>NC_056629.2:193856119-194185806 GCF_002870075.4 Lactuca sativa
TTGGCTTCTTCCTCTAGCGACTCTTTCTTCCTCAAACGACTTTCCTCTTCGACGAAAGAAACATTATCTGCTCCACTAACTATGTTTGAGTCATTTCCCGCAAATGTTACTGGTGTAATGGCTTTTTCCACATCTCGGTATGCATTTTCAGCTTATCAATTTCAACCTTTGTTAAAAGCATTGTTGGATTAAATGTCTAAACCCATAACTATTATTGGTATGTACTTGACCCGAGAATAGCATGGTCCATTTGGGTTGCATATCATCTGGACAATTTGTTAGGATGGACTCTTGAGAGAAGGTTATATATGATTTATTAATATATTATAAGTACTAATATATTAATATGAAATCATATGGTTTTAATTAGTATTGATCAATAATTAATTTAGAATAGGTTTAGTGATCAAAAAGAGACTAATTAAATCTATGGGGGCTAATTATGTTAATTAGTTATATTCATGTGTGTTGGGCTTATGATCCATATTGGACAAAGTTTATGTGTGGATACATAAAGAGTTGGTCCACATGAACCATGGATCATAAGACCCATGGGTATGGATTTGGGTTATATCCATGACCCTAGAAATCCCACATATAAATACATACTTCATTGCCCAAAATTATAACTTGGGTATTCTTAGAGTTCGTGGTGGTTTTGGGTGCATGAAGATTCTCTCTTAAGTTCCTCCTTTGTCCATGATGTGTTTTGATTCCACTTGAGGCTTCCATACTATTGGGGATAAGACCTTAAGGCTAGATACATCAAGACTTCAATCTCCACCATAAGGTATGTTATCCTAACTAGATTCTTGTGTGGTATATGACAATTGTATGCTAGTTATAGGTTTAATACCTTGGACACAACATTTCATGTATAATTAGTGAAAACATAGATCCAAGGTAATTAGGGTTGCATAAATACCTTAGGAGTGTTTGAATCTGTGGACCACACTTCAACTCCGCCAAATTCGTTATGGACCACCTTTTCTTGAACAATCAAGGCATTCATTGGACCAGCACCAATTTTCTTCTTTATCTCTTCAAGCTTTCTCAGATGATAAGCTTCATCATCTTCACTCTCTCTTCTCTCGGCTACCTTTTTCAACATGCAGTCCTTGGCAAAGTGATTCTTGCCGTGACAGTAATTGCAATCATACCCTAAGTCACCCACCAGTTTGCTCTTCTTCTTTTCATCCTCCTTCTGAGATGTATTCTTCGACTCTTTTTTTACGTTTTCTGAACTATAGCTTCCCTGCCAATTTCGGTTCTTACTGACGGGGAATTTCTTCCGAGCTAACTTCTTTGGATTCAACACCATCATCCCATACTCATCGCTTGTAAGATCACACTCCGACATGTGATCTTCCTCTTCTTCTTCAATCACATTTTTGTTCTTCGAGACAAGAGCTAGGGAACCGACACCAGAGACCAACTTTGCTTGTTTTGACACTGTGATTTCATGAGACTTTAGAATTCCCATAAGTTTTGCTAGGGAATAAGCCTTGAATTGTTCATGCACCTTCACAGTTGAGCCAACCGGCATCCATTCAGGTCTTAAATCGTTCAGGAAGGTGACTTTCTATTCAATACTCTTCCTTTCAATACCATGCTTTGTCATCTTGCTGAGTAGATGATTGTAGCGATCAAACATATGAAGCAAGGTTTCTTTAGCCTTTTGTGTAAATGCCCCAAACTCGGAGAGAAGCAGAGTTTGAATGGAGTGCTCTAGATCCTCGTCGGTTGAATATAATTCTTTCAACTTGTCCCATATCTCTTTAGATGTAGTGCATGAACTCACTAACCTGAAGGTGTTAGCTTGTAAAGCGAATCTGATTATTCTTAATTCCTTGACATTGCACAATAGTTTATCCTTTTCGTCCTGAGGAATCTTATCCACGTCTGCAATCCGTTTGTTGTATTCCTTTTGAGTTTTCACAGTTGTATTTGTTCCAGAGTGAACAAAAGGACCCAACGTGATTGCTTCCCATATGAGATACTCTTTATCATCAGATCCAATCACAAGATTGTACGTTGTCTTGAGACAAGATGAGCCTTCCTTGAAACTGTTAGAGTCTGACCTATAAACTTGAGAATAGGGTTTTATCAAAAACACCAGTTTCCGTCGATAAGAAAACGACGGCTCATATGCAATCGGTAAAAGTGGAAACCCTATAGTATTCTTCAAATAGATGGAATGCGTATTTGTTACACAGTCTCCTGCTCTGATACCAATTGATGGAATAAAATTTTAGTAGGATCGATATACTCTAAGCAGTAAATAAAATAATAAGAACAGATACAAGAATGGCTCAAACGATGCTTAATGATTAAGCTCAAACACCCCATAAGAGCTCGATGAAGAACTTTAATTATAAAGGTGTTTTAGGGCTGCAAAAGATATTTAGAACAAATAGAATTGACGACGTATCTAATGCATACATGCATGCAATCTATATATACTACATAACCCTAATGCACAAGCCCAATCCGGTTAATACAAAATAAGCCCATGACACAACATCTTTGTCTTACACTTTGTGTATATGCTTATATAGTGCACATTTTATGTAAAAAAAATGTTTTTTTTAATCCAAATATGTAAAGAGTTTAATAAATTATGAATTTATATATTTTTTGTTATTTTTTTATTATAAGATAAGCTTTAAAAGAAGATTGAAGAATAATGTTCACTTAAGGTTGTGTATATATGCACACTTATTTTCCTTTTTTCTGCATACTTTGTAAAAAAATTGTTACAGAATGTGATTCGTTGGAATTTTTTTTCAAAAAAGTGCGTTTTTTTCAAAATGATATGTGCATATGGTGGACGTTTTTTCGTAAACTTTTTTTTTTCGAATATCAATATTGAAACAAGTTAAAAAATAATTAATTTACATATTTTTAGATGTATTTTTTTAATTCAAGATAAGCTCTAAAATAAAGTTTGAAAAAACGATGATAATAATAATAATAAAATTTTGTGACCTGAATATAACTTTACTCTCTATTTCTCTGTGTGTGTGTGTGTGTGTGTGTGTGTGTGTGTGTGTGTATATATATATATATATATATATATATATATATATATATATATATATATGGGTTGAATTATTAGGATCATTAACATCTTAGGATAATTACGATTGCTTTTTCAACTCTCATTTTAGAAATCTTATCTTATGGCGTAATAAATAAATAAAAATTAGCAACTT
Source organism: Lactuca sativa (assembly GCF_002870075.4). Classification (NCBI taxonomy): domain Eukaryota; kingdom Viridiplantae; phylum Streptophyta; class Magnoliopsida; order Asterales; family Asteraceae; genus Lactuca; species Lactuca sativa. The sequence continues at coordinate 193,859,335 of NC_056629.2, forward strand.
CATCAATTTTTAACACCTTTCATATTGATATTGGAAAAAAAATTGTAACATTTGCGTCACACATTCCCATTATTTGGAAAAACATACCTTTTTTCGAATATGAATATGGAAAAATAGTGAAAACCGATGAATTTATGTATTTTTCACATATTTTTTAATTGAAGAAAAGCTCTAAAATTGAGATTGAGAAAGTGACTTTATTGATTTTTTAAAAAGTTAATGAGTCTATGTAAATCGCTCTCTCTCCCTTTCTCTCTCTCTCTCTCTCTCTCTCTATATATATATATATATATATATATATATATAGAGAGAGATATATATATATATATATATATATATATATATATATATATATATATATATATATATATATAGAGAGAGAGAGGGAGAGAGAGCGATTTACATAGACTCATATATATAGGAATTGATATATATGATTATTGATTAACAGCTAATCAAGTTAAAATGAAAAGGGTGAAGGCGTTGGTTATAAAGTAAACACGGCCTCATAATTCTCATACCTTGTTGACTCATCTACTATAATAAATAAATATGCATTTTGTCACATGTGAATCTCTCATACGTTTTGACATTTGTCATTTTGTAATATTAAATAATGTCCATATGTCAATTTCTGAGTTTTTTAAAATTTTAAAGTTAAAAAGTCACATAATATTGATATACTTATCTATGTAAAGTATTAAACGTAATAAATATAATAAATATTAAAAATGTGATACAAAATTGTAATTAATACATTTCTTTATTTTTTATTTCAAAATTTTATTTAAAAATACTTATTCCCGTTGTAATACACTTGTTTTACACCTAGCTGTTTTATATTTGCATAATAATAATTTTTTTTTTTAAAATAACCGAGAGGGCTCAAGCATTATTAATTAATCCATGTAGGATTATATGCTAAGAGTTTATCATTTTCTTATATTATCAATAACATATATTTGCAATTTGGAATGAGATTTAAGGGGGGGGGGGGGGGGGCAGAGCATCCGGTAGCCCCCTACTCCCACCATCACTCTCTCTCTCTTTCTCTCTCTCTCTCTCTCTATATATATATATATATATACACACACACACACACACACACACACAGAGAGAGAGAGAGAGAGAGAGAGAGAACAAGTTTCAAATGTTTCAAGCAACTATTGTGTGCATGTGTGCATCAATCACAAATTAGTAAATATTAAATAATTAATTAAATCAAATAATGTTATTTTTGGTTTTTTGTATTTACAATTAATGAGGCCATTTAATTTAATCCTATAATTAAGGAAAGAAAATCAGTATTTTAAAACCCTAAAAATAATCCATTTCGTTCATTTGCATCTACAGAACATTGGCTTCTTCCTCTAGCGACTCTTTCTTCCTCCAACAACTTTCCTCTTCGACGAAAGAAACATTATCTGCTCCACTAACTATGTTTGAGTCATTCCCCGCAAATGTTACTGGTGTAATGGCTTTTTCCACATCTCGGTATGCATTTTCAGCTTATCAATTTCAACCATTGTTAAAAGCATTGTTGGATTAAATGTCCAAACCCATAACTATTATTGGTATGTACTTGACCCGAGAGTAGCATGGTCCATTTGGGTTTCATATCATCAGGACAATTTGTTAGGATGGACTCTTGAGACAAGGTTATATATGATTTATTAATATATTATAAGTACTAATATATTAATATGAAATCATATGGTTTTAATTAGTATTGATCAATAATTAATTTAGAATAGGTTTAGTGATCAAAAAGAGACTAATTAAATCTATGGGGGCTAATTATATTAATTAGTTATATTCATGTGTGTTGGGCTTATGATCCATGTTGGACAAAGTTTATGTGTGGATACATAAAGAGTTGGTCCACATGAACCATGGATCATAAGACCCATGGGTATGGATTTGGGTTATATCCATGACCCTAGAAATCCTACATATAAATACATACTTCATTGCCCAAAATTGTAACTTGGGTATTCTTAGAGTTCATGGTGGTTTTGGGTGCATGAAGATTCTCTCTTAAGTTCCTCCTTTGTCCATGATGTGTTTTGATTCCACTTGAGGCTTCCATACTATTGGGGATAAGACCTTAAGGCTAGATACATCAAGACTTCAATCTCCACCATAAGGTATGTTATCCTAACTAGATTCTTGTGTGGTATATGACAATTGTATGCTAGTTATAGGTTTAATACCTTAGACACACCATTGCATGTATAATTAGTGAAAACATAGATCCAAGGTAATTAGGGTTGCATAAATACCTTAGGAGTGTTTGAATGCTCAAAACCCAACAATGGTATCAGAGCCTAGGCTTATTTTCAATTATACTTTATGGAAATTGCTGAAAAAGCTGAAAACAAATCGATTTTATGGTTGTCTAGGCACTCAACTCGCTGAGTCCACTGATGGACTCGCTGAGTCTTTGAAGAAAATCATCCTACCCGTCGAGTAGGTTAATACACTCGACGAGTAGGAGCCCCTGACAACATATTTTCGACTTTTAAGGCTGGAATTGGACTAGAATCATTACGCTAAGCTGGTTTTGAACCTATAAACCTGTTTTTTATGTTTAATATATCCAATTCAAAATATAATTGTCAATAGTTCGTGTTTTGTATTAGTTTAATGATTAGGCTAATAACATGAATATTGTTTGATTTGAATTATCTTGTTCTTATGAGTTTGCCTAGATTAATAGAGAAATTATGCGATAATGTGTTTTCAATCCTAATTGATCTAAAAGTTATTTATAAAATGTATTTTTGTAACTTGTCCTCAAGTTATATGAAAAGTCACATTTATGATTCTTCAAAACTTGTAAGATTTCCTTAAGTTATGAAAAATGGAGTCTCATTTTTAAATGTTTTAAAGTCTTCCATAACGTATCCTCAAGTTATGGAACTTGAAGAGTTTTTCATTAAAACTACTTTAAACACTTAAGTTATGGAATTGAAAAGTTTTTGAATTGTTCAAAACATGCCCTCAAGTTTTGGAATGTGCAAAGTTACCTCCCCATGTATACTTTAATTCCAAATTAAACCTTAGAATTTTAAAAGTTTAAATTCAACCTTATACTATTATAATATTAAAAGTTAATGATTTTGTATATATGTATAAGAGTAAAGTCAATCTTACCGTTAGTAGGCCTCATTCATGAAGCCAGTCTCTAAGGGGACGGGGGGGGGGGGGGTATAAGGTTATTGTCTATAAAATGACAGTTTAATGGGTGTCCACTCTCACCCACCGCTTCCTTGACTGGTGGAGGGTCGTTAGCCGAACTGGTAGGATATGACTATAATTCTCCTTTCATTAAAAGTATAATGATAAATACTAAGTAACTAAACACTTATAAATTCCCAATCTTAGTTACTTAGGAAAATGTGAAATGGTGCTAACCCATGAAATTACACTTTGCATCCTTGTTAAGTCGTTAGTGGAGTGTGTGTGGTAAACCGGAACACTAACATGGGCCTGACAATGTGTGGAAAAGGGTGACTTAAGTTTTATCATAGATCAGTGGAGCACGTGTGGTTAACCGGCACATCGATTGGGTGATAAAATTAAGGGTACCAAGTCAATTTGCATGGTTATTCAGACCTTGTTTGTGATCATCGACATCCCAGTCACAAACTTTAGAGGGCACAATCGAGATTTAAACATGCCATTGAAAGTTCAATGAATCTTAAAAGATCTACGAGTTTCTTAATAATTTATTTTGTTTTTCATGGTGGAAATTGGTAAATCGCCATTTACCTACCTTCGAATACTTTGTAGCTTGGATTACAACATCCCTCTTCTAAGTTATAAAATAGTTTGTTGGGTCCTAGCCTTAATATTTCATATTGGGTGTTATGTTAAGGGCTTAAATCAACTGAAACTTGAATTTCTCCCTCATAGATGTCTAAGTTCAGACAACTATGGTCTTCCTCATCCTTTTGGATAGAGCTTTCCTAAAGAAGATGATATCCCAAATGGCAATCATGGTGAAAGATCAATGCCTTTGTTGTGCATTAATAGGACTAGACATCATACTTCACTTCCTCCACCTCCTCCAATAATTATCCCTGAGCCACAAGTTCAAGGTCACTCAATCCCTATTTGGAAAGTAAAGTTTATATGTGCTTACATCTTGGAGATTAAGTCACTTATTGGCAAGCCGGGAGAGTTGGGTGTCAAAGTCTTAAGGAAGTTGACTGTTGACTGGGTTCTTCAATCACTTCCCAAGTCATATAGTGATTTCTTTAAGGCCTACTATATGACAAACCATAACTTGACTCTTAATGATCTTACCTATTTTCTTGTTACTACTAAAATCAACAATGATTTGGACCACTGGTAAAGTAAATCTGATTGGAAGAACTACTTCCCAAACCTATTTTGACATTGACATTGGTGACATTGGAAGTCCAGAAAAACTTTCTCTTCCCAATGGAAAGGGATTGGCCATGGCCAAGTCGTTTGACTCAATTGTAAGGACCAAGGCTAAGTCTGGACAATCAAGTGTACCATTTCCAAAGAGTCCATATGTTTGTTCCGCCAAAAGAAGGGGAATTGGTTGTGAAGCTGCCAAATATAACTGAAAGTACATAAGGATGGTAAAATTCAAAAAGTTTGACTTTGCTTCAGGTAAAGTCCATTATCTAACTCTATTAAGTTCCTATTTGGAGATTCCTAATACGTGATGTAATGTAATTTCATTTTGGTGTTTTGGAGAATCAAAGGAAGCTTAAAAGAAGAGTATGTTGATTCTGATCGTGAAGAGATGGATTTCAATCGCATGGTTCGGTGATCAGAATTTTGAGCTGCTGCTTAAAGAGTTATGATAGATTGCTTAGGAATAGATAACAACATGTTTTTCATATGTATTTGCATCGTAGGGATAAGTTTTTTCCGCTATTTTTAAAATAAAATAAAAGTTTTGATTTTGTTTATTTTAAGTATCCTTGCAATGACATTTATGAAAAACGTCATTCATATGATTTCGTTGATACAAATATTGGAAAATGGATTTGATTCTTTCATTTGTGGTAGTGTCATGATTTACCAAATAAGAAAAGATTCTCATCACCCAAGTTTCAGTTGGATAGAAAATTGGAATCATGCAACTTGTATTGTATGATGAATGACAATTTTCATCTTTTGTAAATTAAGACTAATTCCTTATTCATATGTACATGTGAGTCAAGTGAAGGACTAAAGGATCGGGTACATTAGGTTGTGCGCTGGTTAGGTCCATCACAAAGGCTAATAAGGTTATTCATAATGATTTACTAAAGTTTAGTAAACATGGTTATGCTTACAAGTTTAAGTGTTGGAAAGGTTTCAATGATTGACAGAATGAATAAGAAGAATCAAATTAGGCAGAAAGATAAAAGTTTCTCCAATCTGAAGAGATGGAATAGTACTTGAGTATCTTGTTCTATGATTATCTTAGTGGTTATAAACCGTATCACAATTGATCCTCTAAAGACACCATAGTGCATTTGTTTGGTTAAGGAAAGGAATCATGAATTATTAACAAATGAATTATTAAAGTGGTTAGATCAAGAAGATGAGTCATACTTTGTTCCAACACAAGCCTTAGAGTCATATTCCAAGATTGTAACTTGAGTGACACATCTTAAAGAAGGTTTATAACACTTACCAAATGTAGAGTAGCATGTTTCTTACTCTTGTACATTTGAATTTGGTAAGTTGTGATGTTTTGGATAAAACAGAGACCAACTAAGACCAATTGTGAGAAGTGTTTATCTTGATAAGAATCCGCACTGACTCTTCAATATTTGTTTTGTCAAGGAACGATTCTTGATAAGAGAATATTATATGTCAAGAGGATAGTGGGAGTGTTAAAGATCTTGGAAAAGTTTCAAGAACTAATCAAGAATAAAACCCATTGTTTAATCGCTAGCACACTGTTGGGTTTTTAGCATTCTAACACTTCCTAAGTGTACATGCAACCCTAAATACCTTGGATCTATGTTTTCTCTATTATACATGCAAATATGAACTTTCCAAGGTATTCATCCTAACTAGCATAATAACATTGATTCATATGAATATATCAAGTTCGAATTACATACCTCTTTGATGTAGAAAGTCTTCATGAAGCTTGAGTGCCTAGTGCCCCAAGTGTGACACCTCAAATGGTTCACACAACACCAAATACACCTGGAATAACTTGAGAGTAATTGGAACACTTCATAAAATCGGCTAGCCCTTTCACACATACTCTAGTGCTGATTTTTGTCAACAATAAGATCTTTATATAGTGTGACAATTAGGGTAAAACCTAATTGTCATGGCTTTCCATTTCCTTGGATCCATGGGTTCAAATACACCATGGAGCATCCATGGAGCATCCTATGGGTTTTAGCCCAACTTGATAATCCATGGAGCCTTATCCCACTATATAAGTATGGATGATTTACACAATCAACCCATATATTTAATTAGTCTTCTTTTGATCACTTAATTAATCCTAGATTAATTCTTGATCAATACTAATTAAATAATCTTATTAATATATTAGAACTTATAATATATTAACAAACCTTAAGTGTTATTTCTCTCATTATAGTCCATCCAAATGCATGATGCCATGCAACCCAAATGGACCATGTCGGGTCGGGTCAAGTCTTACCAATTATAGTTATGGACTTAGACATTAATCCAACAATCTCCCACTTGGATAAGTCTAAAACTATTATTTCAAGTATGACTTCAAGAACCGACCAGCAATCGTAGCTTTCAAAAGCTTCTGTCAAACTCTGACCTTGTCGATGAACTCTGAGCTTTGTTAATGACTTGTCCATTAGATAAGGGATCATATATTCCTCCATTGTGATAAAATCCATGAAGTGATTCCAATGAGCTCGGGTTGAATCCAATACTCAGAACTTATCAGCACTCATGAGGGTTATAGCCCTTTGTCCAACATCTTAGACCTCTACAAGCCAACCCATGACAGTCTTGATTCATATCTACTTCCAACATATGACCGACTGTGGATGGTTTGAATAACTTAGTCATTCCGGAAGAATAACCTAGTTTATTCTGGAAGTTAAAACATGCAAAATGAAACAAAAGAATAATTAAATCTAATATGGTATCAAATCCTATGAACATAAATAAAACACCTTTTATTTATCACCATATGATTACACATTATTCATTGTATACTGTTTCAACTATCAACTTTATTCTTGAATTAAAACACTAGTTGTCCCATGCTCCGAGCATGTACACTATGTTTTCTAAACACTAGTCATGCCATACACCAAGTATGCATACTATGTTTGTCTATGATCTTTAATTTGTGAAAGAGATCGATTGAACATAATTCCAATGATTCTCATTTCACAGTCCCAAATCCTTACTACAAATGCAAGAATTCCAAATTCATGCCATTTACTGAAATCTGTTAGATTCTAAAGTTATATGCATAGATCCTCTTGTAATGATTATGCAAAAAGTCTCAAAGACTAGGCAATAAACATTACATAGCATTCCAAAGGAGATCAGCTCCTTGAAAACATCCTTCTTGCATTAAGTTTCCTAATCTTACACAGATTGAATAATTTCTAACTTTGAAACATTTCCATATTCCATTTTGACTATCACTTCTGAACAAGAGTTGCCTCCTTACAGATTATGTCAATATGGTCCTTCCAGAATTATCACTATACTTCCAACTGTCCTTGAGCAACCAATCTTTGGTAAACCTTTGATTGTCCTTGACAATTGCTTAATCCTTTTAGTCATATCCAATTCACCTTTTCCCTTCTTAATGCCCCAGGCATTTGGAAAATTTTAGAAAGGATAAATAGCACATGCAATCAATCCTATATCCGAAGCATATGGGACACGATTCATAATGTCTTACATGATGACTAAACTAGTTTTTTGCTATAAAATTTTCATTTCTATTTGCCAAGTTCTCATAATTCAGATTATGAAAAACGATGTCATAATCATAATCGAATTTAAGAACGCAAATAATGAACCCATATATAGAATTTCCTTATGTTGAGCCATTCCAACATGATTCCAACATGAAATTCATATATATTCTTGACTAAATTTGATTAAAACCTCAATCTAAGCTTTTAGAATTGAAATGAAGTATAATTTCCTCTCCCTTAATTATAGCAAAACAACTCTTTTCCAATTGAAACCTTTTGTTTTCTATAATTAACATTGCTAACTTGCAATATTTATCATAATTATCATGCTCCCACTAACATGATGATTATTAGCATAACACTTATGCTCCCAATAGCTTTGACATGTACTAAAAAATAAGCTAAACTTCTAGAAAAACAATACTTTATTGAGTTTCTTACCAAAGTTCAGATTTCTGATACTAGAGTGCTTTGATAAAACTTTATCAATATCATACACCTTATCTTAGATAGCTCACATGTGTGTCTAAACAATTTAAGAACTATGAAAAGGGATGTCGTAATCATAGTCTTGATTTTCTAGACCTTTGCCACTTCTCACAAGTCCATGTTAGTGTTCCGGTTAACCACACATGCTCCACTAACAACTTTGAGAATGCAAATATCACAATTTCTATCTAGCTAAAATCTACCTAGTGAAAGTGTTTCCTCACCATCATTTTCATGAATCGGAGAGAAACCTTATGACACTTAGATTTTTATGGTGTATGTGTTCTTTTTCCATATGAATTTTGTCAAAACCATAATCACAAGATTAGGTTAGTGACACTTCCAAACTCATATGGACTGAACTCAATCTTAATTTCTTGCCATCTAGCAGCTCAAGGGCCTTCCATTTCTTCCAAGTTGTTGTGCAACCAATTGAGAACTCAAAGAACTCATATGCAAAGCCAACTTTAATTGGAATGGGCACAGAATATGTCAACACGATATATTATAAACATCAAGTTGTGTGCTAGTGAAGAACTTCAGGTTTTATTCTTGATTAGTTCTTGAGACTTTCAAGACCTTTAAGACTCCCACTGTCCTCTTGACATATAAGACTCTCTTATCCGATATTCAAGAGATAGTGTGGATTCTAATCAAGACAAACACTTCACACAATTGGTCTTAGTTTGTCTTTGTTTTATCCAAAACATCACAACTTACCAATTTCAAATGAACAAGAGTAGAAAACTTTTACTCTTACATTTGATAAGTGTTTTAAACCTTCTTTAAGACATGCCACTCAAGTTACAATCTTAGAGTATAAATCTAAGAATTATTTTTGGAACGAAGTATGAATCATCTTCTTGATTTAACCACTTCAACAATTCATAACTCCTCTTCTTAACTATCAGAATGCACTTAGAGGATGAATTCTGATAAGGTCTCAAAATCATTAAGATGGTCTTAAAACATGATACTAAAGTACTCTCCCATCTTTTCAGATTTGAGAGACTTTTATCTTTCTGCCTAAGTTGATCCTTTTTATTCGCTCTGCCATACATTGGAACCTTTTTCCAATGTCTCAGAATTACACTTATGCTTGTAAGTATAACCATATTTACTAAGCTATAGTAAATTATGATGAATAGTCTTATCAATCTTTTGTGGTGGACTTAACGAGTGCACAAGAATGTGTACTCGATCCCCTAGTCCTTTACTTGACTCACACATCCATGAGAACAAGTAATTAGTCTTAAATTTCGAATGCTTGAAAGTTCTTATTCACCCTACTATACAACTTGCATGGTTCCAAGTTTCTATCCAACTGAAACTTGGGTGATGAGAATCTTTCCTTATTTGGTAAATTTAGACACTACCACAAATGAAAGAATCAATTTCATATTTCCACTCTTGCTCTTAATGGAATCTTATAAGCAACAAAAATTTTCACAAATGTCATTGTAAGGATATTTTAAATTAAATAAAATGAAAATTGTTTCATTTATTTTAAAACATTTGTGGAAAAACTATCCTTACAGTGCAAAAGCACATGAAAACTTTGTTGTTATCTATTCCTAAGCAATATATTATAACTCCTAAGAAGTAGTTCAAGAATCCGATCTTCAATCTATGCGATAGAAATCCATCTACGCGATCAAATTCAACATATTCTTTCTTTAAGTTTCTTCACTTTTCTTTGATTCTTCAACATCAATATGTGGCCCAATGACATCATGTTTCAAGAATCTCAGAATAGAAACTTAGCAAAGTTAGATAGTGGACTTTACCTGAAGTAGAGTCAAACTTATTGACTTTAACATCCTTAGGTAAATTTGGCAGCTTCGTAATCAATGCCCCTTCCTTTGGCAATAGATACCTATGGACCCTTGATAATGGTACATGGGACTATCACAGACTAAGCCTCTCTCTTTACCATTTGGTCAACCGAGTTGACTATGGCCGATCCTTTTCCATTGGGAAGAGAGAGCTTTGTTGGATATCCAATGTCATTATCGTCAATGTCCATAAAGTTTTAGGAAGTTGACCTTAGCAAATAGATAAGATCATTAAGGGTCTTGTCATAGTCTGTTGCATAGGAGTCCCAAAGGAACTCACTATGTGACTTAGAAAGTAGTTGAGCCGCCAACTTTCTCAAGACTTTGACACCCAACTCTCCCGACTTGTCAATATGTGACTACATCTCCAAGTTGTGACCACACATAGACCTTCACTTAACAATAGGGCTTGAGTGACCTTAAATTTTTAAGAACTTGTGGGTTAGGGAGAATAATTGGAGGAGGTAAAAGAAGTATGATTTCCATGGGACATCCTCTTTATTTCGGAAAGCTTGTTTCAAGAGATTTGGGAACATCATAAATGTCTAAACCAGACATCTTTTTGGGAGATATTAATGATAGTTGATTTAAAGTCCTTAATATAACACCCAATATGAAATATTAAGGCTAGGACCCAACACAATACTTTTATAACTTGGAAGAGGGATGTCGTAATCCAAGCTATAAAATATTTGAAGTTAGGCGAATGAGGATTCACCAATTTCCACCATGAAAATGAAATATATATTATTAGGTTTTAATTGGTTTTTGAAACTCCTAGGTCTTTGAGATTCATTGAAATGTTCAATGGTATGTTTAAATCTCGAGTTTGCCCTTCAGGTTTTGTGACTAGGATGTCGAGGATCACAAAACAAGGTGTAAATAACCATGCAAATATACTTGGTACCCTTAATATTTACCCCTCAATCGATTTGCCTGTTAACCACACGCGCTCCACCGATTCTATGATAACATTAAGTTACCTTTTGCCTACCTTGTTAAATACGAGTTAGTGTGTTGGTTAACCACACACGCTCCACTAACCGACTTAAACAAAGTGCGAAGTGTAATTTCATGGATTAGCACTGTATTCACATTTTCCTAAGTAACTAAGATTGGGTATTTATAAAAGTTTTAGTTACTTAATATTTATCATTAATACTTTTAATGAAGGGAGAATTATAGTCCTTGTCCTACCCGTTCAGCTAACGACCCTCCACCAGTCAAGGAAGCGATGGGTGAGAGTGGACACCCATTAAACTGTCATTTTATAGGCAGTAACCTTATACACCCCTTATAGATCGGCTTCATGAATGAGGCCTACTAACGGTAAGACTAACTTGCTCTTATACATACATACATATATATATATATATATATATATATATATATATATACACATATATATATATATATATATATATATATATTATTAACTTTTAATATTATAAAGTATAAGGGTTGAATTTGAACTTTTAAAATTCTAAGGGCTAAGTTGGAATTAAAGTATTCATAAGAGAAAACTTTTCAAATTACAAAACTAGAGGACAAATTTTGAAACTATTCAAAACTAATTAATTCCATAACTTATGTGTTTAAAGTGGTTTTAATTAAAAGACTCTTCAAGTTCCATAACTCGAGGACAAGTTATGGAAGACTTTAAACTAATAAAAGAATGTAACTTTTCTTTATTTTGTAACTTATGGAATTAATTAAGGTTGCACATTTTATTACTTAATGAAGTGACTCTTGAACCTCCATAACTTGAGGACAAGACTCTTCATTTTTGTAACCATTGCCAACTTTTATGAGTTTTATGAAACTTAAATGTGACCTTTCATTTAACTTGAGGACAAGTTACAAAAACACATTTTAGAATCAAATCTTAGATTAAAATGGATTGAAAACACATAATCAATTAACTTATCTATTAATCTAAGCAACTCATATGAACAAAGATAATTCACATCAAACTTTTTCATGTAATTAGCATAACTTTTAAACTAATACAAAACACGAATCTATTGACAATTATCTTTGAAATTGGATTAGCATGAACATTACCACATCAAAAACAAGTTTATAAGTTCAAAAAACAACTTATGGTAATGTTCCTAGTCCAATTTCAACCAAAAACACGAAGATATGATGTCTGGAGGCCAAACTCGTCGAGTTCTTCATGGAACTCGTCGAGTTCATGCTCTAATACATGAACTCGTCGAGTTTTCTACCAGAACTCGTTGAGTTTTATGGTCTGGACAGATTCTTGGCTTCGAAAAACGTATTTGCATCAAGTATAAGAGAAAGCAAACCTAGTCTCTGATACCACTATTGGGTTTTGAGCATTCTAACACTTCCTAAGTATACATGCAACCCTAAATACCTTGGATCTATGTTTTCTCTATTATACATGCAAATATGAACTTTCCAAGCTATTCATCCTAACTAGCATAATAACATTGATTCATATGAATATATCAAGTTAGAATTACATACCTCTTTGATGTAGAAAGTCTTCATGAAGCTTGAGTGCCTACTACCCCAAGTGTGACACCTCAAATGGTTCACACAACACCAAATACACATGGAATAACTTGAGAGTAATTGGAACACTTCTTAAAATCGGCTAGCCCTTTCACACATACTCTAGTGCCGATTTTTGTCAACAATAAGATCTTTATATAGTGTGACAATTAGGGTAAACCCTAATTGTTATGGCTTTCCATTTCCTTGGATCCATGGGTTAAAATACATCATGGAGCATCCATGGAACATCCTATGGGTTTTAGCCCAACTTGTTAATCCATGGAGCGTTAGCCCACTATATAAGTATGGATGATTTACACAATCAACCCATATATTTAATTAGTCTTCTTTTGATCACTTAATTAATCCTAGATTAATTCTTGATTAATAATAATTAAATAATCTTATTAATATATTAGAACTTATAATATACTAACAAACCTTAAGTGTTATTTCTCTCATTATAGTCTATCCAAATGCATGATGCCATGCAACCCAAATGGACCATGCCGGGTCGGTTCAAGTCTTACAAATTATAGTTATGGACTTAGAAATTAATCCAAAACACACAACTTGAGGTTTGTAACCCATTATGTTGGCATATTTCTGTGCCCACTCCAGTTAACTTGACTATGCTTGTGAGTTCTATAAGTTGTCACTTGTTTGCATAACAACCAGGAAGAAATGGTAGGCCTTTGCGCTATTAAGTGGCAAGAAAATGAGATCGGGAAAGTTTAGTTCATATACATTTGGATTTGTCACTAACCTTGTCTTATGATTATGGTTTTGAAAAATTCGCATTGATAGGAACACTTACACCATAAAAAAATCTAAGTGTCATAGGGTTTCTCTTCGATTCATGAAAATGATGGTGAGAAAATTTTTTCACTAAGTAGATTTTAAGTAGGTAGCAATTGTGATATTTGCATTCTCAAAGTCATTAGTGGAGCGCATGTGGTTAATCGACACACTATCATGGACTTGTGAGAATGGAAGAAGGTCTAAACATTATGATTATGGAACCCCTATTCATAATTGTTTAGAGACACATGTGAGCTATCTAAGGAAAGGTGTATGATTTTGATAAAGTCTTATCAAAGCATCTCATATCAGAAAACTGAACCTTGGTAAGAAAGTCAATAAAGTATTGATTTCTAGAAGTCCAACTGATTTCTAGGTACATGTCAAAGCTAGTGGGAGCATAAAGTGTTATTATAATGATCATGTTAGTGCGAGCATGATTATTATGTTACGTGTTGCAAGTTAGCAAAGTTAATTATAGAAAACAAAAGTTTCAATTCGTTTTGAAAATTGTTTTGCTATAATTAAGGGAGAGGATTTTTTACTTCATTCCAATTCTACAAGCTTAGATTGAGATTTTAATGAACTTTAGTCAAGGATACATATGAATGTTATGTTGGAATGGTTCAACATAAGGAAATTCTATATATTCCAATTCTTCAAGCTTAGATTGAGATTTTAATCAACTTTAGTCAAGGATATATTTGAATGTTATGTTGGAATGGTTCACCATAAGGAAATTCTATATATATAGCGTTCTCAAATTTCGATTATGATTACGACATCCCTCTTCATAGTTCGAATTGTGGGAACGTGGAAAATAAAACTTTTATACCATGAATCGTGTCCCATATGCTTCGGGTCTGGGATCGATTACATCCATTCTAAATTTTCCAAATGCTTAGGCATTAAGAGGGAAAAGGAATAGAACCAGATATGACTAAAATGATTAAACAGTTGTCGAGGACAATCTGAGGTTTACCAAAGATTGGTTATTCGTGGACAATTGGAAGTATAATGTAAACTTTGGAAAGGACCTTATTGACATATTTTGAAAAGAGACAACTCTTGTTCATAAGTGATGGTAAAAATGGAAAAGTGGAATTATTCCATAGGTGGAAGTTATTCTCTGAATCTGTATAAGATTAGAAAACATAATGCAAAGAAGGATGTTCAAACGAATGTACTTTGAATATGATACTTCGTTTCCATGGAATTGATCTCCATTGGAATACTTTGTAATGTCTATTTCCAAGTCTTTGTGACTTTTGTGCATAGTCATTACAAGAGAATCATTACATATAAGTTTAGAATATAACAGATTACAGTAAATGGCAAGATTTTTTTATTCTTACATTTACAAAAGGGATTGAGATTATGAAATGAGCATCATTAGATTCGTGTTCAATTGATCTATTTCACAAAAGAAAGGACCATAGGTAAACATAGTTTGCATGCTTGGAGCATGGCATGACATTTGTTTTAATTCAAGTATTAAGTTGATAATTTTAAACATTACATGAATAATGAGTAATAAATATGGTGCTTATATAAAAGGTGTTTTTATTTACTCTCAAAGTGTTGGGTCCATATAGGATTTGTATTATTATTCTTGTGTTTCACTTTGCATGTTTTGACTTCCCGAATAACTAGGTTATTCAAACCGTCCACAATCAATCATACTTTTGAAGTAGGTATTAAGGCAAGACTGTCATGAATGGATATGTAGTTTGTCTAGGTGGCTAGACTTAGCTGCAGTGTTCATGAGTGCTCCCGGAATAAGATTCGAGTATTGGATTAAACCCACGCTCATTTGAATCACTTTATGGATTTTATCACGAGTGAATCATGAGACGATAATATCTTATATTCTTCAAACCTAGAGATATGAGTTGTTGACTATGAGTTGGTTATACATTGATTGTACGCAAACTCATCAGTAACTTGATGTTATAAAACGTGCCTTTGTGTATGATTCAACAAGTAGTTAGTACAAGAATATGAGTCGAATTTTATCCATTCCTTTTAGCTCATAAGGATAAAAGCGATATATGTGGGCCCCTCGATGATTTAGTGATGACACCCTTAAGTGTTTGGCCAAGCCTGGACTGATTTGATTTGTTCAATTAGTCAGTTGTCATAAATCAAAAATCAAGAAACAACAAATGGAAAGAGAGAATGATTATAATCCATGTCTCAGTCCATATAATATCTAGAGCGGAGGAACATATGATCACTTATCTAATTGACGCGTCATTGATTTGTTCAGAGTTCGACAACGGCTTTAAGAGCTACGATTGCTAGTCGGGTTATGAAGTCGTACTTGCAATAATAATTTTAGACTTAACCAAGTGGGAGGCTGTTGGATTAGATGTCTAAGCCCATAACTATTATTGGTATGTACTTGACCCGAGAGTAGCATAGTCCATTTGGGTTGCATATTATCAGGACAATTTGTTAGGCTGGACTCTTTAGAGAAGGTTAGATATGATTTATTAGTAGATTATAAGTACTAATATATTAATATGAAATCATATGGTTTTAATTAGTATTGATCAAGAATTAATTTAGAATTGATTTAGTGATCAAAAAGAGACTAATTAAATATATGGGCGCTAATTATGTTAATTAGTTATATTAATGTGTGTTGGGCTTATGATCCATGTTGGACCAAGTTTATGTATGGATACATAAAGAGTTGGGCCACATGAACCATGGATCATAAGACCCATGGGTATGGATTTGGGTTATATCCATGACCCGAGAAATCCCACATATAAATACATACTTCATTGCCCAAAACTATGACTTGTGTATTCTTGGAGTTCATGGTGGTTTTAGGTGCATGGAGATTCTCTCTCAAGTTCCTCCTTTGTTCGTGATGTGTTGTGATTCCACTTGAGGTTTCCACACTATTGAGGCTAAGCTCTTAAGGCTAGATACGTCAAGACTTCAATCTCCACCATAAGGTATGTTATCCTAACTAGATTCTTGTGTGGTATATGACAATTGTATGCTAGTTATAGGTTTAATACTTTGGAGACACGATTGCATGTATAATTACTGAAAACATAGATCCAAGATAATTAGGGTTGCATGAACACCTTACGAGTGTTAGAATGATCAAAACCCAACAAACATTTGGTTTGTGTTTTCCTAGATCCTTGTCTACTCATAGGGTTATGTTTAGTGGGAACGGGCCATATTATCTTCTTCTCAACTCAGATGTCGATCTTTAAAGTCTTCTCTCTTATATTCCATTACTCAGTTATCTTGATTCTTTTGGTTATTTTATTGGTGTCAAATCGGTTGTAGTTAAGGGAGGATCCATTGATGCTTCAAATAGCACCACGAAACTTAGTACGATTGTGCCTTACACCATTCTTAGAACAGACATTTACAAGCAACTTGTTCATATGATTTCATTTGCCATAATGGGAATCCTTCATGTATGGCTAGTGGCCCCCTTTCATCATTCTTTAAAGAATCAAATTGGTCCTTCCCATATTAGTTTGCTGATACACACCTGGCACCCACCAATTGTTTATTATTTGGAATAGTATTTTAGTTTTGCACACCAAGTGTTTGATGAATTGTCCAACTCAACCAACATTCTTGAGATTTTGCATGATTGTATTGCATGTGTTATACGCATATTTGTTTTTAACATTTTTTTGATGATTTCTTTGTCTATTTATAAGGATTATGGTCTTTGTTGATACACACCTCGCAGCCACATTATTATTCTGACTTCATTAATTGGTTTAGATGAATTTTAGCCTGTTTGATGATAATACATAACAAGTGTTTGTTGAAGGACTTGAAAGAGAATCTAAAGAATTTAACCTTGTTGTATGCATTCTGTCAGAATTACTAGCAACACATGTTTTATGTAATTGTTTAAAAGGTAATTAATTTGTCTTTGTATTATTTTGGTTCAATTTGTGATTTTGAATTCCAATTTTTGTTGTCCCTCATTATTGTATATTTGGAATCTAAATTATATTAGCAGTAGATACGATAGTTTTGAATGTATTCTATGTATTCTCACAGAAAAAAATTATGTAT
This sequence comes from Lactuca sativa, assembly GCF_002870075.4. Classification (NCBI taxonomy): domain Eukaryota; kingdom Viridiplantae; phylum Streptophyta; class Magnoliopsida; order Asterales; family Asteraceae; genus Lactuca; species Lactuca sativa. The sequence continues at coordinate 193,876,976 of NC_056629.2, forward strand.
TCTGTCATAATATATTCTATGTATTCTGTCATATTCTATGTATTCTACAAGAATATATAAAGTAATAGTTAATTGCAAGTAACATGTTTTTAACCATTATAAGTTTTTTTGTATTTGTGATAGGAATGGCCGGAAGAATGCGTTGAAGACCTAATAGGAATAACTTGAAGAATGAATAATGTTTGATCATACTCACAATTTAAGAATGTTATTACTTTTTAAGAATTTTATTCATTTTTGTTGATATTCTTTTTGAATATGTATAATTATATTAAAATGTATAAGGCTTTTAGTCTGTAAGAATATGTATAACAATATATTAGAATGTTGTTATTTTTCAACCTTGGATTCTAGAATTTTGTTTTTCTTCAACAATATTCTATTAGAATAAAATTCTGAAAAAACATCATTCTAACAAAAAGATATTCTGTAAGAATAAAATCGGTTATGTTTACAAATAACGTTAGAATTAAAATTGAATTAATTAAAAAAATTCAGACTTTTTAAATTAGAGAGAATTAATTATCCCTAAAAATCCGAAAATTTCCTTTTATAAATGTAGTTAATTATCCAAAATACCATTTTGTTAAAAATTTTGTGATTATATACTATATATTACCCCATTGTAATATCATACACTCTCAAATCATGTCCATTCATTAAGTCTATCAGTTGGTCCGGATCTATGTATTCTAGCATACAATAGTTAGTAAAAATGAAATAACATAACTCTATATATATATATATATATATATATATATATATATATATATATATATATATATATATATATAGTAGGTGTGAGTCCCGTGTATTACACGGGTTGATTAAAAAGAAATTAAATACCAAAATGTAAATATTAAATATTTTTTAAAATACAATTTCAGAATAAGAAAGGAAGAAATATATTTATGGCAAAATTACTATTACATTATTATATTTAATATCTTTTATATATATATATATATATATATATATATATATATATATATATATATATATATATATAATGTGATTTTTTAATTTTTAAATTTGAAAAATCTAAAAATTGACATGTGACAAAATTTATTTTCATTTATTAGAGTATATATATATATATATATATATATATATATATATATATATATATATATATATATATATATATATATATATATATATATATATATATATATATATATATATATATATATATATATATATATATATAACAAGACTCTATGAGCGTTGCTTGAGTTGTTGAAGGAATTAAAAAGACCCTTCGTAAAGCACTCAAATGACATATATATATATATATATATATATATATATATATATATATATATGGTTAAGATTTATTAGAATGCTTAGTGGGTGCGTTGATATGCAAACATTGTTATATGGAACCATGCTTTTTATGAGCCATTTTGTTATCTGGGAATAATATGAGATATTAATTTATTAGTATTTAAATACATTTGCTGATAAAAAGCTGCTTTCAAAATGAAGATAAAATCCATTACTGATGGACGATTTTTGTGATATTCCTGTATGTATTCTAATCCATTTTTGTAAATTTGTCACAAGTCTTTTAAGGAAAGCACTCTCAACGGTTTCCAAAAATAAATCGTAGATCCATACCTGTAAATAATGCTTGCATTTGGAAATTAAAATAAATGATTCAGTTTATATCTTGAAGTGATTAAATTTACTTGGAATAACATAAAGTTTGTGTATCCAGATACCCAAGTGTTGCTTAATTAGTTATTCAACGTCACAGAAAACTAATTCATGGAGATATTGATCAAGAGTCATTTAGAAGCAAAAATCTTTCAAAAATTACAAGCTATTGGAAAAAATAATAGTATATCTTTTAGTCCACAGAAAATATAATAATATAGAAAACGAATAATTAGATGTATTTGTAATTCCATTACTTCTAAGCCATTGAAAGTGAGGGACACATTGATTAAAATCTATAGGGACTACCCACGTGAGTGATGCCCATAACAAAATACAATTTGTTCACCCATATATTAAAATATGAAAAACATCGATATTTTGATGCTTTTGTTCCCAAAATGCCCTTTCTAATTTTTCATAACGTCAGAATATATAAAAAACCAAACAATAAAAAATAAGCCCCCAATCTTCATTATTGTTTGTCATGCTTACCAATTTTAGAAACTTATTTTATTATAATTTTTGGTAACTTCATGAAAAATATGTATGAAAAATATAGTTCATAACTCTTTCTTGTTTATAATTTAGGTATTGTTTGTTTTTTGTCTGCAGATTTTCTTGGTCTCTTCTATTTGCGCCACGCAGACCACATGCAGACATTAGGCTTCTCAGACTGTTTATTTTTTTGAAGACTGCAGACCAAAAAAGGTATCCATGTCCTCTTCTTGGCGCAGATATGGATCAGAGTCTTCAAACCTCTTCAGACATCTTCTAACACCCTGCATATGTTAAAAAACAAACAATATTCTTTTTTAGATTAGAAACGTTTGGTCCATCTCTTCTACTGCAGAGGTTGGCAGATATAGTCCGCAGACTGCAGATATGATGCCTCGGAAAAAACAAACAACACCTTAGTGTTTTGGGCACCAAAACCCCACAAACTTTCAATTTTGTGTTTAAATGGTCACTCAAGTTAATTTTGGAATTCATAAACTATCAATACCAAAAATAACATCTTAAATAGGCCAATGTCTAATTTATAAACCTGTTACCCTGCTGAGGTGTTGGAAATGTAGCAACGTGGACAATAATTGTTGGTGTGGACTACTTACTCATCTCTATAAAACCAGATAACAGTTTGAAGAGATCAACCCCAAAAATTTGTTCCGCTTTTATGCTCCAAGTCTTTTACCCCTTCAAATAATTAAGTCGAGTTCAAGCCTGTCTTGTTCCATCGAACTGGAGCTCTTATCTCCAAACAAAAACTGAAAATGTATTAACCCAGTATAAAAGAAACTATGTGAGTCATAGTTAGGATCGATTTCTTCCGATCCTTCTTAAATGTCGATTATAATCTATGTTTTTTCCTTTTTTATTTCGTAAATGCATCAGGAAAATCGAATTTTGCATACCCTAGTAGTGTAAAACCCTAACTATACCAAACCCTAATTGGCTGAAAAAAGAAATTAATGGGATTATTTGGTTTTAGTTGTGACGTGTATTCATTTGAGGTTGTTTAGTTATATGATCATCACCAAACTCATGATGTAGCATCAAGTGTTGATTTTGATTACTATCTTTGGCATGATCAAGATATTTTATCTTGTCTTACATCTGTGAATACATTTTCTAGTAAATTTGTGTTCGGTAATATTACTCATTGCATACATTTGTTACAATGTGTATATTATGATTTGGATCCATCTATGCAATTATATATGATCTTTATATGTAAATGCTATGTTATGGGTAATGTTTAATGTTTTATTTTGTTTAATGTAGATAACAAAGGATTAATGAAAATACTTTGGGTGGATTGACCCTAAAGTGAACAAGAATTATAGGAAAACCTTAATAAAAATGAAATAGATGAGTAACGGTCTTGAGCTTGCCAATCTTAAAAATAAGCTACCACAATATGAGGTTAAGTTAGCACAATGTGAGGTTTAGTTGGATGAAGATACACAGATGACAACAAACCTTAAAGGTGATAATGAGATTGCTTCACTAAAAGTCTCAGAACTATATAAAGAAGTCTGTACTTTAAGGACTTGTGTGAAGATTCAATGGTTTGTTGGTTTCTTGTTAATGATATGGATTTTCTGGATGAGGTTATTGTTGGATAGCGTAGCGTTTTTGATGTATTGCGTCCATTGGGCTCGGTTAATAGTCCAAGTTTTGTTACTCCGGTTTCGGCCTGTCCAACCGAGAGCTTGATAGGGTTTAGTATATATTGATATGCTTGCATGCATATTAGGTTAACGATAGAGAAAACGATAGAAAAGTCGATTACGATAGATCAGAGATTTATTTCTTCATCGTTCTTGTAAACCCTAAATCCTCTACAGCGGATGTTCTTTATCGAGCTCTGCTGAGGATTATTGATCAATCATTCGACATACTTTGATCCATTCTTGTGTTCATACAGTTTTCATATTTATTATTTTACCTGTTATAAAGATCTAATCGATCTTCAAGTTAGTTTTTAACTCATCAATTGGTATCAGAGCAGGAGGCTGTGTAATTCATACACTTCTTTTCTGTGAAAAAGGTTTCGATTAGGGTTATTCCGCATTTACTGATATTTATTGAGCTGTCATCCCATAATTGACGTAACTCGATATTTATTGTTTTGCCCTCATTTAATACATTACAAGTCTGATCTTTTAACAGGTTATTCGATCAAGCATGGACGAGTCACAATCCAATCCCATTAATATTTCGAACAACATTGGATCAACAAAGAAGATTCCCATCCTTTACACCCATGATTATGAAGTCTGGGCACATCACTTTGAAGACTATGTTATAGGATCTGAGGATAATGGATACCTCATCTGGGAAGCAATCATTTCTGGACCCTTTACTCATTCAGCAACTTCAAGGATTATTAAAACTCAGAAGGAGTATAATGATCTTTTGAAAGACGTTAAAGATATTGCTCAAGACGAAAAAGATAAATTTCAGTGCAATATCAAAGCATTGAGATTAATCAGATTCGCTCTTCAATCTGATACTTTCAAGCTGGTGAGTTCGTGCACGACTGCAAAAGAAATATGGGTCAGGCTACGAGAATTGTATTCTACGGACGAAGATCTTGAACACTCCATTCAAACCTTACTCTTGTCCGAGTTTGGTGAATTCAAGCAGGGAGCCGAAGAAACCGTGACTCAAACGTTCGATCGCTTCAATCATCTTCTTAGCAAGATGATTAAACATGACATTGAAAGGAAGCTAATTGAGCAGAAGGTTACGTTTTTTAATGGCCTCAGATCTGAGTGGAGGGCTGTTGTGTCCACAGTTAAAGCGCATGAGCAATTCAAATCCTACTCTTTAGCGAAACTGGTGGGCATCCTGAAATCTCAAGAAAAGATCGTGTTACAGGAGAAAAGTGTGGTCTCAAGCTTGGGTTCGTTGGCTCTTTTGTCCAAAAGCAAAACGGTGATGGAAGAAGAAGACCTCAACTTGGAGGACTACGACCTCACTTCGGAAGACTATGCTATGATGGTGTCAAACCCCAAGAGGTTCATCAAGAAAAGATTTCCCACAAATAAGAATAGAAATTGGCAGGGAAGTTATAGTTCTGAAAAGGACAAAGATGAACCGAAGGCAGAGGAATCAAAGAAGGAACCGAAAGCTGAAGGAGATTCGGGAGTGAGCTGCTATTACTGTGGAGGAAAGAACCACTATGCAAAAGATTGTGTCCTCAAGAAAATGGCAGAAAAGGATGAGGAAAAGGATGAAGAAGCTTTGTTACAGAGAAAGCTGGATGAGATCAGGAAGAAGAAATCTACCGCTAACCCTTCTATGAATGCTTTAATTGTGCAGGGTTCGGTAGCGGATGATGAGTTCGGTGGCGTGGAGGTTTGGTTAACCGACTCTAAGGATGATGAAGTAAGGAAGCCTTCTCATGGAAAGGCTTATGTGGCGAAAGAAGAGGGCAGCGGTGGAAAATGCTTGATGGTGACAGACGTGTCTCAGATGAGGGGATACAACACAGATGGTGGGGTTGAAGACGCAAAGGAGCGAGAGGACTTGTGCTTCACTGCAAAACCGTTCAGCGTGCAATTCAACGAGCTTGATGAACTGATCAAGAAGGTTATCAGTGACGAGCAGTTTGACGAAGAATGGTACATTAACAGTGGCTGCTCGCGTCACATGACAGGAAGGAAGGAAGAGCTAAGGGAATACAGGTCTCTTTCAAACGGTGGAAATGTCAGGTTCGGGAACAACTCCTTCGGCACCATAAAAGGCTACGGAATGATTACAAACGGTGATTTCAAGATTAGGAAGGTTGCATATGTGGAAGGACTACAACATAACCTCATTAGTGTATCTCAGCTTGTTGGAGGTACCGGTCTCAAAGTTTCATTCGACGATGAGGGTTCTGAAATAATCGAGAAAAAGACGAAAAGAGTTATTCTCAAATCAAAGCGTAAAGGTGAGATGTTTCCCCTGAACCTCAAACCTATCAAAGGGAACCCAGCTATCTGCCTATTATCCAAAGCACAATCTGACGAAAGCTGGTTGTGGCACCGAAGGCTCTCTCATCTCAACTTTAAGGATATCAACAAACTTGTCACTGGAGGTCATGTTCGAGGTCTTCCATTGCTCAAGTACGATAGAGAACATTTGTGTGCTGCATGTGAAATGGGGAAGCAGAGTCGTCAAAGTCATCCATCTATAATAAACACTAAAGTTGTTGAACCACTAGAATTACTTCATATTGATTTGTGTGGTCCATCATCTATCGAAAGTATCGGTGGTAGCAAGTACATTCTTGTTATTGTTGATGAATTTTCGCGTTTTACATGGGTGTTCTTTCTGAAGCAAAAATCTGAAGCGACTCTCAAACTGAAGACGTTCATTAAGCAGATTGAAGTACAGTCGAAGAAACTCGTTCGCAACATCAGAAGCGATAATGGGCTGGAGTTCAAAAATAAAGAACTCGAAGAATTCTTGGCCGAAAAGGGAACCAGTCATAACTTCTCAGCTCCCTACACTCCTCAACAAAACGGAATTGTCGAAAGACGAAACCGTTCTTTGTGTGAAGCTGCCCGAACCATGCTAAGTTTCGCTTCCTTACCTTTATATTTTTGGGCTGATGCTATTTCTGCTGCTTGTTTTACACAGAACAGGTCATATCTCAATAAGCGCTTCACTCTCACTCCTTATGAGATCATCAACAACAGGAAGCCAAATGTCAAGTTTTTCCATGTGTTCGGTTTACGGTGTTTCATCTTCAATTCTAAAGAACACTGCAACAAGTTTGATGTCAAAGCCGACGAGGGGATATTTCTGGGATATTCTCTAACTTCTAAAGCGTACAGGGTATTAAACAAGCGCTCGAGGAAAATAGAAGAAACTTATTACGTGACTTTTGATGATAGCTATGTCAAAAAGCTAAAGGCCAACGAAGACACAGCTGGAGAAATCATTCCTCAAACTGGCCAAGTCACCGCCTCTATCGCAAACCTCTTTGAGAAGTTCGTTGAATTATTTGATGAACCAGAGAAGGCCACTCTCTCAGAAGCCAACGCAGCTGACAACAAGGTAGATCATCTGAAGCAACTTATCGATGATGCTGCAAAGAGAATGAATGAAGGAGGATCAAGTTCTGACAACCCTCCACAACACAATGCTTCAGTCGAGGGGGAGGATCCGCCATCATCATCATAGCCGAGCTCACATGTTGAGGGGGAGAACAGTTCTCAAGCTGCTCCCGAACGCATTGTATCAACCGAAAGTACCACACCAACCGAAAGTGCCTCACCACCCGAAGGTGCATCAACACCTGAAAGCTCAGCACCAACAGAAACCTCTGTAGCACAAGACACTCAAGACATTCCTGAAAGCTTATCTATCGAGGGGGAGCATGCCGATATGCTTTATGATGATGAAAGTCCATCCGAACCAGAAGAGATGATAAACGCTGAATTGGATCCAACCTTTGATCCAAACTACCCTCCTCTCGTCAAATGGACCAGAGTTCATCCTGTCTCTTAAGTTGTTGGGGATGTATCTGAAAAAGTTCTGACCCGATCACAACTCAAGGCAAAACAAACTTCCTTGTTTTCAAAAGTAGAATTTTGTATGTTCAATTCCTTCGTCTCAAAAGTTGAACCAAAGACAGTTAACACTGCTCTTGATCACACCGATTGGGTTCAAGCTATGCAAGACGAACTGAATGAATTCGAAAGGAACAAAGTTTGGCGACTAATTCCAACTCCTCCAGATGCCTCAATTGTTGGTCTCAAATGGGTATTCAGGAACAAAATGGACAAAGAAGGGAACGTGATACGAAACAAAGCACGTCTGGTAGTGAAAGGATACTGTCAGGAGGAAGGAATTGACTATGAAGAGACTTTCGCTCCTGTTGCTAGGCTGGAATCTGTTAGAATCTTTCTTGCCTATGCTGCACACAAGAACTTTGAAGTCTACCAAATGGATGTCAAGTGTGCATTTCTCAATGGAGAACTTGAAGAAACAGTGTACGTGGAACAACCTCCTGGATTCGTAAATGAAAGGTATCCCAATCATTGTTATATTTTGGACAAAGCCGTGTATGGACTGAAACAAGCTCCGAGAGCCTGGTATGAAACGTTGACAAAGTTTTTAAAGATGTCCAAATTCAAACAAGGTTCGGTTGACCCAACCTTCTTTCGTAAGAAGGAAGGTAACCACCTTATGATTGTTCAAATTTACGTCGATGATATCATCTTTGGCTCTACGAATCCTAGCTTAACGGCTAAATTCAGAAAGCTGATGGAGACTAAATTTGAAATGAGCTCAATGGATCCAATTAACTTTTTCCTTGGTTTAAATATTTGACAGGGACCAGAAGACATCTTTATCAATCAGGAAGCTTACACGAAGACTCTCCTTGCAAAATTCTGCATGATGGGAGATTCAAAGGTCAAAGTTCCCATGGCGTTCGGCACCAAGCTCACTCCATCCTTGGATAAACCGACAGTTGATATTACGCTTTACCGCTAGATGATCGGTTCTCTGATGTATCTTACTGGTAGCAGGCCTGACATAATGTTCTCTGTTTGTTACTGTGCTAGATTTCAGGCAAACCCACGCGAACCTCACATGCTTGCAGTGAAGAACATTCTACGATATCTCAAGCGAACTACCTCTTTAGGTCTATGGTATCCTTCCAACTCAGGCTTTTTCGTTTAAGCCTACTCAGATGCAGACCTTGGAGGTTGTGGACTAGACAGGAAAAGCACCACTGGAGGCTGCCAATTCCTTGACGGGAAGTTGGTTAGCTGGCAATCAAAGAAACAAACGTGTGTGTCTCTGTCCACAGCTGAAGCAGAATACATTGCAGCTGCATCCTGTACTTCTCAAGTAATTTGGATCCAAACTCAACTCAGGGACTACGGACTCAATATGAAAAAGATCCCACTATATTGTGACTCTGAAAGTGCAATTAGGATCTGTCATAACCCAGTGCAACACTCCAAGACTAAGCACATAGCACTGAGGTATCACTTCATTAAAGATCATGTGGAAGATGGAAACGTTGAAATTCACTTTGTTAGAACCACTGATCAACTGGCTGATGTCTTCACCAAAGCCCTTCCTGAAGCATCGTTCAACAAAATTCTACAAGGGCTAGGTATGATGGAATCAGAGTCAGTACCACAAACTACCTCTCAAACTCAAACGTAAGAAGCGAAATAGACCGAACGTTCGGGTTCGGTTGGATCATCTGCCTCTCGCTCATCAACTAAAGGTAATTTTCTTGGTTGTAAATTTCATGTACAATTGTTTTAAAATTATTTATCTTATTGTCAAAAGTATTTGCTTTTTGAAAATCTAATTTCTTCGGTAACCGAAATAGACCGAACGCTCGGGTTCGGTTTTCCAAAATTTTTCAAAACCGAAACCAACCGAAGGCTCAGGTTCGGTTTTTCAAAATTTTTCAAAACCGAAACCAACCGAACGCTCGGGTTCGGTTTTTCAAAATTTTTCAAAACCGAAACCAACCGAACGCTCGGGTTCGGTTTTCCAAAATTTTTCAAAACCGAAACCAACCGAACGCTCGGGTTCGGTTTTTCAAAATTTTTCAAAACCGAAATCAACCGAACGCTCGGGTTCGGTTTTTCAAAATTTTTCACAACCGAAATCAACCGAACGCTCGGGTTCGGTTCCAAAGTTTTTTTTTTTAATCTTTTTATTTTCTTTCTCAGTCTTATTTTTTTAATTTTATTATCTATCATTCATTTTTTTATATATCAAAAATTCCAAAAATATTTCTTTTCTTCTAATATCAAAAACTCCAAAAATATTTTGTTCTTTATTTACTTTTTGGCTTTAATTTTACTTGTGTGTTTGTTTATGGGGAAATTGTTGAATTAGTTAAGTGTCCCTAGAAGCATGCTGCTGTATGTGTCCAAAGACTCATCAGATTCTGAATAATAGCCTTACTGACTTGGTATACACAAACCTTGTCTTCCCAATTAGGCTATCACATTTATTCTAATCGTGAGCTACCTAACTCTCTTCTCACATGAGATTCTGCTTGGTCCTATTTTTCACAGCAGAGGTACTTTGCTTTCTTACACCATCTCTATTGCATTTCTCCATTAAATTCGTTTCACAAACGTAACCCTTGAGACTCTCAGAAATTACCACTGAGGTTTATGGTTACTCAAAAACTGTGTTTATGATCTTAGTTTTGTGCCACTACGAGCTAAGTGAAACCCAAAATTCAATACCCAATTTGAATTGACGGTAAACAATTAATTTGCTCTAGTTTCACTAATGAATTGACGGACGTATCTTCATGAAATCTCAAAATTTTCTTTTGTGTGATTCCTATGAAATTGTTAAAAACCATAACATTTCTTCCCTTGGGATCCAGTTTTTAATTTTTGTTGAGATTTTATATTTACCAACCACTTTAAAATTATTTCAAACCTACTTGTTCAACAGACTACACCGGTCTCACAAGTACTTTGTTCACTTTCTATCTTATTTCAAGATTAGGACTGTTGAATCAAAGCAAAAGCCACCCTAAAAAGCTTAATTAAAAGAAACCTTTCAACACTTCTTAATAAGTGTTTGATCGTTATTCAACGGGAAACCACATTAACACTTTAAGGTCCCTCTTGACTTTGAAGGAAGAGATTCGTGCCCGGGATCATTTGTTTCGTGTCTTTATTGGCATCACAATTTTTCCTAAAAAGAATTGCTTTATTTCTTATCTTTTACACCCTTAGCACGAAAATCTTTGATTTTCCAAAATTCTAGTTCTAATAATTACAGGCTTTTTCATTGGATTGGTGGTTAATTATAAGTTGTGGTCAATTTTAATCCACGTGGGCGTATTATTCAAAAGATGTCGTTACACTTTAAAAGGATAAGATGAAGGGTTGCTGACTCAGACGGGAGTCTAATTGATTTGATTTCAAACGGCGTAATAGGGAACGCGTGCGAATTTGAAACGTCTAATCTCCAAATGACGTCGCAGACGCGTGTGCGAATTTGAAACGGTTCTTCTCTAAAAGGCACAGAAAGGGCGCATGCGAATTTGAAACGGTTTATCTCCAAGCGACGCTTGATGGGAGGCGTGTTCTCAGGGATCTGACTTTCTCTCTCATGCGTGATCATCGCTTACCTTAATTGTCATGCATCAGTCAAATTCCAGAAAACCCTTCGTATTTCTATAGAAGATTTAGGAAGATCTTTCTCTCTCCTTAAACCCCCGTATAAAAGGTGACATCATCTACCGTTTACCTCTTTACTGCAATAAAAATTCCCAGAGCGCAAGAACTCCCTGAACCCTAACTGTTCATCATCTTCTTCACTCTCTTCAACAATGGCAAATTCATCTTCTGTTCACGCCACTTCCCACATTCTTCCCATTCGCCCTCAACAATGCCTCATTATCGATTTAACCCCTCACGCTTATGATTCCTATATGTTCCCCATCATCGAGTGCTTGAAGTATTCGCCGATTGCTCCTGCACTTTCAAGGGCGGAATCATTACCAATGGAGTTCCTGTCACAGATCTATGCGACTGCTCATTACGACAAAGTGGTTGATAGGATCTTCTTTGACGTTTCTCATCATAAAGCGTCTATCTCCAAGCAACGATTTTGCTCTCTACTAGGGTTTGAAGCTGACCCTACGAGGGTTAATCCAGAGACGATTCCAATGGGGCACCTGTTTAACATGTTCTACAACATGGGTTACACGGAGGCGCTTACTTCCGTCGATAAGTTCAAGAAGTCATGCTTGCCGCCACAGTGGAATGGGATGTTCACTGTGCTCTTCAAAGGTCTTTCTGAAAGGAGCTCTGGCTCAGATGGTTCCAGTCGACTGTTCCTGTCCATCTTATATGGTGTCTACAATGGCATCAATGTCGATTATGGGTTTGTTCTTTGGCAACAACTCATCCAGAGTCTCTCATCTTCTTCACGGCATTCTGAGGTGTCTTATGCTCATTTTTGGACCCTGATCACGAAGTGGGTAATGGACAAGTACAGCATCCCCACTGTCGCCGGTGCACCGATGTCTTCAATTGGTACATTTCATACAACGAAGATCATCGTCTCAGATGCTTCCAAATTCCCCTTCAATGGTTCCATTCCGAAAACCATGTATGCTGACGTTCCAGCTGACAGCCGGATTATCAGAACCTACAAAGAGTTCAAACGCTCAGGTCCGAGGGATCTAACACCAGAGATGTTGAAATTGATCCACGACGCCGACAAGCCTGCTCCAAGAGGCAAGAAGGCGGATAAAGGAAAACAGGTGGCGAAAGGGTCTAAAGGCCCTTCTCCTAAGAAGAGGAAACCTACTAAAGCTGCTCAGTCTCCGCAGCACAAGAGGCGAAAAACACAACCCAGGAGAAAGTTGATTATAGCTTCTTCCTCCGGTGAGTCAGAGGGTGAGAGTTCGGATTCTGACGACTCTCCTTGGCGGGGAAAACATGATGTTTGATTCGGTCTACTACAGTCCGTTTCAAGTGCAGAGCGATGATGATGATGACGCTCCGGTCACAAAGAAACATCTTAAGGAGCTCCATGACAAGGTCAACTTGCTCATTGCCTCTTCCTCTACGTCTCAATCATCCCTCTCTGAAGCTGCTATTCAGAAGCTTGTTGATGCTTTCTCAAGGGCTCAGCAAGACTCTGTCGCTTCTGCCACCACCGCCATCGATGCCTCCACGAAAGCTTGCCAGGCTGCGACCGAAAAAGTCGATAAACTATTTTCTGATGCCTCTGCCCTGTTAAAGTCTTTACAGGAGAGTGCTGATGCTACCAAGACTACGTTGGAACCAATTGTTCAACAGTTGGCCACGTTTGTCTCCACTGAGTTGAAGTCCTTTGCCTCACTTCGTCAATCGCTCACCGACGACAACTCAGCCTTCCGTGCTTCTATTGACGAGCGTCTCTCAAAGCTTCAAGAAGATCTAGCTGCTGAGAACTCGTTGATGGATGTTTTGGCAAGGAAGACCACTGCCCTGAAAGTCAAGAGTGCTCAACTTTCCCATTCTCAACAACAAATTGACACTCTTCGATCCGAACGGGAGGTCATCAAGACGTGTGTTTCGGATGTCCACTCAGCCATATCCAACATCCTCGAAGCACATGATCCCATACTCGATCATTCTGTGAGGCGTACCCTTGCAGAGAAGCTCGCTCTTTCCCTAGACCTGTTAAGCAAAATTGAAGGGCTACCTGATTTCGTGTCCATTCCGAAACAAGGGGGAGAAAAGGAGTCTGTACCTCAACCACCTCATTCCTCAAAGGCAACTCACACTACCGAACCTCCTCTTGTAGGCCAAGCCTCTGGTTCGGGTGTGAAAGACAAAGGCAAGAAGATTGCTGAGGAAGAAGAGGAAGATGACCAAGAAACCATTGCTGACTTGTTGAAACGCAAAAGTCGACGCAATGATGCAGATGATAGTGCTCGTGTGGCAAGAGAAGCTGAAGAAGCTGAACGCAAACAGAAAGAAGCCCACGACCTTCTCGAGAGTAGGAAAACTCTTTTTCCTGCTTGGACTCTCGAGAGGATGATAAAGGAGGCAATCGACACCCCGAGCATCTTGTGGCTGGAACCAGTTATCTCATTTGACTGTTTCAACTCCGTCGACTCTCAGTTCGACATGCCACTGACCCAAAAGGCGTTCATCTTTCACGCCTTCGCCAACGTTGCTGAGTTCCCTCATCCTCATCTGGAGGTTGATCGGGATTTGATTGAATTCTATCTGAAGGCTGCTCAACCCCAATATCAAACCTGGAGCGCTCAGAAGATTATCAACGTTCGGGTCCTGAAACCATACACTGAAGGGAAATTTATCAACGTTCGGTTCAAGTTGCTCAGGGGATCTGCAAAAAACCGAACATGCCATTTCTTTAGCAGATCTACCGAACCTCAATCCTCATGATTGGATCATCCTGCACAACATCCTTCTAACCAACGAAGCTGAATATGGTCCTATCATTGACCATCTCAAGAGGATGCTTGTGTGCTATATCATGGAGGTCGCACTAATGGACCAGGAGATTGCAAACGTCTTCAAGAAGAAACCGAAGATCTCTCCTGTTGGCTCGGCCAGTGATCTAAACCAGATGAAGATGGGAAAAATTGACCCGAGGCGAAACTCAGTCATGTTCACTAGGAGTAAAGGACAGAAATGTCTTTTTGCCTTAGCTGATAAACATCTTTATACCACTGCTTGCCTAGAGCATGTGCTGGGGATCATCTACAGATGCAAGGAAAATACAGCGGATGATATCAAGTATTTTGACGACATGATACAATGGTACATTCGGTTCAGACAGACGATCCTCGCGCTTATCTCACGTCTGTTTGAAACTGTAAAGAAGAAGGTTCCCGCTGCTGGCCCAAGCATGAAGAAGAAGTAATCTCGCTCCAATTTGACGCAAAGGGGGAGATTGTTGGGTAGCGTAGCGTTTTTGATGTATTGCGTCCATTGGGCTCGGTTAATAGTCCAAGTTTTGTTACTCTGGTTTGGGTCTGTCCAACCGAGAGCTTGATAGGGTTTAGTATATATTGATATGCTTGCATGCATATTAGGTTAACAATAGAGAAAACGATAGAAAAGTTGATTATGATAAATCATAGATTTATTATTTTACCTATTATAAAGATCTAATCGATCTTCAAGTTAGTTTTTAACTCATCAGTTTGCAAGTTAGAATGTTTGAAGTTGTAGGGGTGTAGGTTGTTGGTGACATGGTCTTTTGTAGGTTTGTGTTGTATATATTTCTACATTCAAGCTATAGGTTAGTTGTTTAAATGGCTAGTGGTGTTGAAACGTGGAAGTGATCCTCTTAAACTTATTAAAAACCACAACCTCTCCCTTATCCGCAACCACTTTGTCATCCGCAAGCAAAGCATTGCAACCGCAGTCATCGTCATCAACACTTAGTCTTAGTCTTTTATCTGTTTTTCTTAATGTACTCTCTTTTATCCAATGTTCCTTGCATGTCAACATAAACAGATATGACTTATGTAATCTTTGAGACTCTATAAAAAGGAGTTCTGTCTTTCCGATTTAATACACATCTACACATCTTGAATCTCATATCTATTGAAATTCATAACTTGCACTCTCATCTACTTCTTACTATTTAAACTCTCTCATACTAAATCTGAATTATAAATATCTCCTTCGTAGCAAGTTAGTCTTGACTTAATCACTAAGTTTGATCTCACTTACTAACTTGGTCTAATTGCATTCCTTGTTAAGAATCAAACTATGTGTATACTTGATATAATAATTGTTGTCATTTATATTTCCTTATATTTCCGCATCTAATCATCTAACTATCTAACTCTAATGTTTATTATTGTTGAGCTTTATGATCCTCTAAGTTAAACTTTAGTTTCCGCAATATAAGCTTGTTCTAATGCTTGTTCAAGTGTGTTCCTCAAGTTTTTCTCTCAACAAGTGGGTTTTAAATGAATGGTGGTATGGATGTAAATAATTCAATGTTTTGTAGATAGTTGGTTGAATGTCCTACTAGGTTAATAGTGTACCCAACCTAAATCTACTAGTTTGTTGGAGTTGTTTTCTTCACCATTTTTTCTTACAACAATTTTTTTTAAGTTTAGCCCTTATGATTCATTATGATATCCTCTTCTTGACTATCGATGGACTTTTCTTTGAAGCATGTACATTTCTCTCCCGTCACTTGAATTTATTGTTTCCATTGTACTATCTATATTACATCCTTAATTTGACCCATGTTCAGTGTCTTTACCAACATATTAGAAAAACAAGAACATGATTTATTATTAGAACAAAATCAACAATATAAAAATTGCTATTAAGCAATACCTGGGAAGTGTGATTTTCCTTGGATCTCTTCACTGGTCACTTGGTTGGTTTAGTAATTGTTGGTCATGTTTTCTTATCGCGTCTCACCTCATTGCATATACTAGATGCTAATGTCTTTCCTAACTATGACACTTTGTGTATTCCCACTCTCATAGTTACATCTATATTCATCTTAATTGGGGTCTTTAAGACATGTGTCTACTATTGGTTGGTATTGATGGGATATGTGTTGTTTTAAGCCACATACTCATTCCATTCATGGGAGATATTTGGTATTGGTAGGTTTTCATACACATGGCTCTTGTGAATATAGGATCCATAAAATTCTCAACATCCCTGTTCAAATAAGAAATTGCTAGCACATAATGCACAAACCCATAACCTATAGTTGCCAAAGCCTATAAGAACATTTCATCTTATACATGTCAACCTAGAAAGCTTGATTGGATGATCTTCTTTCAAATTGATTAAGTCCACTTGGTAAAACTACCCGAATCCTTTTTCAATTTTTAATAAAGTCACCTTCTTCCTTATTTCATGAGACACTTCTTTTTAACCATATATTAATTTTAGACTTGAACAATTTTTGCATCATGTACAACCTTAATTCTTCTAACATGGTAATTATAGGTTTCTTTCTTGCATACATAATCATTGCATTAAAAGACTCTGATGACCCATTCTCTACACTTTCAGAACATCTATCATTTTGAAAGTATGCTAAAGACCATATATTTTGGTCCTTATCCATCAAATATTTATCAACTACTAGACTAAGTGTAACGTACCAAAATTTAGGACAAAGATTTTCATTTTTATAATAATAGAACCATCATCCAAAACGTTTTTAGAAACCATAAAGAAATAAGAGTATTTTAATAATCATTCAAATACATTAAAGTCAAATAAAATGCAGAACAATATGGTGTGTGCGATGTGATCATCCCGAGCACTTCCCCTTCGATTCGGAAGTGCTTGGAACATTAATTAAAAACTGTAAACATGAAGCTTAGTGACTTCCCCAAAATACCACATACCGTAAATATCTGCCAGCTTAAGATTGTGTCGGGTCAATTTCACCCCCCGAGTCTATTTCAACTCGTGCGTCAACCCAAGCCGTACCGGATCTATTTCATATCGGGGTCAATTTCACCACCGAGTCTATTTCAACTCATATGACAACACAAGGCTGTACCGTGTCTATTTCACCCCCGTTTTTATTTCACCCCAGATAAATATAGCAAAATTGCACATAGACATATAACACATACAACAGGAGTCATAAAAATACAACCACATAACATATCTTAGTGTCCTATAGTATAATGAGCAAACTCACCTCATTCTGCTGACATTCAAACAAATGACCAGGCTGCTGAACCAGAAAATACCCACTAAATCACAAGTAAGGAAACCCTAATTAAAAATTAGGTCAATAATCCAACCCGTGAGCCGAAATCCCTAAATCCTAGCCTTAAGGGAAAAAGTTACTTATTCCTTGACTTATTGGGCCTAACCCATGAAGGCCCAAATGCTACTAGCCACGAAGCCAAAAAGATAATGTATATCCAGAATGGGACCATGCCCAAAGGCCCATCAAAGAAAAGCTTATGGCCTAAAGTCCCTAAGTCCTACATGTGGCCCAAAATAAGCCCAAAGCCCACTTTGATGAGTACGCTTAGCATACCAATTAGTACATCCGACGTAATCACGACCCTTGCGTCATCGGGACTTCATGAGAGTACGTGTAACATACGTCTAGGTACGCCTAACATACACTACAACTGGCCAAAAACTCATTCTAAGGTCTTAATCAGTTAAGACCCAACGTTCAATTTTAGATCTACGCTTTTTAAAGTGTATTAAGCTATAAAGTTGCAAAGTTTATGCTTTTGCATGTCTTAATGGGTCAAATCTTGGATTTAACCACATTATCTTCATGAAACCACCTTCAATCCTTTCATGATTGAACTTAATCCATCAAGACTCCATTTTTATGCTCAAGGGACGTTAGAAACACTAGGATCTAACGTTATAACTGAAAGATCCCAAAAATACAGTCTAAAATTTTCATTTGAAAACTAACAAAACATAATCATCCATGATCAATAAAAGAAACCAAGTATCATGTATCTCAAATCTCGTATCAAATACTGTATCAAAACAAAATAAGAAATATTAAAGTCAATCAATCCCAGGCTAAAGACTGTTGTGTGTGTCATGTCATCAACTCGAGCCCTTCCCTTTGTTCGCTTAAGTACCTGAAACCAAAACTGAAACTATAAGCACGAAGCTTAGTGAGCTCCCCCAAACTACCATATACCATACAATAACATATAAAGCAAATACTAGGCCTTACCCACTGCATCAGACTGAAGTCTGGACTAACTAGGGCCTCGACCACTGCATCGGACTGAAGTCCGGAATAACTTGGGTCTTGCCCACTGCATCAGGTCGAAGTTCAGACTAACTAGGGCCTCGTTCCCTGCATCGGACCGAAGTCCAGAATAACTAGGGCCTTGCCCGCTGCATCGGACCGAACTCCGGACTAACTAGGGCCTCGCCCACCGCATCGGACCGAAGTACGGAATAACTTGGGCCTTACCCACTGCATCGGACCGAAGTCCGAACTAATTAGGGCCTCGCTCCCTGCATCGGAGCAAAGTCCGGAATAACTAGGGCCTTGCCCGATGCATCGGACCGAAGTCCGGAATAAATTGAACATAACATAAAAATGATCGTAACATAATCACATATACATGCATGAATCACAAAGACATCAAGCATAGAAACTAGTTCTCGGGACTACCCCGACATCGGACCCAAGTCCGGAACTACTATTATCTAAACGGGTCGACATTATGGTCGTAGACCCGCTCCTACTAGAAGGAAACTCACCTCGCCTAGCTGACTGCTGAAATACTGAGCGGGAGATGTCTGACTGCTGCTCCGACGACTCCCCGACTATAATTTCCAGAATGACACTTAGTCAAAACACTGATAATTATTGTTGGGGTAAAATGGCCATTTTAAACCTAGCTAGAGTCAACATCTTGGTCAAAGTCAACTTCCAGTTGACCTGACTCGCCGAGTTAGCCCGCCAACTCGTTGAGTTCCCTAGTCCTTCATTTGTACTCAACCCGATTCTGCTCGCCGAGTTTAGCAAGAACTCGACGAGTTCTCCTTTATTCAAGATATCGGGACAACCTTTAACCGATTCATCGAGTTGTATGAACAAATCGTCGAGTCTATCATCATCATATAAACATTTCTAGTCTGTGATTCGCCGATTTGTGTGAAAACTTGTCGAGTCTATCTTCATGGGTTGGGAGATTGCCTTGGACTCGCCGAGTGTGTTCTTCCATTCACCGAGTCCCTTGGTTTCCAGGCCATGGCTATGTCCTAATAACTTGAGTCACTCCTCTGGAATCATCTAATCTCTTCTAAAACTCAACTGGGTTCCTTTGAACCCCGAACTGATTTGGGGAATCAACCCATGACTCGCCGAGTCCCAAAACTGACTCATCGTGTCTACGAATGACGAAGCCTAGAATTCGATTTCTGATGTGCAAAACTTAACCAAAAGGTAGATTTGGGCTCCTAAGGCCAATATAACACGTAATGTCATAAACTTTACGTGCTTGCATGAAACATTTGAGCTTAAAAGGTCAAAATGGGGGTTAATAGCATGCATGGGGGTTCTCATGGCCATAAAGATGACACCTTTATGCCATGAGGACCCTTCAAGGTCCAGATTTGAACGTGTATCAACTTGGGACGTCCAAATCCCAAGAATCAAGTTTCAAAGCCCAAAATAACCATAAGAAGATCTAGGAAATCATAAGTCAAGTGTGAAGCTTTATTACCAGAAAATGAGGAGAAGATGGTGCTGATTCTGGTTCTGGATCTGAAATCTCCTCTTGAATCCTCCATGTTCCTGTTCTTCACCCAAATTCAATCACACAAGATAACATAATAAATGGAACTCAAATACTCACAAAGCTCAAGGGTGGCAGTTTAAGGTTTCTGGACGGGCAAACCCTTACAATTAGGATTTCCATCAAACAATGCCTACTCGCCGAGTCAGTCTTCCGACTCGTTGAGTAGGCTACTTAGTCCACGACCTAGATTCGTTCTTACTCAACGAGTTGGGCCTTCAAATTGTCGAGTCCAAGGGTAAAAATTATATAATTAACTTAGCTTAGATGCACACCTGGAACCAGGTGTTACAATTCTCCCGCACTTATCTTAGACTTCGTCCTCGAAGTCTGTTGTCTCTAAAAATAACTCGGGGCAGTGCCTCCTCATATCTTCCTCTGACTCCCACGTCCACTCTGAACCCTTGCGGTGCTGCCACTACACCTTAACTAACTCTACCCTTTTGTTCCTCACCTCCTTCATCTTACGTTCGAAAATCGCCATTGGCCTCTCGATATAGCTCAAGCTATCATCCACATGGATGTCCTCGATGGGTACCACCGCTAACTCGTCCACTAGGCACTTCCATAACTGCAAAACATGGAATGTGTTGTGGATCTAATTGAGCTCTGCTGGAAGATCTAGCCGATAAGCAACCCGACCCACCAGGGACAAAATCCTAACTGGACCAATAAACCTGGGGCCCAACTTGCCCCGCTTACAGAATCTGATAACACCCTTCTAGGGATCAACTTTTAGGAGGACCATATCGCCAACCTAAAACTCTAAGTCCGAATGCTTCTTGTAATCGTAACTCTTCTGTAGAATCTGAGCATTCTAGAGCCTGCTTCGGACTTGCTGAATCAGCTCTGTGGTCTTGTGTACCACCTCTGTACTCCCCATGACTGTTTGACCGACCTCTCCCCAGTAGATTGGGGTCCTACACTTCCTCCCGTAGAGCATCTCAAAGGGAGGTCGGTCTATACTAGAGTGATAGATGTTGTTGTATGAAAATTCTGCTAACGGAAGATACGTATCCCAACTGCCCCAGAAATCTAGCACACATCCTCGAAGCATGTCCTCAAGAGTCTAAATCGTCCTATCACTCTGTCCATCGGTCTGAGGGTGGAAAGCGGTGCTGAAATGGAGATGAGTGCCCATCTCGTCGTGAAACCGCTTCCAAAATGTACATCTCGATCCTATACTACCGAGACCGACACCCCATGACATGCCACGATCTCTCGAACATAGATCACGGCCAGCCTCTTTGCCGAGATACTTTCCTGAATCGGAATGAAGTGAGCACGCTTGGTCGATCGATCCTAGATGACCCATATTGAATCTACTCCACGTGCGGTCCTAGGAAGCTTTGTGATGAAATCCATGCTGATGTCTTCCCATTTCCACACGAGAATGTCTAGCGGCTGCATCTTGCCGTGGGGCCTCTGATGCTTTGCCTTGACCTTCTTGCAGGTCAGTTGTCGTTCCACATACCACGCTATATTTTGCTTCATGCAAGGCCACCAATAATTTGGGCGAAGATCCTGATACATCTTCATCGCCCCGAGATAGATGGAGAATTTGCACTTGTGGGCTTCATCCATCAGTACCTGTTGTACCCCTCCCTAGTAGGGCACCCAGACCCTCCTATGCAGGGTCAACAACCCACGACTATCATAAATAAATGAGGCCACCTGGCCTACGCTTCTCTCACTCTTTCGACGCTCTTCCTTCATACCTTCCACCTGCACCTCCCGGATCCGCTCTAGCAATGGAGTCATCACTGCCATCCTCAGACATATCTCTTGGATCAGATCCGTTGCCGCTTTGCGGCTCAGGGCGTCAGCCACTACGTTGGCCTTGCCCGGATGGTAAAGGATCTCGCAGTCGCAATCCTTAACCACATCTAGCCACCGACATTGCTTCATATTCAGATTCGGCTGATCCATGAGGTACCTCAAACTCTTGTGATCCGTATAGATAGTACAACGAACCCCATAGAGGTAGTGTCGCCAAATCTTGAGGGCGAAAACCTTTTCCCCCAGCTCCAAGTCATGAGTCGGATAGTTAGCCTCGTGAGGCTTCAATTGCCTCGAAGCATAAGCTATCATGTGACCTCGCTGTATCAACACTGCTCCCAGTCCTGTGATCGAAGCATCATAGTATACTACAAAATCATCTACCCCTCTGGCAGAGTGAGAAACGGTGCCTCGCACAACCGCTGCCTGAGCGTCTAAAAGGTTGTCTGCTGCTCAGGACTCCAGCGAAACACCACCAACTTCTTGGTCTGTCGGGTCAATGGTGCTGCTATCTTGGAGAAGTCCTGGATAAATCTCCTGTAATACCCTGCCAAACCCAGGAAGCTCCGAATCTCAGATGCACACCTCAGGACTTCCCACTACATCACAACCTCAATCTTGGCCAGATCAACCAGTATACCCTTCTGGTTGACAAGATTCCCTAGAAACTGCACCTTGCGCAATTAGAACTCGCACTTGGAGAACTTTGTGAAGAGTCTCTCCCTACTCAGGGTCTCTAGCACTTTCCTCAGGATCTCCTTGTGCTGCTCCTCAGTCTTGGAATAAACCAAGATGTCATCAATGAACACTATAACCGACCAGTCTAGCATCGGTCTACACACGCGGTTCATGAGATCCATGAACGTGGCTGTAGCATTGGTGAGTGTAAACGGCATCGCCACAATCTCATAATGACCATAGCGGGTCCTAAAAGCAGTCTTCTGCACATCCTCGTCTCGGACCCGCATCTGGTGATATCCGGACCGTAAATCAATCTTGGAAAACCAAGATGCTCCTTGAAGCTAGTTGAACAAATCATCTATCCTCGGGAGTGGGTAACGGTTCTTCACCGTTACCTTATTTAGCTCCCGGTAGTCTATAGACATGTGATGCGACCCATCCTTCTTTTTCACAAATAAGTTTGGCGCTCCCCATGGCGAACAGTTCGGTCTAATAAAACATTTTTCTAGCAGCTCCTGCAGCTGCGTAGAAAACTATTGCATCTCTGGAGGAGCCAACCGATAAGGTGCCCTGGCTATCGGAGCTGCACCACGGACCAGGTCAACCCGGAACGCAACCTGTCTCTCAGGAGGTATCCCAGGCAAATCCTCCGGGTACTCACGTACTACCGGTACATCATCAACCGTCGCCTTGCCCTTATCCTGGGTATCCATAACATTGGCGACATACCCCGCACAACCCTGCTGAAAGTATCGCCTCACTCTGGCTGCTGAACAAAGCATTGGTCCGTGCTGTGGCCTCTCGCCCTGTATCACTAACTCTCCTCTGCTAGGAGTGTGAACCATCACTAACTGCAACTCGCAATCAATCACTGCCCCATTGGGGTTCAGCCAATCCATACCTACTATAACATTATTCCCTCGCAGGGGAATAGGAACCAAGTCTACTGAGAACTGCTCATCAAATAACCGCAACATACAACCCCTATGAACCCTCGCGACTGTGACAGTCCTATCATCAACTATCTCCACATCAAGTGGGCAATCCCGCCCCCCCGGAGCTCTGCTAAATCACTTGCTAAGCGCGAGCGACACAAAATATCGGGTAGCCCCCGAATCAAACAATACTAGAGCTGAGATGTCATTCACTAGGAACGATCCTATACACAAACACATAACCATAAGCAATAAACAATGATAATAAAAAGATGATGGAGAAGATACATACCCGTAACCACATCAGGAGTCATCCGAGCCTCCTAAGCTATCAATTGGAATGCTCTGCTCTTTGCCACCGGCGTCTCGGCCCGACCCTTTCGGTCGTCTGTAATCCTAAGGGTAGCAGGAGCGGGTGCCTCCACCTATCCTCCTGATGCTAAAATCAGACACTGGGACCTTCTGTGTCCCCTCTGATTGCAATGAAAGCAAATCAGGTTAGATTCTGAGGTGGGGGTCGCAGTGGTAGTAGTGGTACAATCCTTACTCATGTGCCCGGTCCGACTGCACTTGTAGCAGCCGGAACTCCCAGCCTTACACAACCCATCGTGCAACCTGGCATACTTGCCACACCGACTGTGGCTCTGCTGACCTCTAGACTTGTGATTAGACACCTTGGGCTTTTTTCCCGAACTTATTGTGCCAGACATCAACTCTGGCTTCCTCTTTCTCTCCATCTCCAGATCAATTTGTCTCTCCCGAGCCCGTGCTATCATATCCTCCTGCGTTTTACAGCTGGATCGGCTCACAAACTGGCAGATATCATGCCGCAACATCTCATGATATCAGGCCTTTTTTATCGCCTCATCCGCGACATACTGCGAAACAAGAAGAGCCCTCTCCCTAAACTTGGCGGTAATCTCCGCCACAGTCTTTGTCGTCTGCTGAAGGTCCTGAAACTCCCTAGCAAGCTGCTGCACCTCAATGATGGGTACGAACTCGGACCAGAACCTGGTCCTGAAATCACCCCAGTTCATTGCATCCAAAGTTGCGTCGTCGCTAACGGCTCTCCCGGCCTCCTCTCACCAGTCTCGTGCCATGGCCTTCAGAAGACAAGATGCCAATCTGACCTTGTCCCCCTCAGGACATCTGCTGGTGCGGAACGCGTTGGCAACATCTGCTAACCACTTCGTACTAGCAGTGGGGTCTTGGGCCCCTTGGTAATCAGGAGCTCCACAGGCTCTGAACTCCCTAAAGGTGAGCGTGCACGACCACATCATGACCGCCACCTCAGCATGGAACACACTCAACCTCTCATCCATAAGCTCCAATATGCCCTCCTTGATCGAACCGAAGATCACAGGAATCTGCTCTGGAATAGTGCATGTTATCTCTGAGGAGAGGAACTCCCTAGTCTGCTCATCTAGTTGCTCGGCCCCCGAGCCTGAACCTAATCCCTCACCTGAATTGCCAAATGCTGGTCTAGGGTGTAGAACCAACATTCTAAAAACACATCGAAAACATGTCAGTTTACTAACATAACTCGAGGGATCACGTCTACTACAAGTTCCCCGGTCTTGCCTCAGCCTTCCTCGACTCGAGTATAGATCCTATGCTTTCAGTAGTACGGGCCCATACTACCTTCCACATCTACCAACACTCTCCTTAAGGACTGCCTTGAATCCACCAAGTCCCTTCTACTGCTACTGCTCTCTGCTACTCTTATCCTAGGCTTCCCCTAGGGTAATCAACAACCCACTCTCTGCCATCAGCTACATAAGAAGTCCCTGCTTTCTCGCCTATCTAACTCGCGAATACTATTAAATATTACTTAGACTAGATAATATTTCGAATGCGATATCCTACCCTACGACGGTTGGACTCAAACAAGAGTTGCGCAATAGAGCTAAACCTAACCTTCTGAAATTATTTAATTTTCGCAATATGTAACTTAACATATTTGTTTACTAGCTAGTGGAAGACAACGAGAACTCCTAAAAGCACAAAGCAAGCAGCATTCGGGCATCAAGTGCACATAGTCAAGCATATCATAATCTGGCTACCATACTGACAATTCTGTACTAGCATGCAGTTCTCATAGAGCTGAAACACATATAACAGGCACATAAGGCATCCCTCCTAGATCCTTAGTCCTAATCTAGCATGCGGTTCTAATAAAACTAGCATTCATAACATAGCATAAATTTGTATGGGTAATTTGGGAGTACTTACTTGAGCTCAGCTGATTGCATGCACACACCCTTTTCTCTTTTCAAAATTATTTTCTTTAAAAAAATGATTTTACTTTTTGAAAATTTCTATATGAATCCCTTAGTTAGAGTTCAGACACACATGCGAGTGTGCCCGAATCCCTTAAACCAAGGCTCTGATACCAACTTGAAACATCCTAAAAATACAGTTTAAAATTTTCGTTTGAAAAACACTAACAAAACATAATCATCCATGATCAATAAAAGAAACCAAGTATCATGTATCTAAAATCTTGTATCAAGTACTGTATCAAAACCAAATAAGAAATATCAGTCATTCAATCTCAGGCTGGAGACTGTGGTGTGTGTCATGCCATCAACTCGAGCCCTTCCATTTGTTCGTTGAAGTACCTGAAACTAAAACTGAAACTATAAACATGAAGCTTAGTGAGCTCCCTCAAACTACCACATACCGTACAATAACATATAAAGCAAATATTGGGCCTTGCCCACTGCATCGGACCGAAGTCCGGACTAACTAGGGCCTCGCCCACTACATCAGACCGAAGTTTGGAATTACTTGGGCCTTGCCCACTGCAGCGGACCAATGTCGGGACTATCTAGGGCCACGCCCCCTGAATCGGACCGGAGTCCAGAATAATTAGGGCCTTACCCGCTGCATCGGACTGAAGTCCGGACTAACTAGGGCCTCGCCCACTGCATCAGACCGAAGTCCGGAATAACTTGGGCATTGCCCACTACATTGGACCGAAGTCTAGACTAACTAGGGCCTCGCCCCCTGCATCGGACCGAAGTCCGTAATAACTAGGGCTTTGCCCGCTGCATCGGACTGAAGTCCGGAATAAACTAAACATAGCATAAACATGATCGTAACATGATCACATATACATTTATGAATCAGAAAGACATCAAGCATACAAAATAGGTCTCGGGACTACCCCGGAATCGGACCCAATTCTGGAACTAATATCATCTAAATGGGTTGGCATTGTGGCCGTAGACCCGCTCCTACTGGAAGGAAACTCACCTCGCGTAGCTGACTACTAAAATACTGAGCAGGAAATGTCTAACTACTTCTCCGGTGACTCCCCGACTATAATTTCCACAATGACACTAAGTCAAAACACTGATAACTATTGTCAGGGTAAAATGACCATTTTACCCCTGGCAAGAGTCAACATCCTGGTCAAAGTCAACTTCCCGTTGATCTGACTGGCCGAGTTAGCACGCTAAGTCATCGAGTCCCCTAGTTCTTCATTTGTCCTCAACCCGATTTTGCTCGCCGAGTTCAGCAAGAACTTGACAAGTTCTCCTTTATTCAAGATATCGGGACAACCTTTAACCGACTCGCCGAGTTGTATGAACAACTCGTCGAGTCTATCTTCATAATATGAATATGTCCAGTCTGTGACTCGACGAGTTGTATGAACAACTCGTCGTGTCTCTCTTCATGGGTTGGGAGGTTGCCTTGTACTCGCCGAGTGTGTTCTTCCACTCGCTGAGTCCAATGGTTTCCAGGCCATGGCTATGCCCTAATGCGTTCAGTCACTCCTCTGGACTCATCTAATCTCTTCTAAAACTCAATTGGGTTACTTTGAACCCCGAACTGATTTGGGGAGTCAACCCATGACTCGCCGAGTCCCAAAACTCACTCGTCGAGTCTACGAATGACCAAGCCCATAAGTCGATTTCTGATGTGCAAAACTTAACCAAAAGGTAGATCTGGGCTCCTAAGGCCGATATAACATGTAAAGTCATAAACTTTACGTGGTTGCATGAAACATTTGAGCTTAAAAGGTCAAAATGAGGTTTAATAGCAAGCATGGGGGTTCTCATGGCCATAAAGATGGCACCTTTATGCCATGAGGACCCTTCAAGGTCCAGATCTGAAGGTGTATCAACTCGGGACGTCGAAATCCCAAGAATCAAGCTTCAAAGCCCAAAATAACCATAAGAAGATCTAGGAAATCATACGTGAAGTGTGAAGATTTATTACCAAAAAATGAGGAGAAGATGGTGCTGATTCTGGATCCAAAATCTCCTCTTGAATCCTCCCTCTTCCTCTTCTTCACCCAACTTCAATCACACAAGATAACTTAAGAAATGGCACTCAAATACTAACAAAGCTCAAGGGTGGCAGTTTAGGGCTTTTTGGACGTTGATGGAGTGATAAGGGAGACTACAGGGGCATTATGTTCTTTTAATAGGGAGGCAAACTCTTGCAATTAGGGTATCCATCAAACAACGCCTAGTCGCCGAGTCAGTCTTTCGACTCGTCGATTAGGCTACTTAGACCCCGACCTGGATTCGTTCCTACTCGACGAGTTGGGCCTTCAACCCGTCGAGTCCAAGGGTAAAAATTATAAAATTAACTTAACTTAGATGCATACCTAGAACCAGGTGTTACAATAACCTTATAGAATAGCTCATACTCTCAATAAATACCTTAAGGACCATTTTATGATGAAATAAGACCTAGACTAACAACTAACACATGGATTCATCAATGTAGAAGCTTTTTACCTCAAATAAGCTAGAAATGATGAGAAAATATGGATCTACAAACTCTTTCTGACCCAATGCTTCTTCACAAATCTTTGTCTTCTTCTCTAAGCACCACACACACCCATAACAAACACACAAACTCAAACTTTAGGGAAAGGGGATTAGGGTTTGGAAGTATGACTCAAGAGGCAAATGAGGCTTATAAGGTGATGAACTTGAAGGACTTAATGAGCTTAAATAGGGTGCAAACCCCAAAAATTAGGGTTTGCCTCTATCTTGAGTATGCCCTTCATACATATGGGTATGCCCAGTGTACGAAGGAGTTATCCTAAAACGTGCATCCAAAGGGATTATGTTGTGCATACCTTTTTTATGCCCAATGTACTCTTGGTTAGTCCTTGATTTATAGAAAAAATTGTTAAGGTTCATTAATGGAAACTCGGATATTACAATTCTCCCCCACTTGAATTAGGCTTCGTCCTCGAAGTCTGCTGCCCGAAATAACTCTGAGTAATGCTCCGTCATCTCGTCCTCAGACTCGTAAGTCCAATCCAAATCCTTACGATGTTGTCACTACACCTTCACCAATCCCACAACCTTGTTCCTTAAGGGTTTTCATCTTCCTGTCAAGGATCACTACCGGTCACTCAATGTAGTTTAGGCGGCCATCCACCTGAATATCCTCCAATGGAACCACAACTTAATCATCGAACAAGCACTTCCGCAGCTGATAGACGTGAAAAATACTGTGAATCTGACTGATTTCCTCTAGGAAATCCAAACAATATGGTACCCTGCCTACCCAAGCTACAACCCTAAAAGGATCAATATATATGGGGCCTAACTTACCCTGCTTCCTGAACTAGATGTCACCCTTCTAAGGTGACACCTTCAGAAGTACGATGTCCCTGACATGGAACTCCAACTTTTTCCGGAGTTTGTATGTGTAGCTCTTCTGCTGACTCTTCACTGTCTAAAGTCTACCAGGAACCTGTTGAATCACCTCGGTTGTCTTAAGTACCACCTCGGTACTCCCCATGACCCGTTGAACAACCTCATACCATGATATCGAAGTCCTCGACTACCTCCCATAGAGTATATCAAAAGGAGGTCGATCGATGTTGGCATGATAACTGTTGTTATACGAAAATTCCACTAACAAAAGATACGTATCCTAACTGCTTCCAAAATGCAGAACGCATGCCCACAACATATCCTCTAATTTTTGGATGGTCCACTCAATCTAACCATCCTCCTGCGGCTAAAAATTTGTGTTGAAGTGTAAACGAGTACCCAGCTCCCCGTGGAATTTCTTCCAGAATCTAGAAATAGACCAGACATCCCTGTCGGATACCACAGAAACCGATACCCCATACCATGCCACGACCTCCCTGATATAGATATCAGTCATTTTCTCCGCCTAAATGCTCTCCTGTATAGGAATAAAATGCGCGCTCTTAGTCAATCGATCCACGATGACCCATATTGAATCCACTCCACGTGTAGTCCAAGGCAATTTGGTGAGAAAATCCATCATAATCTCTTCCTATTTTCCAGACGGGAATATCCAATGACTCCATTTTCCATGGGGTCGGTGATGCTCAGCCTTGACTTTCCTACAAGTCAAACACCTCTCCACATACCATGCTACATCTTGCTTCATACACGGCCACCAATAATCAAACCGTAGATCTCTATACATCTTTATTGTTCCGGGATGAATAGAAAATCACGACTTGTGCGCCAAAACCTGTTGTGCACCACTCTAGTAAGGAACCCACACCCTCTGATGGAGTGTCAATAACCCTTGGTTGTCATAATCGAACGAAGCCACCCGACCTACAATACACTCACTCTTTCGGTGCTCTTCCTTCATAGTCTCAACCAGAGCCTCTCGGATCTGCTCCAAGAGTAGAGTAATCACTGTCATCTTCAAGCATATATCCATGATCGGACTCGCGACTGCCTTGCGGATGACAACATCGGCCACCACATTGGCCTTCCCGAATGGTAAATGATCTCATAATCATAATCCTTCACTACATTCAACCACCTACGATGCCTCATGTTCAGATTCGGCTAATCCATCAAATACATCAGGCTCTTGTGATCCGTGTTGATAGTATAACGGACCCCGTATAGTTAATGCCACCAAATCTTGAGGGAAAAAGCCACCACCCCCAACTCCAAATTATGCGTAGGATAGTTCACCTCATGAGGCTTCATCTTCCTTGAAGCGTAAGCAATATCATGACCTCGTTGTATAAACACTACTCCCAAACTGATGATCGAGTCGTCGCAACTGTCGCACCCCAAAACCGGAACGGCGGAAACGTTCGGGGGTGGATGACGTCATGTCAAGTATCATGAGATATGTATATGGTAAGAAAGTAATGAACAACCATTTCATTTAGAAAGAAAGTTTTTACAATGTATGTGTTCACAAAACATAGAAGTCATAAACAAATAACAAAACAAGACTTGAAGCTATAATGCTCCATCTTCTGAATCCCCAACACGAGCACCTGTCTAAATAGTCTCCTGAGAATACAAGTTATTTGAAAGAGTTGATCAGCAATTAAGCTGGTGAGTTCATAAGATTTTAGTCATGTGAGTAAGCTGTAAAGTGTTGTTTGAAAATGTATACGTAAAAGTATTGTACGCTGTAAGTTCTGTTTTGAAAGGTTCGCCTGTTCCTCTAGAAAATCCTATATTTCCTACTTTAATGGAAGTTAAGTAAAAGACACTATAAGCCTTTCTATGCGTACTAAGTGGGTCCAAGTTATATTTATACTTAGAGTAAACAAACAGACGATTGTGCGCATCTTCCCTAAACTCACAACCCAACAGGGAACAGTAAGTTAGGCGGATAGCACAAATTTCATTGGTTGTTAGATCATTGTCATATATAACCTTGGTGTATTCACTTGTTACTCAGGCAGTTATTTGTAATGGTTCCTTTATATCAAATGGAGAGTTCTTTTAAGAAAACCTATGTTTCTTATGGTAGAATAATGACTACGGTGATTACATTTATAATAGCTTTGTTCATACTACTATATATAATCTGATATCGGGTAGATAGTTAATTGGGGAAATCTGCCCTAAGCCCACAATCCAACGAGAACAGGACGTCGGGAGAAAACACATATTTAACTATCTATCGGATATTAGTTATATATATAAACATGGTGTATAAACTAAGGTATTATAGAGTTAACTCACTTAAAGTCTTTTAAAACTGTACTGCTTAATAAAATGGATTAAGCCCTTTCTGGGAAATCTCTAGTTTTGTCTATCAATAACACTGACTTCGATAAGAAGTTATGTACTTGAAAAAATGTGTTTTGACTCTGTGTCCTATAACCTGATCCATACTTGGTACCCTTATGATGACTTAATGTATATTAAGCATAAGTATATATATATATATATATATATATATATATATATATATATATATATATATATATATATATATATATATATATATATATATTCGGGTAGATAATAGATCGGGGGAACTCGGTTCAAGACCACATCAAACGAGAACAGGAAATGAAGCGAAGGCACACATCCTATTAGCTGTCGGAATCTATTGGCATGTACGTAGTCTATAGTGTATACATTAAGGAATCATAAAGCTAGCATCATGGTCCTAAATTTTAAAGTAGCCTTCTACCAAGACTCGATTGTTTGAAAGCAGTCTTCTACCAAGACTCTACTGTTATGAAAGCAGTCTTCTACCAAGACTCTACTATTATGAAAGCAGTCTTCTACCAAGACTCTACTGTTCATTTGTCAACTGAAAAGTACATTCTCCCTAGTTTATAACCTATCTCGATTAGAGAATAGATCAACCTTCAAGTTTTACCGACACTTTATGAAAGTAATGGGAGAAATGAGTACCCTGATGTTGTTTATACTGACATACAGAGGTACTAACAACCTAAAAACATATGTGTTTTATTAAGGTCATAATGTGATAAGAAATTCCCATACTAAACGTTCTCCCTACGAGAGATTCTGGGAATCAAGGTTGACTTTCGCAACGAGTTGCTAGGCCACGTTATCCACATTAAAGTTATGTGATCACATATACCCAATATAACTACCACAATGCATTGTGATTCATTGGTATAGTTGGATCCTGAAATTGTTCCATGCTATAGCACCTTATTATGTTCTGTTTTGTTTTGGTCTGTTATGTTCTGTGTGTGCTTCATTGTACTAATAGTAATGAATGGCATTCTCTTAAACTATACCTATAATAGCTTACTAATGCTCTACTGGACTGTTACTGAAAAGACTCATTTATCTAACAAGTTATGCTTATACTTTAAAAGTGGAGTGTTGTATAACTATAAAGTAACATAACCTTTAAAAGAGTTTTGAAATGTTTTAACAACTTATAAGTAACATAAGTAACATTTTGAAAGATGTTTATAACAAACATTTACACAATTATCATTGTGTTCAACTTGTATTCCCCCCCCCCCCAAAGATTCATTACGGGGTATGAACTCACCTGATGTGGGTGATTCAAACGGGTATACGTGTAAGGATGAGAAGTTCCACGAATGAAGTCCTGAGACAATAAGTCCTAAATGACATATAAGGACACATATTGACATAAATATAGTGTTTATAACAACTATATGAAAGGAAACACCTTCCGGGACTAGGAAACACCTTCACCAAGTGTTGGAATCACATGTGATTCAACATAGGAAGGTATAAAGGCACTTATATGAGTTTACTACCATGAGTTCACGGCCCAAGGGAGTTTACGGTCGTAAACTCATGGTTACTCATGTGTTAGTGCAAGTTTGAAAGCTAGGGAATGTTTTAGGGACATTAGCTCTAACTTAGTATGAGAAAGACAACTTCTTTTGACACTTTTGGAGTGTTCATGGCCCAAATGAGTTTACTACCGTAAACTCATGGCCAAATATACTTATGAGGGTCCTAAAGATCATAAAGAAGCATTCTAAATTCATGCCTAAGCCCTAGGAAGTGTTTGTGGCATCAAAACACCTCTATATTGAGTTTACGGCCCATGAACCATTTGGTCAT
The DNA here is from genome assembly GCF_002870075.4 of Lactuca sativa. Lineage (NCBI taxonomy): Eukaryota > Viridiplantae > Streptophyta > Magnoliopsida > Asterales > Asteraceae > Lactuca > Lactuca sativa. Next base: position 193,910,113 of record NC_056629.2, read on the forward strand.
GTGTTTGCGGCCATAAACACTTGTGGGTGTTGGTATTTTGGTTGTTTTGGGTCATAGACACATCATGGTAAAAAGCTATGCTAGTCTCTTGGCTTAAGGGTGGCATTTAGGGCATTTTGACACCCTAAAATGGAGTTCATGGACCAAGAACTTCCTTGTCCGTGAACTCACTTTTGGTCCTTGATTTTTAATGATTTTGATGCCTAAACATGTTAAGGTTTGTCCCATGTTTGGTTTCCAAGGTTTAGGGGACATTGGGCACACTTTGGCCCTTAAAATGAAGTTTACTCCCCAAGGTGTTCTTGGGCGGTAAACTCACAGATCTTGGTGTTTTCCTATGATTTCTAGTGTATTAAGTATATATAAAGCTTTAAAACAACACTAGATAGAAGTACTCACTTTCCGGAACAAAAGTCCGAAGATCCTTGAGAGAGAATTCAGCTTTTCTCTAGTTGGAATTGTAACTAATGAATAGATTTGGTTTAGAATCCTATATATAGTCCGGGGATTTTTGGCAGAAAATATTTTATTCCCGGAATGAACTCTAATATCAAAGAGTTTTGGAATAACAGAGTTGCACAAAACCCAAGTGCAACCTCTCTCCTGATATCTCCTTAAGTGTAAATCCTGAATTGCTGAAACTTATCCCAAAAGTTTGAAAGTTAGTAGCAACAGACTTGGTTTCTATTGAAGTGGAAATTTTTGGGTTGTCACAACAACAAACAACAAAATCCTCAACACCCTCAAATACGGTTAAAATCGGATCCTCGCATAATTGCTTCCTTAGAGTCTCTGTAGTGACAAAGAACATGGTTTGGCATGCGGAATTAAAGCTTGCACAATTGAACATGGTGATTTGGGTGTTTAAGAGATATATTGAATGTATATGGTGTTACAAAAAAGATCTAGATCTAGACTACATAATTAACACACACTTACACACTCACTTCTACATCTCTCAAGCACACCTCTACAAGTGGACAAACCCACCTTATATAGAGGTGTTTACATGTCTCTCTCTCACTCTAACTACCAAATGGGTCTAAAGGCTAAAGAACCACATGCAAGTGGGTTTTACAAAAGTCAAACATTTACAAAGTCATGAATGAAGAACTTTGCACCCCAACATTCTCCTCCTCAAAGTTAGGAATGAATGACCCACTTCAAATCTTCCAAAATCAAGCACTACGCGGTTCGAGCCTCAAAGGTGACACATGTCGAAACGAACTTCAATATTCAATTCTTCCACGACTCTTCAATTTGGGCTCTAGGATGTGAGACCATACAATCCGAGCAGCAACGAATGATTAAGAGTATTCCAAACTCCAAATAAACACCCAAAAGTTGCGCATAAAAACACACCCCAAAAATCTTCAATAAAACCAAACCCATTTCGAATACATCACTTCCGAACTTCTAATTGCATCATCTCGTAGGCTTTAAAACTTCAAGATCACTTCGGTCTTCAAATCCGCGTAATATGAAAAATTCAAGTTCGAATTTCCATATAAAACTTCTCCCCCTTTTTACAATCGAAATTTGATTATAAAACTCCAAAGGAAAAAGAACGTGCTCTATTCGGAATTTTTCATGTTAAAACTCCCCCTTAACATGTAGCATAAACTTTGTGCTTCAATCCGGAAAATCCAAAAAATAATGAATTTTTATCATCGTTCACGGATCGCCTTTGACATAATTTCTCAAAAATGGGTAGAAATTGTCAATTTCAAAATTCTGCAGTGACCCGTTGCGCTCAAAACAGCAAAATATGCAATACTCTCCCCCTTTTTCAAAGCTGGGTAGAAAGCGTCAATTTGCACAAACTGCAGGGGCCTGAAATGCATAATCTTCAATTTTCAGCAAAAAATAGTCCTTTTTCGAATTTGGGTGCAAACTGCCAAAAATTCGAAGTTTCAGGGACCATCTTCATAAATTTTGCCCTTTTTCTTAAACATACGAAGACTTGTTTTAAAATGCGAAGCCTCACACAATTTTCGAAGTTAGGTGAAAAGTGTCAAAAATTCGAAACTTGCTTTAATTTTCGAAGTGTCACATATTCGAAGGTTCAGGGGCCAAATTCGAAACTTTGTCATTTCCTTTCAATTCATGCCAAATACGAAGACTTTGGAACATACGAACCATATGAAGACAACAGTGATGAACAGTAACTTTCGAATTTCCAATACACCCCCTTCATATATTCAGTCATTTTCTTTCAATTCACAAACATACGAAGAGTCTCACTTTCTCTCTCCTCACTTTCTCTCTCCTCTTCGTAAATTCACACCCTTCGAAAATACAAACCCAAAACTAACCCTTCGCTTTTTGCAATCGATCCTTCGTTTTTCCCAATTAAACCCAAAACACGGTTCTTAGTTCCAATTCAGTCTTCGAATATCAGTTATCAACACCCCTTCGAAAATCAACAATCAAAATCATTACGACTCCAAACATCTGTTCTTCGCTTTTTAATCTAACCCAAAACGAACGAAATCGATTCTTCGTTTCTTACAGTTCTTCGTCCCAATATCAACCCTTCGTACATTAACCGATCAAAATCATCTTCCCAAAAGGCTTCATCATCAACAATCGAAATCAAAATCCTTCTCAATAACTAATTCATCCTCCAAATTCTTCGTTAGTCGAGTTCTTCCCAAATCATCGACCACACTGAAAACCTTCGTACATCAACGATTTCTTCCCAAAATCAAAATTATCGATCATCACACCAAAGGCTTCGATCGATCGACTCCAAATCAACAATCGACGTACATCATTTGTTCGTTCCAAAAACCGATTCTTGACATCTTGTCCCAAAACTATCGATTCCCAAAATCTTTGATTGATAATCAAAAACTTTGATTATCAACATCAAATTCCAATATTACCCCAAATCAACAAAGTTTTCGAAATCAAGATACCAACTCACAGTTTTGACTCATAAGTCATTTGATTCAACATTTAATCACACAATTTGCGTTAAAAATCAAACTCTCAATTTCAGTCTTCGTTATACAAAGAAAGTCATTGATTTTGATTCTTCCAAACTCTCAAATCATTCTTTATGCGAACATAAGTACACAAATCTGAGTCTAAAATCAACAATCGATTTTAAAATCCAAAAAATAATCGATCATTAAAACAGATTTCGATTAAAATCATCCGACACTGTCAAGTTGTCATTATCGTAAATGAGTTCGACATTCCTACCCGATTACATAACATAGATTTCAACATCGAGTCCAATACAATGATTGATGTCAAACAATCAACAATTGAGAATCGACATAAGTATCGAATATGACTTCAAGGATGAGAACGCAAACAGTTTTTACTTTTGAGTCAACAAGATAAACACCGAATATGCTTTAGCATGAATTAATATCGAGTCAAAGAATGAATTAATATGGATTGGGCTTCGAAAGCATATAGATGAACAGTAACTATCAGAACTTTGGGCTTGAAGTATGATGAATAGTACTTGAAAATTTGTGTTTGGGCTTAATCGACATTTGGACTCATGATATGAATTTGAAACAGATGCAAACAATTTGTTTACAAATTTGATTTAACGATAGATTCAACTTAACATTAGTAATTTTGAGAACAAAAGCGAACAACAAATATGATGGGGTCGTAACTTGATCAACAAAAAATAATTGGATCACAACAAATGGGTTGTTCAAAGAAAATTTGATCCAATGAGTCAAATGATCACAAACCAAAAACGCAACGCACGATTCAATTATTACAAGAGATCATAGAGAGAGACTCACCAAAATTGATCAAATTGCGACAAAAATTGCCAAACCGAGAATCGTTCTTCAAATATCACCTTGATCTTGAAGACACGCTCTGATACCAATTGTAGTGACAAAGAACATGGTTTGGCATGCGGAATTAAAGCTTGCACAATTGAACATGGTGATTTGGGTGTTTAAGAGATATATTGAATGTATATGGTGTTACAAAAAAGATCTAGATCTAGACTACATAATTAACACACACTTACACACTCACTTCTACATCTCTCAAGCACACCTCTACAAGTGGACAAACCCACCTTATATAGAGGTGTTTACATGTCTCTCTCTCGCTCTAACTACCACATGGTTCTAAAGGCTAAAGCACCACATGCAAGTGGGTTTTACAAAAGTCAAACATTTACAAAGTCATGAATGAAGAACTTTGCACCCCAACAGTCTCAAAGGTTGTCTGTTGCATAGGCCCCCAATGAAACGTGAGATTCTTGTTCGTCAACCGAGTCAGAGGAACCGCTATCTTGGAGAAATTCTGAATGAATCTCCAATAGTAGCCTGCAAAATCTAAGGAAACTCCGAATCTCATATGGAGACCTTGGAACCTCCCACCTCATCACCACCAGGACCTTGGTCGGGTCAACCAAAATACCACTCTTGTTGACAAGGTCCCTAGAAATTGCACCTTGCGCAAACAGAACTCGCACTTGGAGAACTTTGCATACAAACTCTCCCTCCTTAGAGTCTCTAATACCCCCTTCCTCTCAAATGTTTCGCATGTAGCTCCTGGGTCTTGGAATAGACCAGGATGTCATAAAAAAAACAATCATAGATAGATCCAACATGGACCTGCATACGCGAATCATGAGGTCCATAAATGCGGATGGAGAATTGGTGAGCCCGAAAGGCATCACCACAAACTCGTAAAGACCGTATCGAGTTCAAAAACTCGTCTTCTGCACATCCTCCTCTCTGAACCTCATTTGATGACAACCCGAACGCAGATTGATCCTGGAAAACCAAGATGCACCCTGAAGCTGGTAAAAAAATCGTCAATCATCGGGAGTGGATAACGGTTCTTCACCGTTAGATTATTCAACTCCAGGTAGTCGATACATAGTCGATGTGACCCATCCTTATTTTTAACAAACAATATCGATGCTCCCCATGGTGAGCTACTCGGACGAATGAATCCCCTATCTAACAGCTCCTGTAACTGTGCAGACAACTCCTGCATCTCTGGAGGTCTTTGGCTATCGGAGCCACACTAGGAACTAGGTCAATCCGAAACACCACTTGCCTTTTAAGAACACTTTTGGATATTCCCGAGCAAATGACATATTATCCAAAGTCACCTTACCCTTCTCCCGGGTATCCAAAACATAAGCGAAAAATCCAAAACAACCCTGTTGAAGATATCGTATGGCCCTAACTGCTGAACATAAAAAACCGGCCTGCACTGAACACCTACTCTCCCCCAATCACCAACTCTTCCCCACTTGGGGTTCGGATACACACCAGCTGCTGCTCACAATCAATCACTGCCCCATTGGGGCTCAACCAATCCGTCCCCTCAATAACCTTGCTCTCATGCAGGGGAATATGAACCAAATCGATTGGATACCGATCGTTGGACAAATTCAAGACACAACCCCGATAAACCCTAGATACTCACATGACTCCATCATTAGCAATCTCAACCACTAATGGACAATTCATCTCCCCCGGAGCATCGACAAACCTCTTACTGAGCGCAAGTAATACAAAAGATCTGGTAGCCCCCTTATCAAACAATACGAAGGAAGATATAGCATTCAAAAGGAATGATCGTATAATAAAACAAACAAATATAAGCAGAAAACTGATATATTCAAAGAGATAAGGAGAAGATACATACCCGTCACCATATCTGGTGTTGTACGAGCCTCTTCGGTTATCATATGAAAAGCCATGCTCCTCACAATAGGCACATCCGCCTTGCCCTGGCGGCAATCTGTAATCCTCAAATTCGCCGGAGTGGGAGCCACATCTGGTCCCGCTGCTGCTAGATTACGACAATCGACCTTTTTATATCCCTTTTGATTGCAATGGAAGCAAATCACGCTCGATCAATAGGTAATTGTTGTTCAGTGTAACGCCCGTGTTTCTGGGCTTGCCATTTTTAGCAATGTAATAGTCTAGGTTAACCTTTGTAACCCCAATTTGAAATAATAAAAATGTATTATTTGTAAATTATGTGAATTATGTGATTTATGTGTTTATTTTCTTAATTATTATAATTTAATGAATAAAGAATAAAATGAGCGTAAAAAATTAAAGTATTAGATATGTCCGATATCTTTGCATAAAGTTGTAGTGGCCGAAACGAGGTTTCCGAATATATATAGAACGCCCAAATCTGACTTCGTATGAGGAAGTTATGATTTTCTAAAGTTTCGACTGGGCAGTATGCGGCCCGAATACTCGATTTGAGATCGAGCAGTTTTTAGCCGAAACAATCTAAACGAGAATCGAAGATCTCATTGTTAGTAGTGAAACGATGAAAAGATAGGCGAGAACGGACGTCGGACGAAGAAGTTATGAATTTATAACGACGTTTTTCTGTCCCGACCTCCTATAAATAAATAATAAAAATAAAATCAAAATTTGCCGACGGAGTCTAAACGAAAGTTGTAGAGCGTAGTCTCACCTACGCGTGGATATAAAGAACGTCGAAAACGGAGTTCGTATGAAGGAGATCTGAATTTGTGAATTTTAATAAATATTTAATATTTATTTTTAATTAAACCTCCGATATTATCCGAAGAGGAGTCAGCCGACCTATCCGAAGTACGCCCCGCGTACAGCGAAGGATGACGAAGTCAGCACTCGAGTACCTCCGATGACGCAAGTGCTTACGATCCGAGGCGTACGCCCCGCGTACGTGCGTAGGTTCAGCCCCTATAAAAGGCTTGCGAAGGCAGCCGATTTTCTTTTACAAATTCCATCTTTTTCTCTCTAGTTTTTCCTCGATTTGCGTGCCGTTTATATCCCGAAGCCCCGGTAATATTCCCGAGCCCCAAGGCGAGATCCGAGATCCCGAAGATCCCGAGAAGTGCGATTCCCGAGCCGAAGCTCTGCCCGCGAGAAGTTCGATTTTTGTAGAGATCTTCCAGATCTGCTGAGGATTACTACTTCTGCAACCCGTAGTGTTGCCTGATCGTCTTCCGATCAAGTGAGTCTATAGTTCCTTTTCAATACACGATATTATACAAGTAATCGTTGAATGTATTTGAGAATACAGGAAGTGAGTGTGTAGTCATTTTCATTCCAACGCAATATTATGAAGTATTCTATATAAAATATGTGCTATGTGTATATATGTTGCTGTTATATGTGTGAATGTATATTCACTCTCTTCTATCTCATAGATCTGATATATTCTCTATGAATTACGTGTTATGTGTGTATGCCTCATCTGTTATGTGGAGGATGTATTGATTAAAGCATGCTATACAGGTTTTTAAACAATGTATAAAAATGTATATTTTTATCTACTAATATGTTGGGTAGAACATGGGTAGATAATTGGTGTGAAATAAACATATGAGAGGCCTCGGTGTTATTGGTGTTATTCTAGTCATTCAGCAGAGTATGGATGACGACCACAGACTATTCTAGACTGTCCTGTGGAACACTAGCAGGCTCATTACCTGTAGGTGTTGTGAACGACATGTTCACCGGTGTACTCTATCCCCCACATGGTTTCCTTTAGGGCACTTATTGTTGAGGAAGCCCCTCTGCAATAATGTCCGTCCCGATGAAAATCCTGAATTAGGTTCCTTATAATAGAAGTTATTTTAGGGACGTAAAGTGAGGATAACGGGAATGGGTAGTCGGGTTTATTGTGAATTGTTGAAATTAAATATAATTATTGTGGGTTGAAAACCTATATGCTCACCAGGCTCCCAAGCCTGACCCACTTAGTTTATTTGTATTACAGGAAGTGGCGCAAGAGCTTAAGATGGGCGAATCAACAAGTTGTTTTGTTTACAAGTCTGTATATGTATATATTCATTGAATGAATTGTAATGTTATCGTTTATACTTTATGATCTGTATCGGAACATGACATCCCGACTTTTGATTATGAAATGAAATCATATTTCTATATGAAATGTTTTGATAAATATCTATTTTATCATGCTTTGATTTTTGGGAACAAATTCCGCATCTCTTTTAAAATTAAAAGGATTTACTCTGAAAATGTTTTAAAAAGCATAAATGAAATCGGTCTTTTCTGGCCGAGATTTTGGGGATGTCACATTCAGTCCCCACTAAAATATCCAGTCTTGCTGCAATAATAGCAGCCTAAAACACCACCACCCCTGCCAGATTCATTGTGTGTCTTGTCGCACTTGTCACAGCGGCCCCGACCCTGCTGGCCCTTCAATCTTGAATCAAATACTTTGGGACTCTTGCTTGAACCCTCTTAACCCTGAACTTGATCTAGCTTCCTCTGTTTCTCCATCTCCAATTCAATCTCCCACTCTCTAGCGCGCTATCATATCCTTTAGTGTCTTGTAACTGGATTGCCTCAGAAACTGCCTGATATCACTACTTAACATTTCATGGTACCTTGCCTTCTTCATCTCCTCGTCCTCCATATATTTCAGGACCAATAACGTCCTCTTACGGAACATAGCAGTGATCTCCGCCATCGTCTCAGTAGTTTGAAGAAGATCTTGAAACACCCTCGCCAATTGTTAGACCTGAATGAAAGGTGCAAACTCCACCCAGAACCTCGTCACAAAATCCTCCCAAGTCATGGAATCAATCGCCTCGCCTCCTAAGGTGTTCCTAATTTCCTCCCACCAGTCTCAAGATTTTCCTTTCAGAAGACATGATGCAAGTCTGACCTTCACCTCCTCATGACAAACACTACATCCGAAGGCGTTCCCAATGTCTTCCAACGGATGAGTTATCATAATTAGGTCATTCTTCCCGAAGAACTCTGGAGCCCCATATGCCTGGAACTCATGGAAAGTCAACGATTGGGCTCCCACCACTACCATCATTTTAGAACGAAAAGCGCCCAAATAATCACACAAAATCTCTAGAATACCATCCTTGACCGTACTGAAGATCACTGGACTCTGCTCAAGAACACTACGAGTAATCTCTGATTAAATGAACTCCCTCATGTTATCATCCACTTGTCCGACCCCTCAACCTGAACTCTCACCACCACCAGAACCACTACCAAATCCTCCTCGAGTGACCACCATACTGAAAAAAGACCAATCAAACCATCAGGAACACCTAAATACATATACATTGAGGAATTCCATACCTTACAAGCTTGCTGGTATCATTGCGACTTTCCTTGAATTGAGTACGGATCCTCTTCTATAAGTAGTCGGGCCCATACTACCTTCCACATCTATCTGTACTTTCCTCAAGGATCACCCATGTCCTCCAGGTCACTTCCTTATCAATCCAAAAATTTTCAATATGATAAGGCTCTCAGCACCGAATAACCTCATATGTCCTCCTAGGGTAACCCCCACACCACTCTCCATCATCAGCTACAGAAGAAACTTCCCCTAAAAACCTCTAACTAGCTCGCAAATTCAATTACATATCACCGAGACCAGATAATTCTTCGAATGAAAGGTCTCACTACAACGGTTGGACTCAAACAAGAGCTGCGTAATAGAGTTAAAACCTAACCTTCAAAAATCATTTAGTCTCGGTAATATGCAACTTAGCATATTCGCTTACTAGTTAGTTGAAGTAAATGGGAACTCCTAAAAGCACAAAGCACGCAAAATTTGAGTATCGAGTAATAGGAACAAGAATAACCTAAACAAGGCATCCTATCACTGACTAATCGATACTAGCGTGCAAGTCTACAAGCTCATACATCAGGCTTACAAAAGCATTGTTAAGAGAAAAACTTAAGAAAAACACTTGAACAAACGTTAGAACAAATTTAAATTGTTGAAATTAAAATTAATCTCAAAGGATCATGAAATTCAACAATAATATAAGTTAGAGTTAGATGGTTATATGATTAGTTGAGGAAAGATAAGGAAATACAAAAGACAACAAGTATTATATCAAGTAAACACTTAAGTTGATTCATAAAAAGGAATGCAACCAGACCACGTTAGTGAGTGATATCAAACTTAGTGATTAAGTCTAGAAAAGACTTGCTCTTAAAGAGAGATTACAAGGAGTTACGATTATATTTAAGTGATGAGATAGTAGAGAGAAGGAAGAGTGATAAGATTCAAGACGCGTAAGAGAGATGTATATTCATTGAGAAATGGAGAACTCTATTTATAGAGTCACAAAGATTACATACAGCCTAATATGTTTAATACATACCACACAGGGCAATATGAATAAAAGAAAGTACTTATTACAAAGAACAAATAAAAGATTGAATCTAAGAACTGATGACGATGACTGCGGTTCCTGAAGTAAGCTCAGATCTCTTTTAAGTTTAAGAGGGTCACTTTAATGTTTCAACAATTTCCCCCTAAGTGACCTCTTTAACTTTTCTCTCAAGTGTTAAGCTTGAGGAACTTGATAATATTCCACCAGAACATCCTGACTTCCTTAAGCCATGCAATCCTCCTTGATATTTCAAACTTAACTTTAGCAGTCGTATGTTTGGATTTCTTGACTGCAACCTGAATAATCTCCAACTGCTTCCGGGTCATACGATTCATGGCAGTCATTGGGATGAAGTATTTAGTTTCATCATTTAATCGTTTGAAGATGACTCTAAGATCCAGGAAGTTGGTTACTCCAAGGGATCTTTCTTGAAATCCTTCAGTCAGGACCAGAGCTGGTTCAAGAGGAGGAAGGTTGAATTGCTGAGCAACCGCCGAGTGGATATCAGAGTTGATCTTTGCGAAGTCACACATAGTCTCCTTGAGAAATGTACAAGCCCTTTCATAAGAGATCTTCATCCTTGGGTGCTTTTCAAAATTATTCTGAAATACATTTGCAATCAGGAAGATTTCTTCCAGGTTCATGCAAGGGAAGTCAGCTTGGGTTCGGACATAGTCTGAGTTTCTTCTGGTAAGAGTGTACTGGATGAATTCTATCTTCATGAACTTTTGAGGCTTGTAATTCTTGACTGCGGAGGGTCTATCATTTGACCAGATTTTCTCTATAGAAGACCCATGTTTGGCATGAAATCTGTTGAGTCTCTCAAACTATAAGGGCAATCTCTTAACATCAGGAATACTGCGGACAAAGGGTTCAAACACAGCAGATTATTTTGCGTTGGGGAAGACAGGAATGTCCCAATAGCTGTCAGTAGGAGGTTCTGCGTATCTGAGGTAGGGCTTGTAATCGTCATCATGTAATCTTCTATGCGGATTAAACCATGAGTTGATGAGGCATTCATCCATTGTAATATCGACTCCATTTTCCCTCCAGATCATCTCAGCAAATTTAGCTGATCTCCAGTCAGCTTTCTTCTGTTTGGTTGCGGGAGAGTCGTTTGAGTGATCTAATGATATGTGGGAAGCTAAGTTCTTGAAATGAGGGGGAGTCTCGGGTCGCTCAAGATAATGATGAGGCTCTTAAATAGGTGTTGGTTGCAGTGAAGGTTGAGGAGAAGAAACTTTTTCATGTATGACATGAGAGCTTCTATGTTGGTGCAGATGGGAATGCGGCGAGGGGATTTGATCCGAGCTTTGGTGTTCACTACCCCCCTCTTGAGGGAGGAGCAGTTGGTACTTCCTCAAGCCATTGTCGAAGACCTTCAACTTTGCCACAAACTTTATCAAACTGAGCTTTTTGAGTATCCACAAGTTGTCGGTTGTTTGGGATTGTGGGGTTGAAGAGCAAATGGTGAATCTCCTTGGTGAGTTGCAGGATTTCAGGACCGTGAAAGTTGGAGGATAGTGACCTGCGGAGATTGTTGATTTTTGACTATATAATAGAGATTGCGGATTCATAGGCAGTGTGCCTTTCTTCAACAACTTTCTGAGACTGAGCAGACCGGTCCTTAATGATGGTGTGAAGATCTGATTTGATGGAGGATACTTTAGAAATGAGTTTTTCAGCAGTGGAGATAAAGTGTTGATGATCAGCTTTGCGGTTGTTGTCTAGGGCCCGGATCCCCATTTCCACTCTAAGATGCGTTCTGTAGCAAGACGCTCTCTAGCTTCTAGTCTTTTGATGCGGTCGATGAGAGAGTGCAGTCCAGGTGATTCCTCAAATTACGAATGGGAAGATTTCACTGCAGCCAGAATCTGATCTACTTTGTTTTGTAGAGACATAAATTCTTTTCGGGTGACTACTTGCTTCTTTTTATTGTTTTTCTTCTTGGGCTTTGAGTTCGACTGATGAGAATTGCTAGACTCTTCTTCTTCATCGAAAAACATCATAATATCTTCTAACTGCTCTGGTTGATTGACTTTATTTGGATCGTAGTCATTGAAGTCAAAACTTGGTGTTGAACTGACTTCGATTGCAGTGTCGTCCTCTTGAGAGTTATTATCAGCAGTGGTAGGCGGGGTCTTGGATGAACCTGCCTTAATTGGATAGGCCTGAGCGTTGCAGATTGTCTTAGCCATTTCTTCCATCCAGTCCTGGACCTTTTGGATTGTGGCTACTGTATGGGCATTGCTGATGGCGTTGGGCCAGTATTTGGCTACAATTTCAATTTCCTGCTACTTCTGTTGAAGTTGCTTTGTTTGTTGATCTACTCTTGCTTGAAATTCCCTACAGAAAGCGGCATACTTCTGAATATCGGATTCTGAGACTGGATTATAATGCCTCCAAGAATCATTTGATTCATCACCGTCAAATCCTTGATAATGCACCGAAGTGTCCCTCGGGTTCATAGATCCTTGCATATTTATGCTCACTGTGCCTAAACCACCTGGATTTGATGTAAGTAGAGTAGGATTTCCGGAGCTTCCTTGGTCTCCTTGACACGTGGTCAAGTTTGGCCTCAGCTCCATTTTGGCATGAGGTGAAGAATCGCCTTGCGGTTGGGTAGGTGTTTGGAGTGTTTGGATTATAGAGTCTAAAATGGAGCGCAACTGTGATTCTTGAAAGAAATGTAGTCTGGAAGCCTTGGAGACCTTAGAGCGAGAGGAACCAATTAGATCCTCTTGGGATCCAAGTGGAGGTGAGTCTCCACGTTGAGATGAAACGAGCACACTTTCTGTGTTCGAGTGGCTACAGAGGATGGTAGCAAATGGGTTTGCAGGAACCCCATAGACTATTGGATCCTTTTGAGAGACTTCGGTATTGGTCCGGTCACGCATTTGGCTAGTGGGTTTGGTTTTCCTTTTCTTGAGTATGCCAATAGGAGCAGAATCGAGATTAGAATCATCAGAAGATTCGAAGTTATCAACTGATGAGACAACCTGTTGGATTTTTCGCTTCTTTGAGGGTTCCGCTGCCTTGTGAGTTTTGACTTTCTTGGATTCTTTGTGTTTCCTGCAGGTTTCACCGGTTGTATTTGTTCTTGCTTTGTTGCGAGGACCTTTCTTAGGAGAAACTAGTTGTTTGAGCCTTGAGGTATTGGATAGAGTAGTAGAAGATGGAACTGTGGATCGTTCTGGATGATTGGGTGTGGTTGAGGCTAATATGTTTTAACTAGGGAGAGGCGGGGTAGAAAGGTATGGGGCACTACCTTCCGTAGCCTCTATGTGATCCGTGACAATTTGGGTCTCAAGTCCAACCGTAGCCAGGATGTGGATGGGTAAACGTATGATATGTCCAAAAATAGATTGATCTTTAGAAGGAGTGTACCTTTTGAGATCGCAGGTGACAAAAATGTTGATTTCATTTCCTATACTGATCTTGGCATCTGAATGAAGGTCTGAGATGCAGAGATCCCAAAACCTTGCAAAGGTAAGCTTGGTTGGGTTTTCCTTTGGGTTCTCCTTAGGGATGTACTGAAGAAAATCATCCCAAAGAATTTGACCGTAGTTAACATCGTGGCCAGTGAAGAGGCTCCATATGAGCTCAAGTAGTTTGAGGCCGATGTTGTTGATGTCTCCTGTGCATCCAAAAAGGCTGCGGATCACGTAGTTGCACACAAACTGCAATACCTCAGGCAGTTGGTTCTTCTTGAATTCTCCTATGCCCTTGATCTGCTTCTGGTATCTCATTTGATACAGTGTGGAGGTGATATCTGTCACACCGAGTGAGAAGAAATTTGTCGAGGGATGTACCTGTAAGAATCATCTACTAAGTTCAGACGAACTTCTTGAAGGTTGTTGAGGGGACGATGTGCAGAAAAGGCGCACTTGAACAATGTCGAGATGGGAACCACACCTGTGAAAGCATCGAAAGGTCCAAACCGAGGATGATTGGAGATGAACCTGATCATGAGACATATCGAGTCACTGTATGAAGAGTGATCATCGAAGATTGCCCTAAATTGCTAGATGCAATGATAGGCGATTGGTTCCGAGCAGTAGAATCAGAACCGGTGGATTGAACAGAGCCTGATGATTTCGATTGTTTCTTGGAGATTCCTAATTTCACCATTTTGAAAATGGTTGAAGAACTTGCCGAAAAAGCTTGAGTTGAAAAGGGGGAAGAAGATGAAGTTGTTCACCTTGAGGGATCAGAGAGCGTAAAACTTTGTTGGAGAAGAAAAAGGTTTTTATAGTCACGGATTCCAAAAGTTATTGTTTTTACCCTTAAAGGTGATTAAGAGTAAAATTTTTAAAAAAATATCAGCCACAAATTTATTTAACGAAAGGTTATTTTCTGTTTATTTCAAAAAGAGCAATTAATGGAGTGTCAGAATCGACACCCCATGGCTGCTGATCGTGTGGTGAGGGGTGACAAGCCGTTGAGTAAAGGTAGAAGTTGTAATGGATTTTACGTTTTGGGGTAAGTGGAAAAGATAGATTAAGGAAAAGATTTTTTAAAAAGATTTCTTTTATTGGAAACAGATTTATTTTGTCATCACACCTAAAATAAGTCTGACAAAAGGTTTATTTGAAAAGAGAAGCTAAAAAAATCATATGCGACAAAACGAATCTTGTTGAGAATGGTTATCTAATTTAATGAAGGATCATTAAATTGCACACAATGTTACAAGATTTTATGAAGTAGTTGAAAGTTCAATTACTGAGATTGCAGTTTAAAACTTCATTGCGGATTGAGACTTCATTGCAGATGGGTGATCAGAAAACTGTAGTAGGAGAAACTGAGAAGAACACTTGAACAATCAGAAAGAATAATCAATAAGGACCCTTGAAATATAAGTATGGTATATGGTTACAGTGTATACGGTATATTACGGTACTAAAGATGTATAGTTGAGTTTGTAAGAAGAATTGTGGGTCCGGATTCATCATTCCTAACATTTGTAAGAAACTGTTGAGTTTGGTAGAGTGTAAATTCAGAAAGCTACTCGACGAGTAGGTCCGATTACTCGTCGAGTCAGAGCGGGATTTGGTCACGAGTTAGGTAGCCAACTGGCCGAGTCGACGGTTGGACTCGACGAGTTGGTGCTGGGAAGAGAAAACCCTAATCTTAGTGTTTGCACCCTATATAAAGGACTTTATGTCCTCCCCTCAGCCTCCTTATTTCCCTTGAGAGTCAGTAACCCTAGAAATCATGTGAGCTTCCATTGTTAAAGAGAATTGAGCTTTGGAGGAGGAATTTTGAGAAGGGGACTTGAAGACCAAGAGGCTAGCATCAAGGGATTGGTGTAGATCCAAAATCTACTTCAGCTTGGGCACATTTTGGAGGTAAGAAGCTGTTACCTTGACTCTATTGCATCTAGATCTATTCTTGAATGAGATTTGGGGCTATTTTGGCATGTTAAGGATCTATTTCGGGTTAAGGGTCTAGATCTGAGGTTGCTACCTCAGATCTAGACTTGTCTTGGTTCAGAGACTCATAAAGTATCAGCCATTGGTTTGTTGGTGAAGCATCTTTGTCTTAAACCTTAGCCCTACAGTGATTTGGGCCTATAGCTCTTTGCTTTCACGTAAAGTTTGAAACTTTACGTGAGAAGCATGCCCTACAAGAATGGATCAACAGTTTGGAGCCCCTGCATGGCACTAAGAGGGTCTGTATGGATGAACGACTGAAGAGACTCGATGAGTCATTTGAGTGGACTCGGCGAGTCATATGATAATGAGCTTGGACTCGGTGAGTTGGAAGAAGAACTTGACGAGTCTGACGAAGATTGCAGTGGACTCGACGAGTCTGTTCTTGGACTCGGCGAGTCACAACGCGGAACCCCAACTCCTTTTCTGGTTAAGACTCAGAGCAGTGAGTTGAGTGGTGACTCAGTGAGTAGGACAGGATAGGACTCGGAGATTGTTAAACTCGACGAGTCATGGGGTGAATCGACGAGTCGAGTCGTGATATGAGGATCTTTTGAGTTTAAGAACTCAACGAGTTAATGGGTTGAGTTTGACCAGTTTGGCCTTCAAGGGTATTATGGTAATTTTGATATTTATGTCAATGGATTATTGATGGCTATAAGTGTTGGAGTTTGAGGTAGTGCTTCGGGATTGTGCTTTCGTGGTTAGGTTCGGCAGTTGCAGGTGAGTTATCCTCACTATACCTAAGGGTCTAAGGCACCAAGGCCGTCCATTTTGAATTGTTATTTGAGATAGATACTGTTGTGCTATGTTAGTTGACTTTCTGGTAGAAAGGATGATTATGTGTTGGCTTTATTGGTTGGATCGGTATTATGGTAGATTGGTTGTGGCTATGCTTAGTGGCCTGTAGTAGTTTGAATGTTTGTTTGCTGGTAGGAGATTACATGTTATATGTGCACATGTTTGAGCAATAGTAGAGGGTATTCCATCCCGGTAGGATGGTAGGGCCCTAGTATGTTGTTTCTGTAGACTGGTTTGTGATTATCTGATAGGTGCACATGTTTGTTAGAGTGGGGGAATTCCAAACCGATGGTTGAGGGCCAGGACTATTCCATCCCGGTAGGATGATTAGACTCATAGAAGGTGGGCATTCCAACCTGTCGGTTGAGGGACTAGGGTATACTATACCGAGGGATGATCGGACCCATATTAGTTATTGTATGTATAGGTGTGTAGGCATTCCAAATCGATGGTTGTGGGCCAGGAGTAATCCATCCCAATAGGATGATTAGACTCACAGTATGTTGGCATTCCAACCTGTTGGTTGAGGGCCTAGGGTATTCCATCTAGAAGGATGATTGGACCCATAGTAGTTATTGTATGTCTAGGGGCATAGGCATTCCAACCCGATGGTTGTGGGCCGGGAGTATTCCATCTGGTAGGATGATTGGACTCATTGTATGTTGGCATTCCAACCCGATGGTTGAGGGTTAGGGGCATTCCATCCCGATGGTTGAGGGCCAGGGGTATTCCAACCGGATGGTTGATTGGACCTATAGTATGTTGTTTATTGTTGTATGTCTATGGTTATATGTGTATGGGTATTTTGGGGGAACTCACTAAGCTTTCGAGCTTACGGTTTCAGTTTATTGTTTCAGGTACATCAGGTGATCGTGGAAAGGCAAAGGCGTGATCGTACCGCTCCTCATATTTCACGATATTGTGATTTGGTTATGGGGATACTTTGATGTTTAAACTCCTTTGAAAATACATTGTATTAATTTAATGGTTTTGAATGGATTAAAATGTTTTAAATTGGTGCAATTTTTTATGAGTGTTACAAGTTGGTATCAGATCCTTGGTTTGAGTGAATTGGAGGAACATTCGTGTGAATCCAGTCTCAAATCATGGAGGGATTTTCAAAATGGTTTTCAAAAGGTTTTCGTGTAGGTCCCTAATCTTCATGTGTATCAATCAGATCCAGTTGATGGTGCGGAATCCCAATGAATTAGATGATGTCAGATCAAATAGAAGAGAAGAAGAAGAAGAAGATGATTAATCTTGAATGTATTGATTAGAAAGAAGTTCCCTTACACAAGATTCACACACTTACATATGTATGCTCCTTTCTCTCTCTTTTAGCCGTACACTCCTTTTCTGTTCATCAATCCCTCCTCAACCACCTAACACCTTTATATATATATATATATATATATATATATATATATATATATATATATATATATATATATATATATATATATATATATATATATATATATACTTAGGGAATATGGGCCATAAATGGGTTTACGACCGTAAATGGGCTGATGGCCGTAAACCTGTTTATGGCCACAACCGTAAACACTTATATGGCCGTAAACACAAAGTTATTTACTGTCCTATACATAAAAATACATTTGCCTAGAAAAGCCAAGTATAAACCATCATTTTGACCCAACAATCTCCCCCTTGGTTTATAGCTTTCTTTTCTTAATTGACCCAACAACCTCCCCCTAAAAAGTAGCTGGATTTTCTTGTTCATCTTCATTGTAAACTTGGCTTCAACATTTATCTTCAAATTCTTCATGACTTCAAGACGAACTTGATGTATCTTCAATGAATGACTTCATCTTGAGCACTTGAGCTTTTCTTCAGAATTTGGCATTGAACGCACATTGGGTGAGGAGGCTGGACGTACCGATTCTTGAAAGATAGCGCTCTAAGCTTGAGAATCTTCGGAGAGAACGTCAGAGAGAACAAATACTCTAGATCACTTCAGCAGGTTTAAGATAGCAGCTGACTGATTGAGGAGGCTTCAATGCAATCCGTCACATAATCTTCAATTTCTGCTTCACCTTTCTTCTAGGGTTGAACGATTGAATGTTGGAAGAATAATCTTCATTTCTTGTTCCTTTGAACGATAATTCTTTGATGATCACAAATGAAGCCTTGGCTCAGAAATCTTCGATACAGTCTCCATGAGTCTCATCTACACCTAAATTCACTTTTCAAGACAAAACAAAACTAAAAGAAAACTTAGCTCACAATATTTTTGAAATTTTCATATTTTCTGAAAAATAAAACAGAAACAAAAATATTTGTGGATTTTTGATTTTCTTGAACAAGAAATAAAACAAAATATAACACTATTTTTTTTAACTTGAATTGTTTGATTTTTGTTTGGTTTTTGATTTTTTCTGATTTTTATTTGATTTTTGAATTTCTTTTTTTTTTTAATTCTCCACCTAAATTTGTGCATAGAGGAAAACTATGAAAAATTTAACAAAAAGAAAAATATTTGGGATCAAAGTTGTGAGACAGCCTGAACTTGTTTATTAGTACCTTCACTTTCATGAATAGATCTGGTCAATTGCCGGTATTCTAGTCCACTTAAACACGAAGAGTATCGACAAAATTTTCTAAATAAATCATTTTGCTGACGATGACCATGGGTATTGTTGTCCACTTAAATTAAGCAGCGAGATCTAAAGACAACCTCTAAATGGTTCAATTTTAGTTGTACTAGAACGTGTTCCCCACTTCCCGATATACCCTGGTTATCAAGAACTTCCTAAGGACTCCTTACTTTAGGTGAGTAAACAATTATTACGGAGGAAATCAGATTTAGAGATAGATGCATATGTTATGTCCCAGGTCGGATCTCTTTCAATCACGCATAGGGGACAATGTAACGCCTGCAGATTCAGGCTAGTCAATTTAGAGACAACAAGCATCAAAAATGACATTTTTTATATAAGATAACTTAGAATAAATAATCTTGACCAATTTATATTATATGTCACAAGGGTTTCGTACATATAAAGAACACTGCAATCCAAGTTATAACAAAGAAGTTATGGTCTATCGAAGTTTTACGGCAAAACCAACACGACACCGGGAGATGTAAATAGTGAATTTACGATGGAGGACTTTTTAGTCTTAAAAACCTACACAAAAGTTGTAGTATACGTTAAACCGAGAACATATAAAAAAACAACGCCCAAATCTGACTTCGCATGAGAAAGTTATGAATTTTCTAAGATTTGGCTTAGCAGTGCACATCCCGAAACTCGAATTTTAGATCGAGCGGTTTTTGGCCTATGTGACCTAAATGAGAACTAAAGATCTTATTAATAGGAAATCAACGGTAAAAAGACAGACAAAAACAGAGTTCGTATGCAGAAGTTATGAATTTTACGCGGACATTTAACAGTATAATCTCCTTGTACTGTTAAATTTAAGATCGATCGACAATTAGCCGACAGAATCGTATGGAAAGTTGTAGATCTTTTTTTATTTACGCGTGGATCTAAAGAACGTCAATAACGGAGGTCGTATGTATAGAACGAGATGGCAAGAACCCGAAGTGGAGTCGGGGGCGCGAACGGTAACATACATAGTTGAATAAGATGGCATCAACCCCCAGTAATTGAGCAAATACATGTTGTTGTAGCCACTCCTGAGCCAATCACGATGGCAGGAGTATAGGCAATGGTGCAGGTGATGTTGGATCAACAAATGGAAGAAACAAGGCGTTTACTTCAACAAAGTAAAAACGAACTTACTGTGCCAGTACGCCAGTCACCTACTCTTGAGGCACCCATCTGGGTTGAGGTTGGCAAGAAGAGGAAATTTGAGGGAACTTCAGGGTCCAACAAGAACAACATGTTCTCATAGTTTGGAGGAGGAAGAGGTGAAGCAAAATGGTGTTACAAGTATGGAAGGGAACACAACGGGGGATGCCATAAGGAAGTGACCTGCTTCAAATGCAGGAATACTAGTCACTATGCCCCCAAGTGCTCAGCCAAGGAGGAAGTTTGGCTTAAGTGTAGTGGAAAGGGACACTTCAAGAGAGATTTTCCGATAAGGGCTACAACGCCAAATGTACCGCTGAAGCACCATGAGAGATGCGACGAAGAGGTGACTTGCTACAAATGTGGAAAGACAGGCATTACGCCGGAAAGTGGACATCCAACTAGAGGGTGTGCTATGGATGTAACAAAGAAGGGCATTTACTTAGGGACTGCCCGAAGAAAAATGAAGCAGCAAGAGCGAATGCACCTCCATGACCGAAAAAAAAACATCCTTGACGAAGCAGTTGACAATGCAATGAATCAGAAGTGAGAATTGATAACCGAAGATCAAGTCATGAAGTAGCCATAGTATCGTACAGGTAGCCTATTAGAGGCATAGTCTAGGGTGAACTTGAACACCTATGTAATCGTTTCAAGAAATAATATAAAACCTTCGTTTTGTTAACTGATGTGTTGAATGATTGTGTGATTTTCTTGTATGGTGACTTGGGAAACTGCGAGACAATACTTGGCACGAGTATGAGTAGGTGTGAATGGTAGTATAGGCCTATACTACCGGAAGCCCAGGACTCGCACTTGGATCATGGAAAGTCACAAGGTTTCCAAGAAGCTAGTAATTGATACCATTTTATTCAACTATGTATGTTACCACTGTTTTGGTAATGACTAAGAAGATTGTTGTTATTCCGACCCTAGTGGTCATACCAAATTGAGTTTGACTACGATGAGTATGTTACGTGGTTCAAAGAACGAAGATCGACGTAGCATCTGACTTAAGTCAGAAGATTGAAGTGAAAGCTAATCGAAGCGATCAATAGAAGTATCATAGCTGTTGTTAAGGTTAAAAGCTTCTACCGAAAAGTGCTACATACTAGAATGTGATTATATCACATTAGTTCATGAATGAAGGTATATTTCATTCTGGAATTTGACTCTAAAAGACCTGAGTCTAAGCGTCACGTCATACGATGAGAGGTCATTATAACATGACCCAATAGTCTATGGTCGTAATCAAAGAACTTATATTAAGTTTGTTAAGAAGAAGGAGTATCCAATAAGGAATCGAGATTGTGATTCGAAGGTCATGGTTGGAAGACTAACGTGAGATAGAGAGTGGGTGCATGATCGAGTATCGCTTGCAGTCAATAAGTCTAAGAGATAGATGATGGGTTTGGAGCATTCTAACACTTCCTAAGTGTACATGCAACCCAAATAAACCTTGGATCTATGTTTGTCTAACATACATGCAAATAATTATTTTTCCAAGGTTCATATCCTAACTAGCATGGAATGGGGAACTTGAATCAAATAAAGCTAGTAGAAATACTTACCTTGTAGTTGTAGTTGATTCCTTGGAGTTTTAGAGCCTAGCACCAATAGTGTGGATGCCTCAAATGGAAATCACAAATCACCACAAACTTGGAACTTTGAGAGAATAGTCACTACTATCTTGAAATCGGCCCTCTTGCTTTAATCAACTCAACTAGTCTGATTTCAAGAACCAAAGCTTCCTTTATATAGTGTGGTGGATTAGGGTTACATCCATGTAAACCCTAATACCCATGTCTCTTCATTTCCATGAGATCCATGGGTTAAAGCTCCATGGAGTATCCATGGACTTTCCATGCAAGCCTAGCCCATTCCAAATAAGCATTAGCCCAAACTATATAAATATAGAAGCCCATATTTAATTAGTAATACTTTTGATCTCTAAATTAATCCTAGATTAATTATAGATAAATAATATGATCTTAAATAATATATTAGAACTTATAATATATTAATAAATCATAACTTGTACTATTCTCAAAAGATTATCCATAAATTGTTCGGGTGAAGTGCAACCCAAATGGACCATGCCGGGTCGGGTCAAGTACATACCAAATATAGTTATGAACTTAGACACTATATCGAACAATAGATACTGATTCGAATGAATATAGAAGTTACGATTATTACCTAGGATGAATATACAACGTATGGAGTCATTATACAAGCCTAGTTTTGTTGATGATTCCGGGACGTAATCATCCTAAGGGGAGATAATTGTAATGCCCGCAGATTCGGGCTAGTCAATTTAGAGACAATGAGCGTCAAAAATGACATTTTTGATATCAGATAACTTAGAATAAATAATCTTGACCAAGTTATAGTATATCTCACAAGGGTTCTGTACATATAAAGAACGTTGAAATCCGAGTTATAACAAAGAAGTTATGGTTTGTCGAAGTTTTACGGCAAAACCGGCACGACACCGGGAGACGTAAATAGTGAATTTACGATGGAGGTGTAACGCCCGTAGATTAGGGTTAGTCAATTTAGAGACGATAAGCATCAAAAATGACTTTTTGATAGAAGATTATTTAAAATGAATAATCTTAACTAAGTTGTAGTATAGGTTACAAGGATTTTGTACATATAAATAATGCTGAAATCCGAGTTATAACGAAGAAGTTATGACCTGTCAAAGTTTCGCGACAGAACTGGCACGAAACAGCGCGACGTAAATAATGAATTTACGTTATAGCGATATTTAGCCTTAGGGATCTAAATGAAAGTCGTAGAGTTCGTTAAACCGTGAGCGTGCATAAAAAGTACGTGCAAATATGACTTCGTATGAGGAAGTTATGATTTTTCTAAGTTTCGACATAGCAGTATGCAGCCCGAGTACTCGATTTGAGATCGAGCGGTTTTTAGCCGAAACAATCTAAACGAGAAATGAAGATCTTGTTTATAGTAGTACAACGGTAAAAAGACAGACAAAAACAGACGTCGTATGATGAAGTTATGAATATATAACGGAGTTTTCTTGTCCCGGCCTAATAAAAATAAATAATAAAAATAAATTCAAAGTTAGCCGACGGAGTCTAATCGAAAGTTGTAGAGCGTAGTCTCACCTACTCGTGGATATAAAGAACGTCGAAAACGGAGTTCGTATGAGGAAGATATAAAATTTTGAAGTTTATTAAATAATTAAAATATTAAATTTAATTGTAAATTTCGATATTATCCGAAGGGGGGGGGGGGAGTCAGCGACCTTATCCATGTTACGCCCAGCGTACTTATAGGATTACGCCCAACGTAATCGAAGGTTCCAGCCCCTGTAAAAGGAAGTCGATGCTGTCCAGTTACTTTGCTCATTTTCTTTCCTTCTCTCGCGTTTTACCTCGTTTTGCATGCAAGAAATACCCCGAAGCCCCGTATCATTCCTGAGACCCGAAGTAAGTCCTGAAGCCCCGAAGATCCCACGAAGAAAGATTCCTGAGCCGAAGCTCTGCCCACGTGAAGTCCGGTTTTGGAGGAAAACATCCCATTTTCGTCGCAAAAGATTATTTCAAGAGCCGTAGCACTGTCCGATCATCTTCTAATCAAGTGAGTGTATGGTTACTTTCTTCTAACAAATAAGTATGAAGTATTTGCTATGAAATACGTGCTATGTGTTTATATATTGTTGTTTATTTGAAATGTTGGTGGAATGGATGAACTATATAGGTTTTAATGAGTTAAATTGTATATGTATTTTATAACTACAAATATGTTGGGTAGTACATGGGTAGATGAGATCCGTGAGTATGAATCAGATCAAGAGGTTAGTTTTAGATCCGTGAGTAGGGATCAGATCAAGAGCTGGTTTTAAATCCGTGAGTAGGGATCAGATCAAGAGGCTAGTTTTAGATCCGTGAGTATGGATTAGACCAAGAGGTTAGTTCTAGATCCGAGAGTATGGATAGGGTAAAGAGACAAAACTTGTTATTAGTCTGGGATTATGGATTAAGACTAAGTTAATTGTCCCTAGTCCGGAAGTATGGATTGGGCACAGTTATTGATCCGGGAGTATGGATCAGATCAGGATTAAGGTAGAGTTAATTATCCCTATTTCGGGAGTATGGATTGGGTACAATTATTGATCCGAGAGTATGGATCAGATCAGGAGGTTGGTTTTAGATCCATGAGTAAGGATCAGGTGAAAAGGTTAGTTTTACATCCGTGAGTACGGATCAGGTAAAGAGGAAAATTTTAGATACGAGAGCTTAGATCGTGTCGTTGTGAGGATCGATGGGGTGGGATAAGTGTTGCCTTTATATGGTGAAATTGTACAAGTTTGAATGTTCTATATTTTTAAATATATGATATAACATTGTGGGATGAAAACCCTATATGCTCACCAGGCGCCCAAGCCTGACCCACTCAGTTTTCTTTGTATCATAGGTATCGATACGAATACATATTTCACAGAGAGATTTAAAAGAGATATAAATCATTAGTGTAATTGAATGTAAGTTCTGTTTATGCTAATATGTCTGTATCGGAACATGACATCCCGAGGTTTTATTATTAAATGAACATACATTATCTTTGAGAAATGTTTTGATAAGTTATTATCATATCTTGTTTTGGGAACAAATTCCGCAACCGTTTTCTTTAAAAGATTACTCTGATTTTAAAAACAAAGCATAAACAAATCGGTTTTTTTCTGGCCGTGAAATTGGGGATGTCACAGTTGGTATCAGAGCATTAGTTTAAGCGAACTAGGAATTTGTAGGATTTATAGACTTAAACTTAGATTGGTAAGTAATGATCGTGAGGAGTGTGTCTAAAATATGTTAGGTAGTACACCTAAATTGACACAAGCACTAATATATTTTAAGAATGATGCCTAAAATGCTTTTATGTGCTAAATGTTACGTGTTTTCCATATATGATATTATTTGTTCGGATCTATGGTCTGTTGCCGATCGGATCTGGAAACCTTATGTGTGTAGGATTCTAAGCGTATGATTACGATATTAGAACTAGCATGTAAACATTTCGGAGTGATAAGGAGATTTATACGTTTATCATAAATGAAGCTTTCCTATCTTAAATTCTCGCCCAATACACAGAATGTCTACTTTGGTGTACAAAAGGTCATGGTGAAGACTCGTAGAGAATTGAGTAAATGGAGGAAATGGAGAAGGCTTATGATAGTGGATGACACCTATCATAAGATATCGTAAGATTGGTATCTTGCCTTTAGAGTATGTCTTATGAAATAACAGTACGTTTAGAGGGGTACGGTACGTCTGAAGTACACCTTCGATTGGCAAGATGATAGATATATTGGTTTAATTCTTGAGGTTGTCTTATCACCTGGCATTTCCATCACCAATCGAGTTGAAGTAGTATTGATGATTAAAGATATGCAATGAAGAAGCCCTAGTAGAGTCTAGGAAATTTTTTATGATTATTTGGACACATTCGTATGTGTTAAATTGTTTTGTGATTTTAGGACTTGGGGGTTGCGAGACAATACTTGGCACGAGTATGAGTAGGTGTGAAAGGTAGTAGATGCATATACTACCAGAATCACATGACTCGCACTTGGATCAGGGAAAGTCACAAGGTTACCAAGAAGCTAGTAAGTGATTCCGTTTTATTCGAGTATGTCAGTACCCTTATTTCGGTAATGACTAGTGAGATGGTTGTTATTCCGACCCTAGTGGTCATATAAGTTTGAGTTCGACTGCGAGTAGTATGTTACGTGGTCTAGAGGACCAAGTTAGATGTAACATCTGACTTAATTCAGAAGGTTGAAATTAATACGATCGATAGTATCGTGCTCGTTGTTAAAAGAAGTTTGCAGGTAGAAGTGCTACATGCTGAAATGTGATTATATCACATTAGAATATGAAGGAAGGTATATTCCATTCTGGAATTTAACTTTAAACAGGCCAAGTCTAAGTGTCGCATCGTGCCATGAGAGGTCAATAGAGCACGACCCATCAGTCTATTGCAATAGATAAATGAAAGTATTTATACTAAAAAGAAGAAGGAGTCCACAAAAATGACTTATTTGATAACTCGAAGGTTATGATTGAAAGTACATCATAGTACGAAAAGAAGATGCAAGATCGGGCATCATCTGCGGTTAAGAAAGCCATAAAGTAATATACTTTTTCGAGGAAACATAGAAGTTACGGTTATTACCCGGGATTAAGAAATAACGTGTGGAATCGTTATGCAAGTCCTATTTCGTTGATGATTCCGGGACGTAATCATCTTAAGGGAGAGATAATTGTAACGCCCGTAGATCATGGTTAGTCAATTTAGAGACAATAAGCGTCAAAAAATGACTTTTTGATAGAAGATTATTTAGAATGAATAATCTTAACTAAGTTGTAGTATCGGTTACAAGGATTTCGTACATATAAAGAACGTTGAAGTACGAGTTCTAACGAAGAAGTTATGACCTGTCGAAGTTCCGCGATAGAACCGACACGACACAGCGCGACGTAAATAATGAATTTACGTTAGAGCGATATTGAGCCTTAGCGATCTAAACGAAAGTCATAGAGTTTGTTAAACCGTGAGCGTGCATAAAAAGAACGTTCAAATCTGAATTCGTATGAGGAAGTTATGATTTTTCTAAGTTTCGACTTAGCGGTATGCAGCCCGAATACTCAATTTGAGATTGAGCGGTGTTTAGCCGAAACAACCTAAACGAGAATAGAAGTTCTTGTTGATAGTAGTGCAACGGTAAAAAGACAGACGAAAACGGACTTCGGATGAACAAGTTATGAATTTATAACGGAGTTTTCTTGTCCTGGCCTAATAAAAATAAATAATAAAAATAAATTCAGAATTAGCCGATGGAGTGTAAACGAAAGTTGTAGAGTGTAGTCTCACCTACGCGTGGATATAAAGAACGTCGAAAACGGAGTTCGTATGAGGAAGATATAAAATTTTGAATTTTATTAAATAATTAAAATATTAAATTTAATTATAAATTTCGATATTATCCGAAGGGTGGGGGGGGAGTCACCAACCTTATCCGGGTTACGCCCAACGTACCTATAGGATTACGCCCAACATAATCGAAGGTTCCAGCCCCTGTAAAAGAAAGTCGATGCTGTCGAGTTACTTTGGTTATTTTCTTTCCTTCTCTCACGTTTTTACCTCGTTTTGCGTGCAAGAAATACCTCGAAGCCGCGGTATCATTCCCGAGACCCGATGTAAGTCCCGAAGCCCAGATGATACCAAGAAGAAAGATTCCCGAGCCGAAGCCTGCCCGTGTGATGCCCGGTTTTGGAGGAAAACATCCCGGTTTCGTCGCAAAAGATTATTTCAAGAGTTGTAGAGCTGTCTGATCATCTTCTAATCAAGTGAGTGTATAGTTACTTTCTTCTAACACATAAGTATGAAGTATTTGCTATGAAATACATGCTATGTGTTTATATATTGTTGTTTATTTGAGATGTTGGTGGAATGGATGAACTATATAGGTTTTAATGAGTTAAACTGTATATGTATTTTATAACTACAAATATGCTAGGTAGTACATGGGTAGATGAGATCCATGAGTATGGATCAGATCAAGAGGTTAGTTTTAGATCCATGGGTAGGGATCAGATCAACAGGCTAGTCTTAGAACCGTGAGTAGAGATCAGATCAAGAGGCTAGTTTTAGATCCGTGAGTATGGATTAGACCAAGAGGTTAGTTTTAGATCCGGGAGTATGGATCAGGTAAAGAGATAAAACTTGTTATTAGTCCGGGAGTATGGATTATGACTAAGTTAATTGTCCCTAGTCCGAGAGTATGGATTGGGCACAGTTATTGATCCGGGAGTACGGATCTGACTAGGATTAAGGTGGAGTTAATTATCCCTATTTCGGGAGTATGGATTGTGAAGGGCTCAAGTTAGTGGTTTGGTCTAGGCTTTGCTATGTAATAGTAGTTTGGTGTATTTGGAGCATGTTATAGTTAGTTTACGGTTGTAATGAGTTTACAGCCATAAACATCTTATGACCGTAAACTCTTCTCGGGCGTGGTCCCTATAAATAGAGGGTTAGTCAGACGTTTTGTAATTGTTGATGCCTTATTGCTCACGGCTTTCCATCGAGTTGTACCAGACGTTTATAGCTATAAAACGTGTGCAAGCTTGGTTTATTCCTTTTCATATTTATTCTTGTTTTGTATGATTGTGTTTGCTATTGATCTCTGGTAAGATCTGTTATTAGGACTTTACAATTGGTATCAGAGCAGAACCAGCGTCAAAGGCATTCTACAATCGATTTTGGAGCGAGTTCTTATTGGCTTGAGACTAAGTTCATGTTATTCTGCAAGAGGGTTTTTGGTTTCATCGAGAAACTGCAAAAATTGTTGTTTACGGCTCGAGCTTATGGCCGTAATCTCTATTTACGGCCGCAATCTCATCATAGTTCTTCATAGGTCTTCAACCGTGAATTGTTTTTTTTGAACCGTAAACCCGGAATCGAAGACTGAGTATTCTTGCACCGTGAACCTTGAACCGTATTTTCTTTTCGACCGAAAACTTAGAGTTTACGCCCGCAAACTTAGTGTTTACGGCCGCAAACTAATTTTGGGCAATAAACTCTTTTTGACAGTAAATCGGATTTTCACTGTGACAAAGAGCTCAATTTAAATTTTAATTAACTTGTTTTTTTACTTCACACTTATTAAACAATAAAAATGGAATCTCAAAGTCAAAATCATTTTCAAGAACTTGATGTTGTCATGGGCTCCACTACACAAATTCCAAGGTTAGTGTCTGCTGATGGTTTTCCCGAGTGGAAGTACAGAATAGAGAAATACATAAAAATGAAAGACTTCAAGATATGGAAATGCATCATCAAGGATCCAGTCAGAATAACCACTATAGTTGCAGGGCAAGTGGTTGACAAAAAGATAGAAAATTACACTGATGAAGACTTTGAGAGTGTGGAAGAGCAGGATAAGGCGTTGGCCATCTTGACCATGGCCCTGTCACCAGATATTGCTCAAGGGTTCAGAGAGTATACGTCTGCTAAAGCTTTCTGGGAAGATCTAATTGAGGTTTATGAAGGGAACGAAGACATGCGAGAGAGTTTCCAAGACATGCTGCGACAACGATTCAATATGTTCAATTATGTACCTGGAGAGACTCTTGAAGCACAGCTGCAGCGGTTCACAACTGTCAATACAGAAATAACAGTGGAGGGGATTTTCTATACAAAGTCAGAAATAAACAAGAAGCTACTGAATGCTCTCCCAAAATCTTGGGACATGAATGTAGGTGTCATTAAGAAGATAAGGATCTCAGCCGTCTCTCTCTCGCGGAAGTGATGGCAGTCATCAAGGCGTGTGATATTGATGACAAGCAGCGGGAAATCAACCACGTGAACTCATATTCAGCTGCGAATCTTGGCATCTCTTCTAACAATGCTCTTTCATCTTTTTCTTTTCCTTCTGCGGGTTCATCATTTAATACTCCGCAAGCTCAGATTCAGACTTTCCCCACTCCATCAGCTTCCCCTGCATCAGCCATGCCTTTCTCGCTGAATCAATCGTTTGTGGCTTCTCAAACTGCTTCATCCTCAACTAGAGCTTCTTCTTCATGGGGAAAGAAGGGTGATGAGAATCTTGCATTTGCTTCGGGGCTTGTCAATTGCGACAATGCACTCGTAGCCGGGGATCTTCCACCTCAACTGTTATTTTCCGATCTTGATCAGATTCACCCTGAAGACGTTGAGGAGATGAATATTACATGGCAGTCTTTAGGGCGAAACAGTTTGCCAAAAAGACTGGGAACAACAACTGGGGGAGGAGTGCTGATAAAAAAGGTTGGTTTCAACAAGGGAAAGTTGTGATGTTTTAACTGCTGATAAAAAAGGGGCTTGTCAACTGCCCACCTGACACAAGTTTGTGATGATGCCCCGGCAGAGATTGTGGCAGCTGAAGATAAGATGATGGGGTTGCAGTTTGCATTGATGGTATCCTCTTCTCATGAAACTAATTCAACCGAGGTAAGTCTACCATCATGCTCTCAAGCCTGTATTGATTATGTTAAAACTCTGCATGAGAAAATTGAGACATTAGGCAGTGAAGTAGAAAGCCTTAAGATTGTTCGTGAACTTAATGACAAATTAAAAGGGGAAGTAGAAGACCTTAGATATGAAGGGTACGAACTTAGAAAAAGGTCAAAAACCACTTAAAGCTCAATTGCAATAAAAAATTAACGACTTTAGGGGACTTCAGGAAGACTACAATAATAAATGTGAAAATTATGATTATGTAGTGAAACAGAACGCTGAACTAGTGGCTGAAATTGAATATTTAAAGGGAAAATTTGAAACCGCCAATTTTGAATTTACAAAATATGATTTTTCAAGTGAGGTAGTTGCAAATATGATAGACCACTGAGTGCAATTTAAGAAAAATCAATCAAAAGGTCTAGGGTATAATCATGTGCCCCCTACCTTCAATCATTCATATCAGCACAAGCCTTTGTCCAAAGAAGAGATTGCTAATGAACCATTTATGGTTTATGGCAAGCCATCTGGTTTTATTTCAGAAGGATTTATTAATGTTGAAAGTGCTAACACTTCTACCTCTCCTGCAGATCAATCCTTGAATCAGTCAAAGCACGAAGTTGAAGGATATGTTTTTGAAAATAAAATCGAGTCTAAACCTGAAGTTTTAGTTTTGAATAAAGACAATATTTTTTCTGATGTTTCAAATGACAATGTTTTTTGTGGTGGTGTTTCTATTACTTCTGATACAATTTTGAATGGTTTGAAAAAGTCTAGTTTGAACAATTTGGTTGACAATTCTGATGTGTGTGATAATGATTTTGAGAAACCACGAGCTTCACAAACTTCTCCATCTAATGTACCCTCGCTTGCCTCACAACCTAATTCATGTTCATGTTCTTGTGAGAGAAGCAAGGGTGATAGTATGGAAAACAAATCTGATCAATGTAGCACAAGTTATAACAATAACAAACAGATTTGTTTCAATTGTGGTGTTGGTGGTCATATAGCTAGAAATTGTCAAAATCGTATGTTTGTGCATTTTGAATTTCCAAGAGGAGAGAACGAATCCAGAGGAATGTCTTTAACTAGAAAGTCCTCTAGAAATCATTCCCGGAATAGTGATTGGAAAGATGATCGAAGTAGAAAATGAGTCATTTTTCAAAAGCATAAAAAGGTTTTTTATCACAAAGTACCAAGCAGTTTGCCAAAACCGAGCATGGCCAAGCCAAGGTCGGTTTTGTCAAGAGGTAGCAGTGAGTCTTCAACCAAATCTGGTAGAAAACCCACATGCCTTAAGCAAATTGATACTCATTAAATCTCAAAAACACCCATGACAATTAGAAAACCCAATTATAAATGGCTGCTCAAACTAGTCTCCAATTCATCTACCGTGTCCTCTAAAAATTCCAAAAATTATCAATCTGAAAAGGGATCGGGGCCACCTAGGAAAGTAATGACATGGGTTCCCAAATCTAATTAAACCCACACATTTTGCAGGGACAGTTGCGGGGAAATGTCGTCAGACACTAATTCGTCGACAACGGCTGTTCCCGTCATTTAATGGGGCATACATCTCCTTTGCGAGTGGAGAAGGTGGTAAAATCACTCAACGAGGAACTATCTCAAATGGGGTTTTAAGTTTTGAGAATGTTAATTTTGCTCCCGAGTTGAAGCATAGTTTGTTTAGTGTTTCTCAGATTTGTGACAAAGGCTATTCTACGCATTTCACTGATAAGGAATGCATGATTCTCAAGCCAGGCTTTGTCATCCCAGAGGAGTGGATTCTTGTAAAATCTAAAAGGGATGGGAATGCCTATATCAATGATATGAATGGCAATCTTCCAGAACAGGTTACATGCCTTTTCTCCAAGATCTCCGAAAAAACTGCAATGCTGTGGCACAGAAGACTAGCTCATGCTAACGCCAAGAACTTGAATCGTCTTGCGAAGAATGAGATGGTCCGTGGACTTCCTGTCAAGGACTTCGTTATGTTTGAAACATGTGTGTCTTGTGCCCAAGGAAAGTATCATAGAAATCCACACCTGCCAAAACAAGTCAACTCAATTAGCCATTTGCTTCAATTGCTTCATATGGATTTGCTTGGAACAGTAAATGTTCTTAGCATCAACAGAAATTCTTATTGCCTGGTTGTGATTGATGATTTCTCTCGGCTTACGTGGGTTTTATTTCTATCCAACAAAGCTGGAGTTGTTGATTTGATCAAGAAGTTCATTGTATTAGTTGAGAACCAAACTAACAATCAAGTAAAGGCGCTTCGTACCGACAACGGAACAGAGTTCAAGAATTCTGTACTCGATCACTTTTGTGCAGAAAAGGGTATCCTGCGTCAATTCAGTTCTGCTCACACACCCCAACAAAATGGTGTTGCTAAAAGAAGGAACAAAACTTTAAAGGACGCTGCAAGGACAATGCTGTGTGATTCAAAGTTACCGGTTTTCTTTTGGCCCGAGGCGATAAATAATGCCTGTTATGTTCAGAATTGAGTGTTGATCAACAAAGCTCAGATGAAGACTCCGTATGAGATTCTCTATGGTCACAAGCCTTCAGTCAGTCATCTCCGTGTATTTGGCTGCGCTTGCACTCTTCTTCACTTAGATGCCAACCTGAAGTTTAATGCAAAGGCCGATGATTGTTACTTCGTATGGTATGCTGTTCGCACTGCCTATAGAGTCTACAATAAGAAGACAATACAGATTGTGGAATCTTATGACGTGCGTTGGTTGGAAGAAAATTAGATGGACGCTAGAGTGGGTCCGAATTGGCTGTTTGATTACACATCGCTATTCAAATCAATAAATTTGTCTTCGAGTGGTTTATCTAGATCTGTTTCTGGTTTGAAGAAGATTTCTGAACACGAAGATGAAGAAGTTGTCTACAGACCTCCATCTGAATCCCCTTCTTCATTCAAAGGGAAGTCTTCGGTTTCATCTGAGGGGGAGTCCTCTGCTATGTCGGAGGGGGAGTCCTCTGCTATGCCAGAGAGGGAGTCATCTGCGCAACTTGATAGTCCAAAATCATCAGTCCAAAATGATACTCCTGATGATGAAGCTACACTATCTACACCAATGGACAGAGAGTTCATGCCCAATGAGGCTTCCACAAACAGATCAACCTTTATGGAACTACTCTTTCCTGAATTTATTTCTAATGAGTTCACGGCAGAGCCTTCTGGAGCGGCTCAATTATCAAATAAAGGAGGCATCAACATTCACACTCTTCCTGTCTCTCTCAATGATATCAGCCAAGAGATACCTTCAAGAGTTCAACACGATCATCCAATCGATAACATCATTGGTCAGCTGGGTGACGGTGTTAAAACAAGAAGTCAGAGTGGAGATGTTAATACTTGTCTCTACTCTTGCTTTATTTCTCAAATAGATCCCAAGAATGTTGAAATGGCTCTGAATAAACCCAGTTGGGTAGATGCAATGCATGAGGAACTGCAACAATTTGAAAAACTCGGTGTTTGGAAGTTAGTTCACTTATCAAAGGGCAAGAAGTCTCTTGACACAAGATGGATTTATCACAGTAAGTAGGACGATTCAGGGGTTATTGTGCGAAATAAAGCTCGATTGGTGGTTTGTGGGTTTCGACAAGTCGAGGGTCTTTATTACACTGAAATTTATGCTCCAGTAGCTCGACTAGAGGCTATTCATATCTTTCTAGCATATGCTTCTTACATGAACTTTACCGTGTATTAAATGGACGTCAAGACTGCCTTCTTATATGGCAAGGTGAAGGAAGAAATCTACGTTGATCAACCTCCTGGGTTCGTATGACAACCCGATATTTCTATTCTAGACAAACCATATCAGGTGAATAGAAGTTAGAACAGTTGCAGTAAATTTCCACACTTTTAGTATAAGTTTGAGTATTTCAGGATTTACACTTTAAGGGATATCAGGATAGAGGATGCACTAGGGTAGTGTGCGACTCTGTTATTCCAAAACTCGTTTATATTAGAATTCAATGCCCGAGTAAAATATTTTCTGCCAAAAACCCCAGGAGTATATATAGGATTCTTGGCCATATTTATTCATTTGTTACATTTTCAACTAGAGAAAATCCGAATTCTCTCTCAAGGATCTTCGGACTTTCGTCCCAAAACGTAAGTACTTCTATCTAAGTGTGTTATAAGGCTTGTTATGTGTTTAATACACTAGAAATCATAAGAAAACAACTAGATTAAAGAGTTTACGGCCCAAGAACATCTTGGACCGTAAACCCTTCTTTAAGGGGCAAAGAGTGCCCTAGTCCCTTCCTCTTGCAATGCAACTAGCTTAGACTCATATCCTAATGTCTTTAGGACAAGAAAACACCCCTAGATCACCAAGAGTAAGGTGTTCACGGCCGAAGAAGTTCTTGGACCGTGAACTCCAAACAAAAGGGCCAAAGTGTGCTTTAAACTCTCCTTAAGCCTTGGACACTAGCCCATATTCATTCCTAGTGAAGTTAGGGGCTTGAAAACACCAAAAACACCCTTCCATGGGAGATTACATCCATAGTCTCCAAGGGGTTTGGTCCCAGGGCCGTGAACTCCTCAAAGGAGTTAAAGGATGCCCTAATCTCTTCCAAAGGCTTTACCATTAAGTAGAAATGCTTCTTACGGTCTTGAAAAGCCTCAAAACAACAAATGGTCAAGTAAGTAGGAGCTTACTGCCGTAAACCCATGAGTTTACGACCGTAAACTCCTTTGTTGATCACCTTAGGGCCGTGAACTCCATTAGGGAGTTTTCCTTGAACCCTACACACACTAGCTTATCCCTACTACACTAAGATGCAATCCTTGAGGCTTAAAACACTTGTTAAAGGTGTTTAACATGTCCTAGGGTGTCTTGACTTTGCTTATTAGTGTTTAAAGACTAATTTGATACATATATGTGATATTATATGTTAACTAGGATTATAGAGTGCGTTCAAGAATTCACTTGACACCTGGCAATCCTACCTCTTCAGTTCATCCGTACCACTCACTACAGGTGAGTTCATACCCCTAAATCAATGTTGTAAATGTTTTTAAATGTTTTATGGGGGGGGGTACAAGTAGAATCATGCTAGTTATTATATCAATCACATGTGATTAATAAGTAGCATTCAAATGATTTACTACTCATTAGCCGTTTTACCAAACAAGTTTTCTTCAAATGATTTTCATAAATGTTTTATATGTTTTAAAATCCTTATTGAACTGTTCATTATACACTGTATGTTTCATTTCAATCTCAATTACAATTGTGCTTCAAACAAATGTTTCTTTATACTTAAACTGTTTTTTCAAACACATGCTTTCAACCCGTTTTATAGATTGACATCAAGTCGATCTTTTCTTAGATTGTAATCATGTTCAAAGGTTTTACAAAACTTATTTTTATGCTTTTATATTATCAATTGCATGTCTATGTATGTATAGTTATATAAGCAATGTTTAAAAGGCTTAGGAAGGCCTGCCCGCCCTATTTCCTTTTCGCCGTTGAGATGTGGTCTCGTGGAGTATCGGGTATCCGTCCGAAGGTTGCTTAAATATTAGTTATATATCATGTGTACATATATAGTCGTAAAGGTTCTTCGTGCTCATTCAATACCCTTGGGTAGCAAGGGTATACTTCCATGTTCATACGTACCAGTTACATTACTAGTAAGCTACCATATGGGTAGTTTAGGAAGATACTAGAACTATTACTAGAACGCGATATCATATAATTAGTCAGTTCATTCATGAGTCAATACTAGATAGATCGAGAGAGAACACACATTACAGCTAGTACACACAGTACATTACTATACTATTACATAGATATGTTACATGATCACGCTTACATGAGGACGTTTACATAGATACGTTTACATGATTACGTTTACATAGATATGTTTACATGAGTGCGTATACATATACGAAAATAGGACAGACATCACTAGGTGCTATAGCACGGAACAAGTTCAGGATCTAACTATACCAATGAATCACAACGCATTGTGATAGTTATATTGGGTATACATGATCATAGTAATGTGGATGTTCACGGCTTGCATACATGCAGGGGTCTATAAAGGTCCCAAAATCTCTTTGACAGGGGAGCGTCTAACTTGGGATCTAGCCATCACATTACGCGTTATCCCTCAAATAAGGCAAAATAGTACAGATGTAGTCACTTATTACAAATACTACAGTACTGACAAAATTACCATAGACTTAAGGTAATTAGTATAGTTATAGTTAGATACTACACCATAGTACTATTTCATTTTTCCCATTACATCCACTTCGTGAACATTCACACGATGCACGGTAATGTAGAAACTATATTTTTGGTTAAATGATAGTCGGATTTGGGAAAATACACACTCTTACAAGAGACACGCACACAGATACTAGATGCCTTGGTAGAAGGATACTTTTAGTAGGAAACATAGGGTTTTCTAGGTTGTTTAAAACATTTCATACTTACAGTTCATATACATACAAATACTTACAGTTCATATACATACAAATACTTACATACAAATTAAGACACTAAAATACTTATGATCTCACCAGCTTTAAAGCTGATACTCTCTTTCAAAATAATTTGTATCCTTAGGTCAACGATAGACAGGTACCGATGCAAGGTTTAGAGAAGATGTTGCTCGTTCAAGACTCATCTTTCTTTTTTGATTTATACTTTAGTGTCTATTATAATTTGACAGAACACACTTGTATTAAAAATTATATTATTAATGCAATGGATGATGTTGTTGCTTGTTTACTACTTTTCATTGTTGTGATAATGTACATGACGTCCTCTGCCCCAGAACGTTTCTGCCGTTCATGGTTTTGGGGTGTGACAGATTGGTATCAGAGCATTGTTTATAGTAAATTAAGTATATCAATCCATAAAAGATATACAGACTATAAATACAATGGGATTAAAATACTCTGACCAAGAGTTTATACTTTAAATAATAAAATAATTAATTAAGTATACGTGCCTGCATTCATACTAAAATCAGTGTCACTAGGACAATACAAAAGAACTACGATTGTTGGGTAACACAGGTGGACTTACAGACATATAGTCAAAACTGGGAAGATATAGCATGATCAACTATATTATCCGGGGGTTGACTAGCATGTGCCTAAGTGTAGTTGTGTAGTTGCAACATGTCTAAAATCTTACCAACCATACCACAATGAGAACAATAGAACATAACATTAAACTTAAAATACTATAGGAGTATTTGGTGTTACCATAAGTACTTTATAATTGAGAACTAAAACGAGATCATCATTACCAAGTTGATAGTTTCTAAGTGGATACACTAAAGTTATATGTAACTAGGATGTTATAAACTTAGAATCTGTGAAAGTTTTGCTTTACCCCTATTCTGTGTGAATTTGGAGTTAAGGTCACTTATTCGAACGCCTATCCTGTTTCGATTACATATAACTGGTATGCACTTCACAAATACTGATGTAACTAAGGAAAATTTTCTAAATAATTATCTAGATAGTTCGTCTAATAATTATTTTCTTACCCCAATTCTCGCGTAGATAACATGGCTGGACTCCATCCCCACGACAACCAGTACCTCCCGAACGAAGTCATTGCTGGTTGGTTTGGAGAAGAACCAGAGAATGATCATCCTATCCCTTTGAATGATCACCATGATGAAGATCTTTCGGACGGTGCTAACTCCGAACCCGAAGTTGAGAACCTACCCCATGCAGCTCCCGTTCCAATTCCTAATCCTCGTCTGGCTTTTCATGGCCCGACGCCTCCATGGGTGGAATGCTTGGAAACATGGAGCCAAGGACAAGATCAGCCCATGCCATTTAATGGTGACCGAAGATTTTATGACCTGAGCAATGGGGCTCAGCAGAAAAAATCGTGCCAATCTTGGTCCGTAGAGTGGCCCGAAATGATATTCAAGGCAGGACAGCCCTACATCAGATCACAGAAGTTGTCACCAATGCGAGAATCCATACCCTCCGCACCATTCACCTGGAAGATGCTCGTGAGAGATCTGAAAGAGATCATGAAACCTTGCTGCAAGCACTGGCTGAATCACGAGCCGAAGTCATAGAACTCCGCGTACGCCAGAGGGTGTACGAAAGACACCTGCTTGATGTGAAACGCTAACCGGCTGAACTAAGAGTTCACCAGAGGGATGATCGTCACCAGTAGTAGATGCCTAACTATATTTTTTCCTTGTTAAAAAGGAATCGTTTTTATGTCTATACCCGATGTGGCATTTTCTATGAAACTATCTTGTACTGTAAGTACTTTAATTAGGCTTTTATGTTGTCAAGAACTATCTTCTCTGGATATGGTGTAAGACCTTTTACAAGGTCATTTTCCTGAACTTTTACATCATGAATATCAAAGATATTGGCAGTCGACTAACTTCTGTGTCATTCTTCATTTAAATACTCTCATCATACTTTCATTGGAATATATCTGAAACATGCTTTAGTCAAGACATTGGACTATAGTAATTTAGCTCCGGAGACATTTCCAAGTCTGTTGTAGTGGTTGGATCATGTTATTCACCAACCAACGATACCTCGGCTTGAATGACAAACGTCTTGAGACCATTCTACGAACTTACTTCCACTCATTACTAGGACTGCATCATAGGGATGTAGGTCAACCTTCGCGAAAATACTTCCAATCCGTACTAGGACTGTATCAT
Source organism: Lactuca sativa (assembly GCF_002870075.4). Taxonomy (NCBI): domain Eukaryota; kingdom Viridiplantae; phylum Streptophyta; class Magnoliopsida; order Asterales; family Asteraceae; genus Lactuca; species Lactuca sativa. The sequence continues at coordinate 193,948,986 of NC_056629.2, forward strand.
AGGGATGTAGGTCAAACCTTCGAGAACATACTATTGCTCTTTGATTAAGCAATCGAAGTACATCTAGGGTCAACCAAAATTGCTCACAAAATCCTTATCTTTCGTGTTACAGAATCATGTCGTCATCCGGAAATAGTCTGCGGAACCACAAAACCCCTGCCTTTCCTATGGACGCCACTACTTTCCAAGCCGCAATTACAACTGTCGTGATGGCTACCGACACAGCTGTCCTTGCGCACCGTAGCGCTATCAGTGTAAGCAATGCTGATGATGGGGTTGAAGATTCTGATCGTAGTATCAATCCAGGAAGTCATCAAATAGTAACAGTCACAGGCTCGCAAAGCCGAAAAGCGGAGAACTAGAAACAAAAGCGCCACGCCCAGAAAGAACGCAAGAAATCCGAAAAGCTGGCCATGCAACAACAACAAGTGGAAACCCCTGCCATCCCCGTACCGAGCAGAACATACGAGGGAAAACTCCCGAAGTGTGATAAGTGTAGTTTCCATCATCATGGGGCTTGCCATGAGATGTAGTGTTGCAACTGCCTAAAAATAGGGCACCATGATCGTAGTTGTGGAGCACCGGCACGACCCATCACTCGAGCCCCTGACATTAGATTCAACCAGGCTTATGATGGTGGTGTTAAAACTAGACCCTATGAAAGGAAAATTCCAAAGTGGATGAACAAGGAGAACGCTCGTGTCCATGCCACTCCTACTCAACATTTCACTTCCATCACCATTGTTCATACTGTCCGGATATGTCACCAATGCGGTGAAATTGGACACCTCAAGAAGGACTATCCAATAACAAAGAACTCGGGCACAGATGGGAAGATTCTTAAGATCACAGCTGCAGGAGAACCTACTCCGGACCCACGTTAATGTAATTTAGGCGTTTCGTTGTAACAGACTTATAAACCATCCAAAACTAGTGCAATCGGAGTCTTATCTTTTGTGGGATCCTGTCGGTATAGGGATGCTCGTGCTGCGTATACTTGTTTTTTGTAGTATACCTTGTTCGCAGCAATAGTCTTGTAGTAAGTCTAAAGTATTGTAACTCTGTTGATGGTTGCACGGTTGTGCTTTTTCTATAACGCCTTATGTTCAAATCTAATGTCCTTAAGTTTCCTTATGATTCTGACATTATCATACGACTAGATTCAATTTGATCCGCACAATACCAGCTTCATATGTACACCTCTTTCTTCGAAATCGCCTTTCCAGCGAAGCCGTCATATCAAAACACTAAAGTACTCATGCATGGAGTACCTCATAGTTCTTTTCCTTTCCGAAGAAAATCCCCGAAGTACCACTCGTACAGTACATCAAGTTCAATCCAAAGATTCATATGGTTGATCTATCACTGAAGAATGTATACATAAGGGTGATATATAATCAAGGTTCTACAGGTTTAGAATTGATGATTTCGCTTTAACTTCCTTTCCTCATTGGGATGGGAACGTAAAGATGAATCAGTTATTCGACTATCTTTTCAATCTTAATTATATATGACTCGTATACGCGAGATTGCAATCGTTGAACCATGTATGAATTCTAATATGAACTTCAAGACGGAGACTGCCCAAGACTACGAGTAATCGCATCGTCATGTGAAAAAACTTAGAACCCAATATGACTTCTTTAAACAGATCGCCCTATAGTCTAAACATCTACGGAGACACAAGAACAGTCTGGACAACTTAGCGAACTACACAGAAATAGAATTGGAAGACTAGGCTTCTCACCCTGGGGAGCTCCGGTCTTATTCTTACAGAGGTCGACGGATTGCATCATATGTACCTCAGCTATCAAGGACTCCGTCAAGATTTTCAATTAGAAATCGTTATCTCTGCCTCGCATAGATGAATTGGTTGAGAAAACGCAAGGAAGGAATTACTTTCAGAAATGGACCTGAGATCCAAATATCACCAATTTGAGTGTTAGGGAAGGATGTCCGGAAGACTACCTTCCGAACTCGATGCGGACACTTCAAGTCCGTAGTGATACCCCTCGGATAGGACCAATACGCCCGAAGCATTCACGAGTTTAATGAATAGCATACGCCCTTCTTACTTGGATCAGTTTGTCATTCTCCTTGTAATGACTTACTTATCTACCCTCGTAGTAAGAAGGAACACATGGAAACATTACCTTCGGAGAAATTTTTCGCAAAGTTCCCTGAACACTAGTTTTGGAATTGAAGAGTCAAATTCCTAAGACACGCTATTAGTGATGCGGAAATCCTTGAGTACTCTGTCAATTTATCCAAAACCGTTGGGAATTTGTCGGCACCGAAGACGCCGACAGAAATTCGCCAAATTCTAGGTCTTATAGACCTACTGTCGTAGTCCATTCAGAACTCCTTGCAAATTACAGAAACCCTTATGACTTTGACCCAGCAGAGGGTGGCCCTTGATTGGGAAGATAAGCAAGAAACCATGGAATTCCAAGTGAGAGACCAAATTCTTGAGGAAGTCTCGCTTTGTGAATGGCTTGATACGCTTCGTAAAGCGTGGGAAGCTGAATCCAAGATGGTTAGGACCTACGAGATTCTTACCAGGATCGGTCATGTATCTCACAAACAAGGCCTACTCCGCGAGAGTAGTAACGTACATGTTACCCTTTGCGCCTCGAACTTGAAATTGTACCTTTCCGTTAGGACTCTCGTAAGTCCACTCGACGAGATCGAGGTTCACGAGATCCTTGCCTTCGTAGAAGAACCGTAGTGACCCTCGACCAAGAGGTCAAGCGGACGGAACAACGTCGCCTCCCTTTAGTGAAGGTTCATTGGGATACCAACCGAGGACCCGAATTCACTTATGAGCGCGAGAACCAATCGATTAGGAAGTTTCCACCTCATGACTCGATCATTCATACCTACTTCCTTACCTAAATTCTAATTTCGGGACGAAATTCCGTTTAACAGGGGATGATGTGACAACCCAAAATTTCTATTATGGACAAACCATATTAGGTCAATAGAAGTTAGAACAGTTGCAGTAAATTTGCATACTTTTAGTATAAGTTTGAGTATTTCAGGATTTACACTTTAAGGGATACCAGGATAGAGGATGCACTAGGGTAGTGTGCAACTCTATTATTCCAAAACTCGTTGATATTACAATTCAATGCCTAAGTAAAATATTTTCTGGCAAAAACCCCAGGAGTATACTCGTTGATACACTGTATGTTTCATTTCAAACTCATTTACAATTGTGCTTCAAACAAATGTTTCTTTATACTTAAACTGGTTTATCAAACACATGCTTTCAACCCATTTTATAGAGTGACATCAAGTCGATCTTTTCTTAGATAGTAATCATGTTCAAAGGTTTTATAAAACTTATTTTATGCTTTTATATTATCAATTGCATGTCTATGTATGTATAGTTATATAAGCAATGTTTAAAAGGCTTAGGAAGGCTTGCCCGCCCTATTTCCTTTTCGCTGTTGAGATGTGGTCTGGTGAAGTATCGGGTATCCATCCGAAGGTCGCTTAAATATTAGTTATATATCATGTGTACATAGAATACCCTTGGGTAGCAAGGGTATACTTCCATGTTCATACGTACCAGTTACATTACTAGTAAGCTACCATATGGGTAGTTTAGGAAGATACTAGAACTATTACTAGAACGCGATATCATACAATGATTCAGTTCATTCATGAGTACGTTTACATAGATACGTTTACATGAGTACGTTTACATACATACGTTTACATGAGTGCGTATACATATACGATAATAGCACAGACATCACTAGGTGCTATAGCACAAAACAAGTTCAGGATCAAACTATGCCAATGAATCACAACGTATTGTGATAGTTATATTGGGTATACATGATCATAGTAATGTGGATGTTCACGGCTTGCATATATGCAGGGGTCGTGTAAAGGTCCCAAAATCTCTTTGACAGGGGAGCGTCTTGCCTGCGATCTAGCCATCACATTACGCGTTATCCCTCAACTAACGCAAAATAGTACATATGTAGTCACTTATTACAAATACGACAGTACTGACAAAATTACCATACACTTAAGGTAATTAGTACGGTTGTAGTACGATACTACACCATAGTACTATTTCATTTTTCCCATTACATTCACGTCGTGAACATTCACAGGATGCACGGTAATGTAGAAACTATATTTTTGGTTAAATGATAGTCGGATTTGGGAAAATACACACTCTTACAAGAGACACACACATAGATACTAGATGCCTTGGTAGAAGGACACTTTTAGTAGGAAACATAAGGTTTTCTAGGATGTTCAAAACGTTTTCATACTTACAATTCATATACATACAAATACTTAAAGTTCATATACATACAAATACTTACACACAAATTAAGACACTAAAATATTTATGATCTCACCAGCTTTAAAGCTGATACTCTCTTTCAAAATAACTTGTATCCTCATGTCAACGATAGACAGGTACCGATGCAAGGTTTAGAGAAGATGGTGCTCGTTCAAGACTCATCTTTCATTTTGATTTATACTTTAGTATTTATTATAATTTGACAGAACACACTTGTATTAAAAATTATATTATTAATGCAATGGATGATGTTGTTGCTTGTTTACTACTTTTCATTGTTGTGATACTGTACACGACGTCTTTCGCCCCAGAACGTTTCCGCCGTTCATGGTTTTGGGGTGTGACAGTTCGTTGACTAAAAAATTCCTAATCATGTCTACAAGTTGGACAAGGCATTGTATGGGTTACATCAAGCTCCTCGAGTGTGGTATGCAACTCTAACAAAGCATTTGCTCGAGCATGGTTATTTACGTGGCACCATCGATCAGACCTTGTTTAGCAAACATGTCGGAAATGATTAAATTCTTATGGAAATCTCTATTAAAGACATCGTCTTTAGGTCAACCAGTCTGTAGCTCTGCAAAGAACTCGAAGGTGTAATGAAGAAACAGTTCGAAATGAGTTCGTTGGGAGAAATGACCATGTTTTTAGGGCTTCAGGTTAAATAGAATTCAACCGGAATCCTGCTTCATCAAGCCAAGTATGTGGAGGATATTCTTGAGAAGTTCGAGTTTCAAGATGCTAAATCTGCTTCAACACCAATGGCTGAACGACCTCTTCTGACTCCAGATCCTGAAGGCGAATCCGTAGATCAGACCTACTATCGATCGATGATCAGATCGCTGATGTATCTTACTGCAAGCCGACCTGACATCATGTTTGCAGTTTGTCAATGCGCACATTATCAGGCTAATCCTAAACTTTCACATCTTATTGCTGTCAAAAGAATCATTCGATATACCAAAGGGAGCCCAAAATTGGGTCTTTGGTATCTGAAGAATTCTGAATTTGATCTTTGTGCTTTTACTGACAGTAATTATGGAGGCTGTGAGCTTGACAGGAAATCAACCTCAGGAGGATGTCAATACCTAGGTGACAGACTAGTTTCGTGGCAATGCAAGAAGCAACACACTGTCTCAACTTCCACAGCGGAGGCGGAATACGTTGCTGCATCGGCTTGCTGCTCTCAAGTTATCTGGATCCAACATCAGCTGTTGGACTACGGTTTGAATTATTTAGAAACCCCCATTTATTATGATAATGAAGTTGTTATTCAAATTGCCAAAAACCCAGTCCAACACTCTAAAACCAAGCACATCGACATTAAAATTCATTTCATCAGATACTGTTATGAACGTTCGCTAATCCGGCTGGAACAGGTCCACACTGATAATAATGTGGCGAACTTGTTTACAAAGCGATTTAACAAAGCTCGCTTCGATATGCTTGTTGGTTTTTTGAAAATTTTTCGTTTTGAGGATTATGTTTTTTTTCTTATTTTTTTCTTCAACTCTATTTTCAAATTTATTTTATTTTTAATTTTTTTCTTCTTAGGATAGATTAAATGTGCGCATTTCATTTTCTTTTATTTTTATTCTAACCCATGCACAAATTTAGGGGGAGAAATAATCAAAAATCCAAAAAACAATAAAAAACATTCAAAAACAACAAAAAAACCCAGAAAATTAAAAAATTTTGTTGCTAGTTTTGTTTGTAGGTGTTGTGACGGGAAATGAAATTAGCAAGTGATAACGGGCAATCTGAATCGGTGTAACGTACCTAAGTTGAATCGTCTACGCTCTGTGTTCGATGCGCTGGTAGGCACGAAAGATTTTAAATGGACTTGACTAGGGAAAGTTGAACCTAATGAATTGAAGGACTTGACAAACTTTGACCTAGTTAGATCCGTTTAACCTGATTTCACAACGCTCGGATAGGTTGAGCAGGGAGATATACATGGGAATCTACCGGTCACATTAAATAACCTGTATCTAGAACTATGGATTCACTTTTCCTCGATGTGTGGATTATGTCCTTAATTCCGGTTGGATGGGGCGACTGGTAAATTCCGATAAATTAGGTCTGTAGAAAATTGTTTTCTTTCTTTCTGTCTGTTAGTCATATGTTGCCTCCTCTGCGTGATCGGGAGATCCGACCTGGACTGTAACATATGCAACTCTATTTCTCTGCATATTATATCTATGAAATTCCTCTTATCTGTTAGCAATATGCTGTCTCCTTTGCGTGACATCCAATCAAACCTGGAACACAACATATGCAACCTTCTACTTCTCAATTCCTCTAAAACTATAAGTAATAGCTATCTAAATCTATCCTCTCTCTGAATGATTGTCTACTCACCCGGTGTAAGGAGTACTCTGGAAGTCCTTGATGGCTGGGGCATATCAGGAAGCGGGAAACACGTTCTAGTACACTTAAAATTGAACACATACAAATTGTCTGTAGATCTTGATGCTCGATTTAGGTGGACAACAATATCCCTGGTTTTAGTCAGTTAAATGGCCATAAGAAAAAATTATTTAAGAATTAGGGCCAATCATGATAATAAAGTTACAATTAGATATATGCATGTATCATGTCATTGGTAAATTGTCCAAAATTGTCACAAAATTTTCATGTTTAATTGGACCACAATATTGGCTATCGGTCAGACGAAGATGTGAAGATAAGGGTACCGACAAGTGGAATAAGACTGTCCAACACCTTTGATCCCAGCGTCACAAAATTCAGTCACAGTGGTTAAATTTTTGAGATTATGTTTTAGTTGAAGCTAAATTTTTTTATTTTTTTATTAATTTTATTTTTATTTCAATTTTTAGCTGTTAAAATTTATAAGTTTTTTTTTTATTTTTATTTTTTACATAATTAAGTTTCTTTTATTTTAATTTTATTTTTTAAATTTTAACTTTACCTTTAGTAAAAAATCCTCAAAAAGAATTATTTTAAATTTTTAACTGTGTTGGACCCTGCTCTATACTGTGTGGTTATCAGGTAAATGGTAATGAGCATAAAAAGGGAGTTTACCGTCGGAATCTCCTTTATTCTCAAGATTCCGGCCGCAAACCTCTCTTTCACTCTCTCTCTCCTCAAAAAAATTTCGTTAAATTTTGCAAATCTAATCCGATAGTCTCAAAGGTAATGAGTTCTAGATCAGAAATATGTATTTTATTGTGTGATTGACCGAGTTATCGAAGCAGAAATCGAGAAAAAGGATTCGATGGAGTTTACGGCCGCAAGCTTGGGACGCAAACTCTGTTCTTGGGTCGTAAACTCGTGTTTGACCGCAAATTACTTGCGACCACAAACTTCGATTGATTATTGTCCCGATTTGCGACCGTATACTCTTAATTAAGTGCAATCCTCATGTTTTGATCGGAAATTGTGTTCATCGACCGCAAACTCAGTTCTACAGCCGCAAACTATGTTCTTGGGCTGTAAACTGTTGTTGACCGAGAATTAATGTTGACTGCCAATTTGGATTTGATTTAAATGAATGTTTTTTTTAATTTTTGACCCAAATTTTTAAATAAAAATAATTAATATTATTTTTGGGATCAAAATTAAAATTAAAATTTTTTGTTGATCGTTTGGTTTGTGTTTTTGTCTTACTTAGTATGGTTGAGTTCAGGATAATGGCGAACCTGAAATTTGCGGATATGCACAATCTTGCTATTGTCTTGGTGGATCCTCCAGCTGTTCACTCGGATCTTCGGTCGATGATTCACAGACTTCGGGAGTGTTGTCTGGCTTCTGCTCTCATAGTAAATCCTGCAGTTTACCAGAATTTAATTAGAGAATTCTAGGCGACTGCCAACATGGACATGAGTGATGCCGGTCATTTTACTTTTAAAGCTATGGTTCAAGGACGCAAAATTGTGATCAATGAAAGCTTTATCAGAGAGACGTTGCTGATTGACGATCAACCTAATTTTCCTACTGAGATTGGGATTGAAGACACTCAAAGAATTCTGAGGAGAATGAGTTATGAAGGCACTTCACCTCCAACTTTAAAGAAGCTCTTACACCCGTATTGGAGACTTTTAGCACACGTGTTTGTTAACTGCATTTCAGGGAGAAGATCGGGAGCAGATGAGAGTTCTCAAAGGAATACCAGTGCAATTTTTCTCTGGCTACATGAGTGAAATTCAATTTTTTGAGATTCATCTTGGATGAGTTTGTTGTGAACATTCGAGCTTCAACTAGGGATACTTTCTTATTGTATCCCAGATTCATTTAGCTGTTCATCGATGCTCAGTTTCCAGATATGAGAAAAGAAGGTGATATTTTGGATATGAAATCATTGGGTCCTCACACTGTAGGACTCATCAAGCAGAATTGAAGAGGAACAGTCATTTTTCAAGGAAAATACTCGCTTGAGAAGTTTGGAAAGTTCACTGAACTTAATGAACCTACAGAATCTTATGGTTCATCTGAGCATGCTTCTTCTAAGCCTGCATCTTCTGAGAAGTCATCTCCAAACAACGTTGTTATTGATGTATCTGAGGATGAAAGTACTGAAAAGGAAGATACTCCTACTCCTGATGCTCTTGTGGCAGAAGAACATGAAGAAATGTTTAATCGTGCTCAAGGTGATGATTCAGAAATGAATGTGGACTTTGAAGAAAATGTTGAAGGTGACAAAAATAACTCTTTTAGTGATCTTGATCTCACTGGTTTTGATCATGATGATATTACAACCTCTCTAGCCAGTAGTGCTAACTTGGTGTCAAATGAGAATCTTGACACTATCTTTAACAATGTTGATGATGTTGTCCTTCCAACAACGGAGACAAGGGAGTCTAATGAAGTTTTTGAAACTGCAACCCCTACTTCAAACCAAATGGCAAGTGTTTCCATTCCAATGGAGACGGTTATGGGATGTTCCCCTTCTGTTTCTGTTCCTCCTACTTCAGAGCTATTTGTGAGTGATTTTGCAACAGCACAATCTGATCAACCTCCGTTGAAAAGACAAAGAAAGGATCCGAGGCAGAGTGAGTTAATTGCATGTCTCGTTTGCGGCCTCCTAGTACCACCACCTACTACTACTACTCCTAGTCTTACCACAACCAAACTTTTTTCTGTGGGTCCAGTCACTACTTTTGAGGTTGGTGGTTCCTCTATTCCACTAGGGTTTACTCCTCCTCGATCTGATCATGATGAGACTTCTATGAGGTTAGCCATGCATTTGGCTGATGAGCAATTTCTGATGCCTTCTCCTCGCGGTAAAGGTATTGCTATAGGGGATGGTGGTTCTGGAGGAGACAACCTAACTATCTCAGGGCTACAGAAGGAGATATTATTGATGAGTCAGAAAAACATTGAGCTTGATATTCGCGTGTCAGGTCTTCAAGCTGAAAATTCAAAGCTTAATGTTCAAGTGTCTGAGCTTTAATCTGATAATTTACAGCTTGGTATGCAAGTACCTAATCTTTCTAAGGACAAAGAGCTAAAGTCAAAACAGATTTCCGATCTCCAAGATCACTTCAATCTCTTGACCTCAATCTATTTTGAGCTAAAGAAGAAACTTTAGGAGGACCTCGGTGATAAATACCAGACGTCTGCTGATGAATACAAGATTAATCTACATGTCCAATCCTTTCCAGTTTCTTTGCCAACTGGTCAAACATCAGGAGCTGTTAATCGTGTTGAAGATGAGCCTACTCAATCCCCCCATGTTTCAGCAACCATTTGCGATGCACAAGAGGAAGCAGCTAAGAAAGGGCAACTGTTGTTTAAAAGAAACCCTAATCAGAATGCTTCTTGGGATGAACATGCGATTACAATGACTGATCCCGAAGTCGTTCAGTTCAGAGATACTTTCGGTGATAGGTCGGGAATTTTTTCGTGGGGATTTCATGATCCTCTCTGGATAGTGCTGAGGAAAAGTGGTAACTCTGATCTTTACAGAGATAGTCATGATTTCAGTTCATGGACTAGGGTCCATCTGTCAGAATTGTCTCGAGCTCGTTTCTCTAATCTCACAAACAATCCACAGGTGACTCAGTTCAAGCACTTCCTTGAAGATCAAGTTAATAAAGGGTTTCCTACCATGAAAACTGCTGAGTCCGTCATAGTAGAGCATCCTGACATCATTGATCCCAAAACTGACAAGCCTTTGCAAGTTGTGATGTGGCCTGCAACCAAGTAGGTCAAACAGTTCCCTGTGCTTCAAAATTATCAAGATTGATCTCTAAGTTCAATGGAGTGTTGGGTTTTCGATGAAATTACTTCCATTGCGGTCATCAAGCTCAAAAATGGATGCATTCGACTCTATGATCGAAGAGATTTATTACAGTTTCAAAAGTGGGATATTCATCACCTAAGCAACTTTCAAATTTTGGTGGCGGAGGATGATTTTGAAGATGCTGCGAAGGTATATACGACTATGGTGGTTGAGATTCTTAACAAGCGCATGTGGAATGGGGCAATGGGGCAAGCAGACGTTATGGTGGTCAATAAGGGTTAACTTCAAGCTAGCACCAAACCAAGGGGGAGATTGAAGGGCTCAAGTTAGTGGTTTGGTCTAGGCTTTGCTATGTAATAGTAGTTTGGTGTAGTTGGAGCATGTTATAGTTAGTTTACGGTTGTAATGAGTTTACGGCTGTAAACACCTGACGACCGTAAACTCTTCTCGGTCGTGGTCCCTATAAATAGAGGGTTAGTCAGACGTTTTGTAGTTGTTGATGCCTTATTGTTCACGGCTTTCCATCGAGTTGTACCAGATGTTTATAGCTATAAAACATGTGCAAGCTTGGTTTATTCCTTTTCGTCTTTATTCTTGTTTTGTATGATTGTGTTTGCTATTGATCTCTGGTAAGATCCGTTATTAGGACTTTATAGATCGGGTACAATTATTGATCCGGGAGTATGGATCAGATCAGGAGGTTAGCTTTAGATCCATGAGTATGGATTAGGTCGTATTAGATCCGTGAGTAAGGATCAGGGTAAAACATTAGTTTTAGATCCGTGAGTAGGGATCAGGTAAAGAGGAAAATTTTAGATACAAGAGTTTAGATCATGTTGTTGTGAGGATCGATGGGGTGGGATAAGAGTTGCCTTTACATGTTGAAATTGTACAAGTTTGAGTGTTCTATATTTATAAATATATGATATAACATTGTGGGATGAAAACCCTATATGCTAACCAGGCTCGCAAGCCTGACCCACTCAGTTTTCTTTGTATCACAGGTATCAATACGGAGACATATTTCACAGAGAGATTTAAAGGAGATATAAATCGTTAGTGTAATTAAATGTAAGTTCTGTTTATGCTTATATGTCTGTATCGGAACATGACATCCCGAGGTTTTATTATTAAATGAAAATACATTCTCTTTGAGAAATGTTTTGATAAGTTATTATCATATCTTGTTTTGGGAACAAATTCTGCAACCGTTTTCTTTAAAAGATTACTCTAATTTTAAAAACAAAGCATAAACAAATCGGTCTTTTCTGGCCGTGAAATTGGGGATGTCACATGACGAATTTTTAGCCATAGAAATCTAAACAAAGGTTTTAGTATACGTTAAACCGAGAACATACAAAAAAAAGAACCCCCAAATCTGACTTCGTATGAGGAAGTTATGAATTTTCTAAGATTTGTTTTAGCAGTGCACAACCCGAAACTCGAATTTTAGATCGAGTGGTTTTTGGCCTACGTGACCTAAATGAGAATTGAAGATCTCATTAATAGGAACTCAACGGTAGAATGACAGACGAGAACAGAGTCCTTATGTAGAAGTTATGAATTTTACGCGGACATTTAACAGTATAATATGCTCGTATTGTTATAGTTAAGATTGATCAAGAATTAGTCAATGGAGTCAAAATGAAAGTTGTAGATCTTATTTTTACATACGCGTGGATGTAAAGAACGTCAAAAAAGGAGGTCGTATGTGAAAGTTACGGATTTTAGAAGTCAGAAGTGTGCTGTACGAAAATGGGTGATGTGGCACAATCTTGGCAATTGCTTTCTCCCCAAGTCTTGACACTAGATGGTGACATGTGGCACCAAGTTCAGCCATTTTTCACCCTATAAATAGAACCTCTCCCACCCTTATTTTTTCACACCTTTCCCATTCTTTCTTCTCTTTACTCTCTCTCTAGAACCTCTCTCTAGCCCCGAAACCCCCCGAAAAGCCTAGGGAACCTCCCTTGCGCGAGGCGGAAGCCCCAGAGTGCTCAATGGCTCCGAGAAGAACAGCTTTTCGGCTCGGGAAGGCTGCTCGAAGCAAAGCCCGGTTTTCTATAAAACTCGTTGTAAGTGAGCTACGCCTTCGCTATTTTTAATATAGGTTTTATTTAATTATAGTAACGTTATTAGTAACTTATAATAAGTATTTTGGCTATTATTATGGGTTATATAAGTATTGTATAACACTTATATAATAGTAATAATAGCTCGACTATTAATTAGTCTCGGCGAATAATAGACTAAACTCTAGTGGTAATAATACTAGGTTTCGTCGAAGGAAATTATTTTTAAGAAGCAAAACGCTATCTGAGTTCGGAATCACCACCTTTTCAAGTGAGTGCAATGCCCCTTTCATCTTACACATAAATTTGAAGTATTTTATATAAAGTACGTGTTATGTGGGCATATTATCTGTATACTTGCTATCTATGCTAGATGAACGGTTTTATACAAGTTTTATATGATTTAAACTATATATGTATTTATATCTACAAAATATGTTGGGTAAAACATGGGTAGATGAAATATGAGTTAGATGATGAGTTGAGAGGTGATATAGACCATGAGTTAAGCGTGAGAGGTGGACGATGTGAGAATCCTTGTTCCCAAATGCTAACCATGTCATCTAGCAGAGTATGGATGACAACCAAATACTATTCTAGACAGTCCAGTGGAACACTAGAAGGCTTGCAACATGTAGGTGTTGTGAACGATGTGTTCACCTGTGTACTCTAAGAACCCATTGACATGTATTGCGAATGGATTCTCGAAAACAATACTGTCAATAAACGATATAACCCTAGCAGCTGTGCTCGAAGGATAATACTGGCAGCTGTGCCTCATATAGAATATCACAAATATGGCAGGTACACCTACGTGTTAGAACTAGCAGATGTGCCTGATAGTTGTGTCATTGACAACGATGGACTTCGTACCTATTCCTTAGGATAATCCTAAGGAATGAATGAACGAGAAATAGCTGATTCTTAGGGTAGATCCTTAAGATTAAAGAATATAATGGGGATGGGTAACTGGGTTAACTGTTTGATGATTAAACATAATAATTATATTATTGTGGGTTGAAAACCCTATGTACTCACTAGGTTTCCCAACCTGACCCACTCAGTTTATTTATATCACAAATGTTGATATGAAGTCACATTACTCTCAGAGATTAAGGAGATATAAATCACTAGCGATAATGAATGTAAGTTCTATTCATGCTTATGTTTCTGTATTGACGATGACATCCCAAATCTTTTAAAATAAATAAAAATACTTTTCTTTGGAAATGCTTTGATAACATATTTATCATGTTTTACTGGCAACAAATTCCACAACATTTTTATTAAAAGAGGTACTCTGATTTTTATAAAGCATAAACAAAATCGGTCTTTTCTGGCCGAGAAAATGGGGATGTCACAAACAACATATGACTAACAGAGATAGAGGGTTATATAGATAGTAGGGTGCATATGTTGTGTTCCAGGTCGGATCTTTCGATCACGCAGAGGTTACAGCATATGGTTAACAGATAAGAAGAATTTCATAGATAAGGAGTTGCATAGAAATAGAGTTGCATATGTTACAATCCAGGTCGGATCTTCTGATCACTCAGAGGAAGCAACATATGACTAACAGATAGAAAGCAAGAAAATAATTTCTACAGACCTACTTTATCAAAACCTCCAGTCGCCCTATCAGAACCAGAAATAAGGACATAAGTCCGTACATTAAGGAAAATTTGAACCACTATTCTAGATGATAATTAATTTAGTGTATCATGTAGGTTCCCGTGTTTATCTCACTGCTCAATCTACCCGAGCATCGTATGGTCAGTCCAAACAATCCTATCTAAATGGGAGCTGATCCGTAAACAACAATTTTTCTCCATACACAACAATTGGTGCTTTAAAATGTTGTATTGTACAACTATATAATGCATAAATTGTTGTGTATGGCAAAAAACTATTGTGTACGAATCACTTCCCATCTAAATCCACACTTTCAAATCCTTCGTGCCTCTCAGCACATTGAGCATAGAGTCTAGACAATTCAGATTCAGTCCCTTACACTGGTTTAGACTGCCCGTTATCACTTTAACTTCATATAACTTCCCAAACAATACCTACTAACGAAAAAGTATGAAGAATTATCTTTGAAATGAATCAGTGTAAGATAAACTCAGGAGTATAGAGAAGAAAAACTCAAACCGTAATTCACCAGTTGAATCTGCATTCAGAAGGTCTGAGAACAACACGCATAATATTAGAACATATCCGAAAATTCTTCATGTCATTCAAAACTAACCCCATTTGTGATCTCTTCCTTTCCTCCTTTCCCGCAAAAGGACACATCCTCTCAAACAAAGGTTTGAATGTTGTACAATTGAGAGATGTCCCCTATCAAGTGCCTGGAACAGCCACTACCAACAAACTGAAGTCTGATGATATGCCTCCATAGCTGATCCGACAAAAAGCAGGATCAGTTGGTCTTTGGAACCCAATCCATTTTGAAACTAGGTCGAACTTTATCATCAACAGACGATACTTTCTCCAATGACATCTCCTGTTTATGATAAACAGAAGATGTAGAAATATTAGAATCATTAGTTGATCTGGGAGATTGAGCCTTCGGAACCCAGTTGTAGTTGGGTTTAACCCATTTCTCTTTTGATCTGATGGGTGGCTCAGTACTTGTTTTTGAACTTGATGCCAGCCGTTAAGATGACTTTAATTTTGGCTTCACAAGAGCATCTCTTGGATTTGGCTTCTTGGCCGGTATTCCTTCTTGCTCTTAGGATTCAGATTCTTGGCCTTGTGGGTTTGATTATTGGCCTTCTGCGCGTTCCAGTCACCATTGTCTGAACGTGACCTTGAGGGGTTTCTTTTGGAGTATTTCCCTCATGGCGCGTTCTGCCACCCTTGTGTATAGTATGGAAAGTATGCACGATTAGGACAATTTTTGGCAATGTTTCTAGGTGTTCCACAGTGAAAACATGTCTTTTTCTTCACTGTGAAGTTGTTTCTTCCTGCCCCTGGTGGCGTGTCCTTGCCTCGTTTCTTGTTGATCCCACATGCA
This sequence comes from Lactuca sativa, assembly GCF_002870075.4. Lineage (NCBI taxonomy): Eukaryota > Viridiplantae > Streptophyta > Magnoliopsida > Asterales > Asteraceae > Lactuca > Lactuca sativa. The sequence continues at coordinate 193,964,612 of NC_056629.2, forward strand.
CACTTGCAACAAGAACTTTGTTACGCTGGAATTGGTGGCCTGTATTTCTCAACGGCAGGTTTGTTAGGAGTAACAAAATTCAAAGAAACAGATTATGAGTTCAAGGAGTCATTGGTTTGTTCAGTAGTGTTCTCCTTGTTCTCATCTTCTTCTACTTTACCTGCACATGAAGTCGAAACATTAGTATTCTCAACCTGAATACCTCCTGACACAAATCCACCTGGTTTGCCATATGGAAGATGTGCCTCCCTATCAATTTCTTCATGTGTCATAGGGATGGATGTGTAATTATGATTGAAAGGTAGAGGAACACTATCATACTCTAGACCTTTTTGTTGGTTATATTTAAATTGAAGACAATGGTCAATCATGTTGGCAACTACCTCGCTTGGTACATCATTAGCATGGCCTGGATATCCTTAGCGCTTCGTCGCCAACCTTGCTGGGGACTCCCTGCCAGCCCAGCTTGGCGCTCGCCCGCCAACCTTGCCTGGTGCGTGCAAGCTAGCCTCGCCCGGTGCCTCCGGGCACCCATGCCTAGATCCTTGCTAGATAAGTCTTAATTGGGTTGGACCAAGGCTTGAATTAATTACCCTTGACCAAATTGTACACCATAAATAGAATAGTGCCTCCTCCATGGAGGGGGATTTCAGCCAATGGCTAGGTTGCAACCTATATCTTTCCCCTTGGCTCAGCCGCCACCCTAATCACCGGCCGGGTGGCTCAGCCGCCACCTCTGCCGTCATCGATCGTACACCACCCCCAACACCAAGTTGGTTCTCTCCAGCTAAGGAGAACCATCTCAGATCTACCAATCGACCTCACTTGATCGTCGAAGCCTACTCCTAGGGCACAGTCCCTAGGGCGCTTTAACACATCTCTATGATTATGACAAGAAGATCTCTCTGCCATAGCTTCTAGAGGACCAGACTCACGACGTGAGTCATACATACTCATGACGTGAGAGTCAAGTTTTCACCCTTTGAATAGGTCCTGAGGGCTACGAATTTGGTTGCTCATTTCCATCCTCTCTCCTATACTTTCTCACTTTTAACCACCTCTAAACAACCCCGAAGCCCCGGTAACACCTCTAACACACAGCGCAAGTCCGGACGACCCGAAACCTTCATTCCAGTCGCAGTGTTGTCTGCACGAAACCCGGTTCTTCCCTAGAAACTCGGGGTGACATCAAGAAAGCACATTCCTAGAAACGAAACATTGTCCAAAACATAAGTTATCAAGTAAGTTCATACCCCTAAACTTCTCTTTTAATGATTTTTAATGCTTTTACGGGGGGGGGGGGGGGGGGGGGGGGTACAAGTAGAAAACATTATAGTTATATGATCAACCACATGTGATTTATAACTATCAAACCAAAGATGTTATTTTTATACTTCATGTTGTGTTATCAAACAAACTGTTTTATATCACTTTATAAACTAACATCAAGTCATCAAAATTTAGTCAAATAGTTAAACTCTTAAAATGTTATAATAAACTCTTTCAAACCTTATAATTGCCGAATCATGTTTATATACGTATAAATATATAAATAACATTTGAAGGGCTGAGGACTAATAAATTACCTTAATTCCATTTTCTTGTTTGGATGTGGGATAAGGTGGTGTTATTTGTCCGAAGGTCGTTTCCTTCTTAATTATATATATATATATATATATATATATATATATATATATATATATATATATATATATATATATATATATATATATATATATATATGAACATAAAACGTTACTTAATTCGGTATCATTACCATTGTATCATGATGAATAAAGGTGTTCACCCATGAGAAATAACACTAATCAGATAGAACATATAAATTATATTAAGTATAATTTATGATTCAATCCATGCTTTTATCATAAACAGATATAAATCAAGACTTGTACTTTTATTTACTAAAAGGTTTTTCACCGTATTACTTATGAATTCGTTGTTAGCATTACATTTTGTGAGACAATGGCTTTGTGTAGTACCCAACGAAAGTCCCCACTTATAACTAGAGGCTCTTCGAGGGAGAGCGTGATACTTGTGCATACATCTATTACGTAGTGATGATTCCGCGCCCTGACTATTAGCTACAATCCCCGGGGTGACAAATGTCAACATCGGTAGTGACGTCTTGTATGGTTATAAGAACTCGCACGCTGAGACAATCACTCATGCACGTAGTAATATGCTTCTCAAATGAACTTAAGGAGTAGGATCTTTATGGTTATTTTTTATATAACTCTTTTGTATTAAGTAATTTTAATAATGTATTATTAACACGCTTAGAATCTACAGTGACCACATATTCAACTAGTTTTATTTGATAATAAAACTATAAGTTGTTCAAGCTAAGTATGACATATTTACTTACACTTTTCAGTCTCGGTTCATATTAGACTACAACTCAACTCATGGAAAATATAGGATTTTTCGGGACAAACATCATCATTTTACTAGTGAGCGATTTACAAATTCACTTTCTGGAGATATATAAGGTTATCTATTCAAAGCTTCATTCTTTAAGTAAAAGAACTTATACAATTTTTTTCTTAAGGTTCTAAGATTACATTTCATTCAACTAATAAGAAAATATAGGATTATCTGTAAAAACACCGTAACACTTTTATAGAATAAAGAATGTACCATTTTTAACACAAAAATGTTTATGAACTCACCAACTTAAATGTTGATACACTTTCAAAATCGCTTGTATTATCATGATAAACAGTAGACAAGTACATGCACAGATTCTATGAAGACGGAGCATAGTTGCGTTAAGTCTTTGTTTTGTTATTTAATTTTGGAGTCTACCATGTGTAATTTGAACACAATGTAAACACTTTAATATTAATACGATGGATGTTGTTGCTTGTTTTACTATTTTACATTTGTTGTGGTACTGTACATGACGTCCTCTGCCCCCGAACGTTTCCGCCGTTCTGGTTTGGGGGTGTGACATTTACCCTTTCGGGACAAAGAAATAATTATTTAAACATATAATTAGTTTACACTACTTCTATGGAAAGATAATATTTCCACACACAAAAAGGGTTTTTAGCAAACTACATATAAACCAGTTGATACAATTTTGTGGGACATTTGGCTTTACCGTACTTACCGTATTACATACTAAAGTCCTGTATTATAACTAGACTCTCTTATAGGGAGTGCGTGACACTTGTGTATAGATCTATACGGGACTGACAATCCTGCACCTAAGCTAGACCGACAGGTCTGGGGTGACAAATATCATACCATTCCGACACCTTAAGAATGTCGTAACAGGCCAACTAGGTCGCTAGCATGGTTATAATAACTCACATGGGGTTTTAACAATACATTTGGTTTACGAGGCTAACAAACATTGAAATGGTTTTATATAGATAAAACTACATTGCACTATTTTCCAATACATTGGGCTTTCGAGGCTAACAAACATTCAATTGGTTTTATATAGATAAAACTACATTACCCTATTTTCCAATACATTGGGTTTACGGGGCAATCAAACATTCAGATGGTTTTATATTGATAAAACTATATTACACTATTTTCCAATACATTGGGTTTACGGGGATAACTTACATTCAACCAGCTTTATTTAATAATAAAACTATGTTACACTATTTTTACAGTACAACTGGTAGTTTTAGAAACATACATTCACAGGCTTTTACACAGATACAACTATAGTACATTATTTTCCAATACAGTACAACTTACATTTCTGGAAATATACTTTCAATTAGTTTTGTAGATATTAAAACTACATTATACTACTTTCAAGTACAACAATACTCATACATTTTCGGTCTTAGGGTATCTAAGACTACAGTTCATTTTACAAAAAATTATTGGATTTTATGGATTCACAATCTTTCATCTTACAAGGAAAAAAGGCAAAATTTTCTCATGCAAACACTTATAAACTCACCAACTTAATTGTTGACATTTTTTTTCAAAATTACTTGTATTCTCAAGAAATTAGTAAACAAGTACGCATAAGGATTACATTTTGAAGATGGGGCGTAGTAGCTTCACGTCACATATTTTTGGTTATATGTATTTGGAAATCAAACAAACAACGATTCAAATACAATGTAAAAACTTATAAATTATCAATATGATGGTTCTAATGCTTTGATCTCTATTATTCAATTGTTCATATTGTACATGAAGTCATCCACCCTCAAACGTTTCCGTCATTTCTCGATTTGGCGGTTTTGACATTGGCTGGGATTTTCGTGACCTTTTGATAATTGTAGGAACTTGACGAGTTTATTGGTGCACTCGACGAGTTGGGTCAACATGGAACTTTTGACCTTGACCGTTGACTTTCACTTTGACCATGGTTTACCATGTTGGACTTCTAAGGGCATTTTGGGTGTATTTGGGTTTTGATGGAATTAGTCACATGGTGGTTGCAGGCATTTGAGTCGGGAGCTGAGATTCGGAGTCAGACCTTATTAGTTATGCACTACTTGAGAGGTGAGTGCTCCTCACTATAATTGTTGGGTCGAAGGCACCAAGGTGGGCCCTTTTGGATTGCTTATCCAGATTATTGCATGATTCAGTATTATAGTGATCTGTTAGATTTATATCCTAGTAGATAGGATAATGTTATGCTAATTGATCTGTAAGATCTGTGGTTTTCTATTGATTGAGTAGATGTTTATGAGTTATGTATAAGTAGACATGTGTGTGTGGTTGGGTTGAGACGGTCCTGCTTTGTACTGAAGCCCAACAGACCCAGGGCGGCCCAGATAGACTAAAGGCCTATGAAGTAGACCAGTCAGACCGATGGCCCGAAGAACTGTCCAGACAGGCCGAACACTCGGTGCGGCGGTCTAAACATGTTGAACATTATATATGCATGTTTTTTCTTTGACATCTATAATTATGTGTTGTGGTGGTATTTTAGGGGAACTCATAAGCATTGGGCTTACAGTGTTGGATTATCTTTCAGGTACCTCAGAGGATCGTAGGAAGGAGAAGGTATGATCGTGAACCTCCTCATGTTTTCTTTACGATTTTGGGATTTCTCTAATGTGAAACTTATTTCGAAAGTAATTTGTTGAAAAATGATGGTCTTTGGGTTGATTAAAAAGTTTAAAACTTTCAAGAATTTTATGAGTGTTACACTTGACTGGTTTCAAGTCCCTCCTAACAGACCTTGCTGAGAAGTATGGTCCAATTATGGTCTTTCGTGACAATAGTGGAAAAGTCATTACGGGTGTTGGAACTTTTGAATGCAGGACAATTAAGTTGAAGGATGTATTTTACGTCGAGGTTTTAAAAGTAGTTTCATCTCTATTAATAGTCAACTATGTGACGTTGGTTTTAAAGTTCTTTTCAATTGCCATGAGGGAAAGGTATTTGATTATGAGAACAAAAGTGTGCTTATTGCACTAAGGGAAAACGAAATTTATATGGTTTGATTCTGTTTGTATATACATTGATACTTTATTTGTTGCTTTGCTACTTTAGTTTTACTTTATGCTTTGATATTTTTAAACTAATGAACATAAGTTGCTATTTTTTTATATTATTTTCTTATCTTTCTACTTTAAAAAAAAAATTAACTTTTTTTCTACAAAAGGAGTATACATTGTCCATATACATTTTGCTACTAACATTGCCAATGTTCGATCTTCTCTTTCCTATATGTATGTCTTAGGACCTTCTGTCTTCATCTCGACATTGACCTTAACTACTTAGATCAGCGTGTCACTCCTTGAATGCATCAACTTCCTTGTAAGAGCTAGTTGACAATGACTTTGTGTCTTTTCTTCAGCACCAACTGTGCTCTTACTGACGTTGATGCTCATGTTGAGTGATCAGTTGCATCTTGTTGATGAGACCAGATGGGGGATAACTATGCTACTAAGTGTTCTTCTGGACACATATCTCTTCTATCTTGAATAACCTATTTTGGTTGTAGTCGGATGTAGTAAATATAGCAGACATAGCACGTCTAATTTCCATTGACTCTGTCACTAGCACTTAAAGGTTACAAATATTATATCTCTCCAACTCGTTGGTTACAAAAGGATAGTTCATGTTCTTCTTTTGTTCTTGGTGAATATGAAGCTTAGAATCAATCTGCACAATCTTAGCGATTAAAGGCATTCTCTCTCTTTGTTTACTATGAATCTTGTTTCTTGTTTGATATATTTTATCTTGTTTGCTCTCTTTTATAGTCATAATTCAATGGGTAGATATCTCAAAAAACGGAAGTTCATTTATGGCCATTTAATTCAAAGGATTTGATGGATCAAGACTTTATCATGCTTCTAAAAAAGCTACAAAAATATTGCCCTTTAGAATATTTCCTTGTTTGACTAACTCTTTTCTTTATATTCATCTATTATTTATTATTTTGTACAATTCTTTAAAGGATCTCACGGAGGAATTTCTAAGCCTAGTATGTAACTTTTTGACAAATCATCGTCGCTATAAGCATGCTGCTGTATGTGACTAAAATCTCTCTAAGTCTCTTGTCAGCATGACCATCTACTGAGAACATTGAGTTTCACCTCCTCACGCCAACTGGCTAGCACTGTCTAAAGTTTCTAAGTGAGATTTTATGGTCCAAATAAAAAATTGATAGAAAGGCTTAGGTGTTTTTTCTTAGTTAACTATCTTACATGACATTATCCTTGGAAGCATGTTTGTCGTATGCATCAAATCTCATGTTCGGTTGAAACAATAAGCATAACCCAATGGCTTATACATATTGCATAGTCATCAGCATAAGAGATACTTTTCTGGTCCTTAAATGGCAAAGCTTTATTCATGTCTATCATCCTATACTACAACTAAAACTCTGTGTTGCAAGAATTAAACCATTTCTTGTTGATGGGTAATATTAGTTTATGACTCACACTAATTCCACCTCTGCATGACTAAAATAATCCATTATGTCCTTCATTTCTTCTAAATAAAACTTCACGATTCACTATGTTATACCACACATCGATAAAAGTTTGAACTCTGTGCTAATGGTTAATCTATGTACCATAGACTATCATACACACCAACCCATTATTGCCCTTATATTCTTCTATAAGGCTTCATGATTCAGGGTAATGTACCATATGCTGATGAGAGCATGAAAATTATATGTTTATGGTTAAGCTAAAACACCACAAATTATCACACCCATCAAACCATTACTTCCATATATTCTTCTTTAGAGTTTTATAATTCAGCGTATGATACTAGTCGTTGATGAGAATTCGAAAATTCTATGTTAATGGGTACATTTCATACCAGAATGTGTTACACACATCATACCACTCTTGCTCGTTCTCTTCTAATAAAAGTGATTAATGAGTTAGTGTACGAAAATCACACGCTGATCAGATTTCACAATACTATGTCAGTGAATAGTAGTTGAAACCTATACTATCAGAAGACATCACAACCTTACTGGATTACAAGCTGAAAATTTGATACATTGGTTGCTTCCATTGATGATTATTGTCGTTGATGACATGTTAGTAATCTAACTTTCTTATCTCAAAGGTAACATTTTGGATGACGACTAAATGCTCCATCATTATCTCAGGGTAAAAGATTTTTACGGGAAAGATCTCTTCAGTCAAGATTACGTAAAAAGGATGAAACTTTTTGGTATAAATTGGGTATTCTACATCTTAGGTCACTCTTACAATCTCTTTAAGAAATTGACTCTCTCTGTCTCTCTCTATTTACCTATCTATCTATCTCACTCGAAAAAGGCTCTCTTAACCATCATCCTTCTCAGGCTCTCACCATGTCGAAATCTTTTTACAAGTTTTCCCCGAGCGCAAATATCATCAAAGTTCCTTATGCCCCTGACTCTGCTATCATCATTCAAGCAACTAATGTAGCTTTATCTGACGACAACCCAAAGTAGTTTTCCAACTCAACAATTGTATATTTTGTCGATTATTCAAAAGTTATCCTCTTAGAGATGCATTTTTGCGTCTTCCCATACCAATTCTACCCAAAACAAGTATGTTAATTCTACTATTCATAATTTATTTATTCTGATGTTTGAACAATTACCGAAACCATTGGATATGGTCAATATAGGGTCACTATTGACGTGGAAGCTTTTCAAACCGCTCTCCATTTTCCTCGATTGAAAATTACTCTTAAACTCCCTCAGAAGAATGTTTCAAGTCCGTTCGTGAAAAATTAGGTTATAATTTCAAAATTCAGGGCCTCACTCATGATCCATACAAAAACACTTTATGTTAGTATTTTTTATGTAGGATAGAAGTATTTAATAGGTGTTATTGGCATATGCCTTGGACACAAGACTAGGAGTTTGGATCAACTGAATCTCTTTGAGCAAAGGATTTTGTTATCTATTGTGTACAAGGAAAGACTAGATTTTGCTTGGCATTTTCTTAATGAGATGATTGATTGCGTCACTCGGAACAAAAAGCCAGTACATGCTCCCTATCCCCATTTTCTTGGACTGATATTATCTTGTGATGAAGGCTATGTTAAAAGTCATGGAACTATTATTCCAATTCATGCTCTCTCCTCAAAATTATTAATGTCGCTCCATCTGAAGGTGACTTTCTTATTATTATGAGGAATCTAAAGTGGATTCAAAACGCTCTATTGTTGAATCCTCTGACTCTAAAGAAGAGAATGATGAGGATAATAATGAAAAGGAAGATGATAAAGACGAAGACCCAGATAATGATGAAGAAGATCAAGCAACTGATCATGGAGAAGACTTTGCTCAGGAGATGAACTCTGAACCAAGGATGAACAAGCACACTCATTTTTTAACTACCTCTTTAGCCACTCCATCTACACATGATGTTGTACAATGTGGATCAACACCTCCTATTGTGGAAACTGCTGAGCCGATGATCCAAGATGAAACTTCTCCAAAATCAGTGTCTCCTTCTCCTCAAGATGAGACTGGTCCTCCTATCCCAGATCCAATCAAGATTGTTGCTTTTCATCTGCATAATAAGGAAGAATCCACCTCAAACTTTCAAATTGTTGTGCTTTCTCAACTCTCATAATAGTGCAGATAACTCAATCATTGGGACAAAGGTTTACTAAAGTTGAAAGGGATGTGGCTGCAATGTAGCGACTTATGGCTCTCGATGATGATGATACTGATGATATGGTTTTTGATGACACCCTATTTCGCACTCAATCTCTCATCTAGAAGCTCCAAAATACGCTCCTTTATTGTGCCGAAGATCATAGGAATCTGATCCAGGATACTGCACGTGATCTCAGAGGAGATGAACTCCCTAGTCTGGTCGTCTAACTGCCTGACTCCTAAGCCCGAGCCTGATCCCTCACCGACACCAAAACTGCCGACTGGTCTAGTGCGTAGTGTCACCATACTGAAAAATACACCACAACAAACAACAGAGTACTCATCATAACTTGAGGGAACATATATACTCCAAGTTTCTTGGTTTCATCTCATCCTTCCTTGATTCGAGTACAAATCCTCTGCTTTCAGTAGTACGGGCTCATATTACCTTCCACATCTATCCGTACTTTCCTCAAGAACTGCCTTGACTACACCAAGTCCCTTTTACTACTAATTCTTCACACACTACTCTCATCCTAGGCTTGTCCTAGGGTAATCACCATCCCACTTTCCGCCATCAGCTGCATAAGATGTCCCTATTTTCTCCTCGTAACTAGCTTGCGAATACCATTATATATCACTAAGACTAGATAATTCTTCGAATAGGAGATCCTACCCTACAACGGTTGGACTCAAACAAGAGCTAGGAAATAGAGCTAGACCTAACCTTCTGAAATTATTTAGTCCTCGCAATATGTAAATTAACATATTCGGTTACTAATTTGTAAAAGAAAACTAGAACTCCTAAAAGCACAAAACAAGCATCATTCGAGCATTGAGTAAACATAATCAAGCATATACTAATCAGGCCATTATACTGACTAATCTGTACTAGCACGTAGTTCATAAAGCTCAAACACATATAATAGGCTCATAAGGCATCATTTACTAGATCCTTAGTCCTAATCTAGCATGCAGTTCTCATAAACATATCATAACATAACTTGTATGGGTAATTTGGGAGTACTTACTTGAGCTCGGCTCATTGCATGCACCACACCCTTTTATATTTTCAAAATTCTTTTCTCTTTTCAAATTTCTTTTTATAAAAATGATTTTCCTTAGAAAATTTTCATACCACTTCCTTAGTTTGAGTTCAGATACGCCCGAGAGTTTGCCCGAAACCCTCAAACCAAGGCTCTGATACCATCTTAACACATCCTAAAAATACGGTCCAAAAATTTCGTTTTGATTATTTATAAAAACCATAATTACCATTTCTCACCTCATAAAAAGTACATAAGTAATGTATCTCAAATCATCAAAATAAAATACTGTATCAAAATCATGTGTCAAATATCAGAGTCTAAACATGCCAGGTTGAACCAATGGTATGTGCACTGCAATCATTCCGAGCTCTTCCTCTTGCTACTGGAAGTACCTGAAACCAAAACTGAAAACTGTAAACATGAAGCTTAGTGAGTCTCCCCAAACTACCACATACCATACACGCATAACATGCAAATAGGAGCTACGGGCCGCACCCACACTCATGGAGATACGGCCCCCGCCCACACTCTGCTATCTAGGAGATACGGGCCCCGCCCACACTCTACTGGCTATGAAATACGGGCCCCGCCCACACTCAGCTACTATGAGATACGGGCCCCGCCCACACTTAGCTACTATGAGATATGGTCCCCGCCTACACTTAGTTACTGATCATACATACAAGTATCACACAGACTGCAAGTATAACGAGATCTATCAATCAGTCAAGTATCCATACTCAACTATACTATGAGATATGTACCCCGCCCACACTCGAATTCTATGAAATACGGGCTTCGCCCACACTCGGTTCATACATATACGCGCCGACCATGGTGCCTTAGACCCGTTCTACTGGAGGAAAACTCACCTCGCAAAGCTGACTATTGAATCCCAAGTGAGGAATCTCTGACGGCTGCTCCCACGACTCCTAGACATTTATTATCACAATAACACTTAGTCAAAACCTGATAATTCTCCTTAGGGTAAAATGAACATTTTACCCCTGGTCAAAGCCAACGCTTTGGTCAAAGTCAACCTTTTGGTTGACCCAAATCATCGAGTTGCTCCATGAAATCGTCAAGTCCTAGAACCTAAAATCACGATCTAGCTCGTCAAGTCTCCCCCCCAGCTCGTGGAGTTCCTAGGCTACTCATAGTCACGATCTATCGAACCAACTCGCCGAGTCCCTTCACCGACTCATCGAGTTCTACCTTAAGCTAAAACTGGACAAACCAACTCAACTCGTCGAGCCCCTTTATGGACTCGCCGAGTTCCTCTATCTGATTGAGCCATCTCAATGGATTAAGCTCCTACCCTTCATATCGAAACTCCATACTTCATCTACACACAAGGAATACACTTTTAAGGGTAAAGTTTCCAACCTTATCTACTTTTGGCCCTTCCTAATGGGCTTAGCTCAAACCCTACCTCTCTATAACATAGATCTTGGTCCACAAGCCATAATACTTTAAACCAAAGCACACTATCATAAATGTAGGCCTTGGACATCAGTTGGACACGTAAAGTTCCTAACTTTCCCTCCATGCACGGCCTTTTAGGGCTAAAAAGGTCATAATAACATTTTTAATATTGCATGGGGCTTCCATGGTCATAAAGTTTGCACCTTTGTGCCATGGAACCCCTTCTAGTGTTGGATAAGGTGTCTAAGTCCATAACTATTTCGGGCTTGTACTTGACCCGACCCAGCATGGTCCATTTGGGTTGCATGGCACCATGCAATTGGATAGACTAAATGAGAGAAATAACACTTGGAGATTATTAATATATTATAAGTTCTAATATATTAATAATATTATTTAATTAGTTGATCAAAGAATTAATTTGGAATTAATTAAGTGATCAAAGGATAACTAATTAAATATATGGGTTGGTTATGTAAATCATCCATATCTTGTATAGTGGGCTAAGAGGCTCCATGGATTATCAAGTTGGGTTCTACCCATAGGATGCTCCATGGATGCTCCATGGGAGTTACAAACCCATGGGTCATGGAAATGAAGAGTCATGACACATTAGGGTTTACATGGTGTAACCCTAGATGTGCCAACACTATATAAGAGTCCCATTCTCCACAAAATTGGCTACACAAGTGCAACACAGGCTAGACATAAGAAACTAGAGGGCTAGGCCGATTTTGAGAAGTGTGTGTTATCTCAAGAGTCTTTCCAAAAGCATTTGGTGTTGTGTGAAGCATTTGAGGCATCACACTTGGGGTGCTAGGCTCACAAGGTTTCAAGGAACACAAGCAACAACAAGGTAAGTTATTCTATCTATGATTCAAGTTAAAATTGTTCCCCATGTATGCTAGATAGGAATATAACCTTGGAATTCAACTTTGCATAATAATTAGACAAACATAGATCCAAGGTTATTAGGGTTGCATGTACACTTAGGAAGTGTTAGAATGCTCAAAACCCATCAGTGGTATCAGAGCCTAGGCTTGTTTGTTTGTTATTTGTGCTTAAAAGTTGAAGAAAGTCGAAAATCTTGCTGTCTGACTGATGGACTCGGCGAGTCCATGGGGAGGACTCGTCGAGTTCATGTGTATCTTCAACCTACTCGGCGAGTAGGTTTATGCACTCGGCGAGTAGGGTCGACAGAGTGCAGAATTTCGACTAGAGTTGCTGGAAATGGATTAGAATCATTACCCTAAAATGTTTTGGTACTTGAAAACTTATTTTAGAAGGTGTAATGTCTTTTCTAACTCATTTACAACAACTAGTTATCAAAATTACAAAGATTAAAATGTGATTTTGATTCTTGAAAGTGTTCATATTCATATTCTTGTTCTTATGATGTTTAGATGATCATAGGAATTATTTGTAACCTATGTGGTAGATTAATTCATGATCATAATGTGTTTTAATGGAGTCCATAACTTGTCCTCAAGTTATGGAAAACCAAAAGTCTCTTGGATTAAAAACCATTAAAAGAACACAAGAGTTAGGAAAAATGAAAAGACCTCATTTTATTACTCTATTAAACTCATAAGTTACAAGAAATGAAAAGTTTTGAAAGTTTACAAAACTTGCCCTCAAGTTTTGGAACAAGTAAAGTTAAGTTAAAACTTTAGTTCCAACCCCTAGAATTTTAAAAGTTAAAATTCAACCCTTATACTTATATTATTATGATTTAATAATTATATATATATGTATAAGAACAAAGTCGTCTTACCGCTAGTACGCCTCATTCACGAAGCCGGTCTATAAGGTGGGTATAAGGTTGTTGACTATAAAATGGTGACTTAATGGGTGTCCACTCTCACCCACCGCTTGCTTGATCGGTGGAGGGTCGTTAGCCGAACGGGTAAGACAAGCACTTATTAATTCTCATTCAAAGTATGATGAATATTATAAAGTAACTAAATGTTTTATTAAATTCCCAATCTTAGTTACTTTAGGAAAAATGTGAATAAGGTGCTATTCCATGAAATTACCATTTACACTTTGATTAAGTCGTTGGTGGAGCGTGTGTGGTTAACCGGCACACTAACTTGGACTTAACAAGGTAGGTAAAGGGTGACTTAGGGTTTATTATAGTATCGATGGAGCGTGTGTGGTTAACCGGCACATCGATTGAGTGATAAACTTTAAGGGTACCAAGTAATTTGCATGGTTACTTCACACCTTGTTTTGTGATCCTCGGTATCCCAGTCACAAAACTTGGAGGGCACACTCGAGATTGAAACATGCCTTTGAAAAGTTCATTGAATCTCAAAGAATCTAGGAATTTCTAAGAACCATTCAAAAACCCTAATACTAAAATATTGCGGTTTTCGTGGTGGAAATTGGTGAATCGTCATTCACCTACCTTTCAAATATGATATTGCTTAGATTACGGCATACCTCTTCTAAGTTATATTATATTGTGATTGGATCCTAGCCTTAATACTACATTTGGGTGTTTTATTAAGGACTCTCTTATATCTAAACTAAGCTTGTCCTCTTTCCTTCAGATGTCTTTCAACAATGCTTCTGGCTCTAATCCTAATGGCTCCTTTACCCTTATGAACTTGTGTGGGAAAGTCACCTTTGATGGATCCAACTTCAATGAGTGGATCAGAAACATCAGGATGATTACCCGCTACGAGGACAAAGAATATGTCCTTGACAAGGAGCTTAAGGAGATTGATGAGTCCACTGCAACTCCTCAGGAGATCGCTGAATTTCGGGCACATGAAAGGGATGCTACGAAAGTGGCTTGCATCATGACGGCCACGATGACAGCGGAACTCCAAAAGTCTTATGAGGATTTCTACCCTTATGACATGCACCAAGATTTGATGGAAAGATACCATCAAAGTGCAAGACAAGAGAGGTATGAAATCATCTGCTCCATGATAACAACCATGATGAAGGACGGGGAATCCGTCACGACCCACATGTAGAAAATGCAAAGGTATGTGGATCGTTTGCTGAAGCTTAATGTGAACTTCCCGGAGGATTTTGCAATAGATATTATTTTGCATTCCTTACCATCGTGCTATGATCAATTCCGCATGACATATCACATGAACAAGGAAGAAGTCACCCTCAGCAAACTTCAGGGACTTCTCAAGACCGCAGAATCAGGTCTTAAGGGGAAGTCGGTTGCTATCACTCCTACTCAAAACTCTACTCCGGTTTTGGCAATCGGGAAGAATCGATGGAGGAAGAGAAAGAGATCTTCGAAGGGTACCAAGGCTCGGACCCTTGATGGCTCTTCTTCAAGTGGAACCAAGAAAGGTTTCATTACTCCTTCTTCTGACCCAAAAGAGGCTGAATGCTTCTATTGCCATGAAAAAGCTCATTGGAAGCGGAACTGCCCAAAATACCAGCAAGATGTGAAGGATAGGAAAGTTAAACCCAACCATGCAGGTATTTACACTATCATTTCTAATAACTCACCCCATTCTAATTCTTGGGTCCTTGATACCGGGTGTGGTATTCACATTTGTTGTGACTTGCAGGGACTAAGAAGAAGTGAGGATGTGGAGCAAGGAAGGATAAACTTGATCATGGGGAATAGGAAAGCTATACCTGTTACCAAGATTGGAGTTTATACTTTATCGCTAAGTAGTGGGTTTAGTTTAGATTTGAATAAGTGTTGTTATTCGCCAGGAATGGCAAGAAATATTATTTCCTTTCATGCTTTGTACAAACAAGGGTTTACCTTTTCATTTAATAATGAAGTTGGTTCTATTGATGCTTTCTTTAATAATATTCTTTATTTTAAAGCATTACCTTGTGATGGTGTGTATGAAGCTGTATCTGTTGTTGATAACCTAGGAAATAATGTTTTGTGTATTGATTCTACTAATAATAACTTGGATAAAGCATCATTATGGCATTGTCGTCTTGGACATATAAGCAAGAAGCGCATAGGCCAACTCCAAAAGGATGGAGTCTTGGAGTCGTTTGACCTAAAGTCAGATGATAGTTGCGAATCATGCTTACTTGGAAAAATGACAAAGTCACCCTTCACAGGTTCGTGTGAGAGGGGTGAAGGTTTGTTGGACCTTATACACACGGATGTGTGTGGACCATTCAAACATACCACAAGGGATGCTAATCGTTATTATTTTACTTTTACTGACGATTATAGTAGGTATGGATATGTCTACTTGATCAAGAATTAGTCAGAGACTTTCGAGAGGTTTAAGGAATTTAAACAGGAAGTCGAGAATCAATTGGGCAGGAACATTAAGATGCTTCGATCCGATCGTGGTGGTGAGTATCTTAGTTCAGAGTTCCTCGACTATCTAAGGGAATGTGGGATAGTCTCACAATTGACACCTCCCAGGACACCACAGTTGAATGGTGTGGCTGAGAGGCGTAATCGAACCTTGTTAGATATGGTTCGTTCCATGATGAGTCGAGCTACGCTACCAATCTCATTCTGGGGGTATGCCTTAGAGACTGCCGCCCATATTCTTAATCTAGTCCCTACAAAGAAAGTTGCCAAAACTCCTCACGAGATGTGGACTGGTAAAGTACCTAAACTAGACCACATCAAGATTTGGGGTTGCGAGGCTTTTGTGAGACGCGAGACTCATGATAAGCTCGAACCTCGAAGCGAGAGGTGTATTTTCATCGGTTACCCACAGCGATCCTTTGGTTACCTCTTCTACAGACCTAGTGACAATGTGGTCTTTGTAGCAAGAAGAGGAGTCTTTCGAGAGAGAGAATTTATAAGCCAAGGAGACAGTGGGAGGCAAATTGATCTTGAAGAAATTCAAGAATCAAGCGGTGAAGGAACTTCAAACTCTAGCCCTCAACTTGAGGAGGAATCTCCTGTTGAGCCAATTGACAAATCTGTACCTCTGAGACGTTCCACGAGAGTTAAGAGTGCACCTGAGCATTACTATGGATTCCATATTACTGCAGAAGGTGAGACACTTATTAGTGATGAAACACTAGTAAGTCAAGATGACCCTAACAGCTACGAGGAAGCCATGGCAGGCCCCGAGTCTGCTAAATGGAAAGAGGCTATGGATAGCGAGATACAATCCATGTATGACAATCAAGTTTGGAACTTGGTTGAAAATGTACCAGGTCGTAAGACAGTAGGGTGCAAATGGGTCTTCAAGAAGAAGACCAACATGGATGGTAAAGTACACACTTATAAGACTAGACTGGTTGCAAAGGGCTTCTCTCAAATTCCTGGAGTGGATTATGATGAGACCTTTTCTCCGGTAGCCAAGATTAAGTCTATTCGGGTTCTGTTAGCCATAGCTGCATTTCATGAATATGAAATATGGCAGATGGATGTCAAAACCGCTTTCCTTAATGGAAAGTTGGCTGAAGATGTTTACATGAGTCAGCCAAAGGGTTTTGTCAGCAACGAGTACCCTAATAGAGCGTGTAAGCTTGAGAAATCCATTTATGGATTGAAGCAAGCACCTCGCAGATGGAATCTTTGCTTTGATGAAAAGGTCAAGGAATTTGGCTTTTCTAAGAGTGAAGATGAATCTTGTGTGTATGTCAAGGCTAGTGGGAGTATAGTTAGCTTTTTGGTATTGTATGTGGATGACATACTACTCATAGGAAACGACATTCCAACCCTGCAGGAGGTAAAGTCCTGGCTTGGGAAGTGTTTCGCTATGAAGGACCTTGGTGAAGCTGCCTATATTCTAGGGATAAGAATCTTGAGAGATCGGAGTAAAAGACTAATTGGACTTAGTCAGAGTACCTACTTGGATAAGGTGCTGAAGAGATTCAGCATGCAGGATTCCAAGAAAGGAGAGTTACCCATCCAGAGTAACACCAGATTGAGTAAGACACAAAGCCCTAGCACTGAGGCTGAGATAGCAGAAATGAGTCGAACACCTTACGCTTCGGCTGTAGGATCGATCATGTATGCTATGACGTGTACTCGACCCGATGTAGCTTTTGCCTTGAGCATGGTTAGCAGGTATCAGGCGAACCCTGGCAAGGCACACTGGACTGCGGTAAAGAATATCCTCAAGTACCTACGGAGGACTAAGGACTGGGTCCTTACCCTCGGTGGGAGTGATGACTTGAGAGTTGTAGGGTATAGTGATGCTAGCTTCCAGACTGATAGGGATAATTTCCGCTCTCAGTCGGGCTGGGTCTTTACCCTAAACGGAGGAGCAATTTCTTGGAAGAGTTCCAAGCAAGAGACAGTGGCAGATTCTACTTGTGAATCAGAGTATATTGCAGCTAGTGAAGCAGCAAAGGAGGCGATATGGCTGAAGAACTTCATTGGAGACCTTGGAGTTGTACCAGCTATTAAAGAGCCAATGGAAATTTTCTATGATAGTGAAAGTGCTGTTGCCTTAGCCAAGGAACCAAGGGATCACGGGAGATCCAGACACATCGACAGAAAATACCATTTCTTCAGACATCGGATCGAAGAAGGACTCCTCGTGGCAAAGAGGGTATCATCAGATGAGAATCCGGCAGATCCCCTCACAAAGGGACTGACTCGGGTTAAGCATCTTCAGCATGCTCGGAGCATAGGGCTGAAGGATGATATTAGATTTAGTAGTTAGATAACCTCGAAATTTGTAAAGTGTAATTGACATTTGATGATGAATAAAAATGTTTTATTTATGAGTAAGGTGTTGCTATCTCTTGTCGATCGTTTACTATATTTCTTTTGCATGTTTTGACTTCCAGAATAATTTTGTTTGGTATAACATATTATTCAATCCTCCACAGTCAGTCATATGTTGGAAGTAGGTATGAATCAAGACTGTCATGTTTGGTTGTAGAGGTCTTGGACAAGGCTACAGCAATCATGAGTGCTCATAAGTTCTGAGCATTGGACTCAACCCACGCTCACTGGAATCACTTCATGGAATTCTATCTCGAGTGATCGTGAGACGGTAATATCGTATAAGTCTTCAAACCTAGAGATATGATTTGTTACTTACAAGTTGGTTATGCATTGATTGTACGAGAAAACGCATTGGTAACTCGATGTTATAAATCGTGCTCTTGTGTGTAATTCAATGAGTGGTAGAACAAACATATGAGTCGAAGTTTATCTGTTCCTTCTTGGATTAGAAGCTGATATCTGGGCCCCTCGATGATTTTGTTTTGACCCATGTACCGGGCCCGGTCAGAACTAAGTTGATGTGTTCAATTGAGTTCTTTGTCAAACAAATCGGAAATCGGGAAACAAATGCAGGACAATAAGCGAGACAATGTTCCATGTATTTGTCCGGCTGATATCTAGAACAGAGGATTATATGATCACTTATCTTAAATGGCGTATCATCATCTTCTCAGTTCCGAGAGACCTTGAAAGAGCTACGATTGCCGGTCGGTTCCTGAAGTACTAGAGATATAGTTATTAGACTTATCCAAGTGGGAGACTGTTGGATAAGGTGTCTAAGTCCATAACTATTTCGGGCTTGTACTTGACCCGACCCGGCATGGTCCATTTGGGTTGCATGGCACCATGCAATTGGATAGACTAAATGAGAGAAATAACACTTGGAGATTATTAATATATTATAAGTTCTAATATATTAATAATATTATTTAATTAGTTGATCAAAGAATTAATTTGGAATTAATTAAGTGATCAAAGTATAACTAATTAAATATATGGGTTGGTTATGTAAATCATCCATATCTTGTATAGTGGGCTAAGAGGCTCCATGGATTATCAAGTTGGGTTCTACCCATAGGATGCTCCATGGGAGTTACAAACCCATGGGTCATGGAAATGAAGAGTCATGACACATTAGGGTTTACATGGTGTAACCCTAGATGTGCCAACACTATATAAGAGTCCCATTCTCCACAAAATTGGCTACACAAGTGCAACACAGGCTAGACATAAGAAACTAGAGGGCTTGGCCGATTTTGAGAAGTGTGTGTTATCTCAAGAGTCTTTCCAAAAGCATTTGGTGTTGTGTGAAGCATTTGAGGCATCACACTTGGGGTGCTAGGCTCACAAGGTTTCAAGGAACACAAGCAACAACAAGGTAAGTTATTCTATCTATGATTCAAGTTAAAATTGTTCCCCATGTATGCTAGATAGGAATATAACCTTGGAATTCAACTTTGCATAATAATTAGACAAACATAGATCCAAGGTTATTAGGGTTGCATGTACACTTAGGAAGTGTTAGAATGCTCAAAACCCATCATCTAGATCCTAGATCTGAAATGCAAGTTACTTGGGACGTCCAAATCCCAAAAACCAAGGTTGTTGAACCAAAACCCTCATAAAAATGGAAGTAAATAGATCTGATAAATGAATGGTCAAGTTGGAGACTTGATTACCAGAAAGTGATCAAAATGGAAGGAAATCGTTGGATCTACTATTTTCTCCTTAAACCTTCTAGCTCCTTCTTCTTCTAGCTTCAAGAACACACAAAATCACTCAAGAATGGCTCACACACTCACAAAATGCTCTAGGGTTTCATGGATTAGGGTTTAGGACATAGAGGCTGGAAATAAGGCCAAAAGGTGGGTATTAAGATGCTTAAAAAGGGTGCAAAACCCAGAAATTTGGGTTTCACTCTGGCAGTGTGACATCCCCATTTTCACGGCCAGAAAAGACTGATTTCATTTATGCTTTTAAAATAAAATCAGAGTAATCTTTGAAAAAGTGTTGCGGAATTTGTCCCCGAAACAAAATATGATAAACATTTATCAAAGCATATTTTCAAGAAATGTATTTTCATTTTCCTTACAAAACTTGGGATGTCAACATCGATATAGACCAAACGCATAAACAATATAAAATAGGCCTTACAACAGTTATTTACATTTATTGAACTATAATCTTAAATATCTAATCATCGTCCAACTATGCCCTTGTTCCTCTACCCGTAATACAGAAAACTGAGTGGGTCAGACTTGGGAACCTGGTGAGCATGTATGGTTTTCAACCCACAATAAATAAATTTATTATGTTTAAACATCAAACAATCAACCCAATTTCCCAACCCTATTATCTTCTTTATTCTTAAGGATATTAAGAATCATCGGTCCTTCATTCATTAATTCCTAAGGATTATCCTAAGGAATAGGCATGAAGTCCATCGCTGCCAGGGTTTTTAAATTACAACTGGTGAACGCATAGTTGAAAACATTTGGTAAATACATAGTTCAAAAATATCTTGTGTGACACCCAAATTTTTTTTTTCTTTTTTTTTGCAAAAATTTTGAACTTTTAAAACTCATCTTAAATTAAATTAAAACAACTGAAATAGTCATAACATAATCCATCAACTTAATAACCATATAAAATAAGTGCGGAAGTAATAATAATAATAAGGTCCCAACAAAATAACTAGTAGCGATGTCCCGATGCTCCATGTCAAGCCTTAGCCTCTTTAATCTTAACACCTGAAAAGTTATAAGGGAAAAACGTAAGCATGAAGCTTAGTGAATTCAAACACAGACATTGTACTAACATTCATATTTACTAGCCCTAATCCATTTTCCAATTATAATGATAAAGACAAAGAACGAATCAATATCTATATTACGAGAAGGACTTGTAGGTTTGAACCGCACCCGGAAGATCCCGTATCATTTGGCTCTAATCACCGCACCTCACGAAGAGTATTACGTTGGTGATCTTACCTACCCACCGCACCGGTAAATCCGTATCCTTTGGTGGTGTCCCCATATCCATAATTAGTTACATACAGTGCACATGTACAAATTAAAACAATACTTATATAGCATGCTTTTATAATAAATTCAAATAATCACACACGAGCTAACTAGCAAACACAATCATCAATACAACGGTGTGAGAGAACTCACCTTGAGTGAGTATTAAGGATGGCTAACAATCAAATAATGCTACCAAGCTTGAGCAAACTTCAAAACCTCGCCTAAGAAGGACTAAAGGTTAGAAACGAGAAGTAATGAAGCTATGAGTTGAGAAAAGAGTAATCACAGCAAGGTCTCTAAAACAGACCTGCTGTTCAAAACGGATTTACTCTAAAATCTAAAACAGAAACATAGCTTTAACTAAATTTTATAGGAAACTATGATTGCTCAGGATTCCATAACTATAAAGAACTCATTCTAACTCCAAAAGATGAATTAAATATGAATTTTACAAAATGGTGTATCACTTCTGTCTCCAACAATACAGTCAAGTGATGTTGGCCAATTCTACCCAACTTGTGAGTAGAATTCGTCCAAAAGAAAATTAAGAGAAGTAAAGGACATACAAGTGAAAGTCTCAGAGTTGGAATTGAATGAAAAGCATCTCTCAAACTCCAGATATAAAATTCACATTGTGGACAATCACAGCACTAGCAAAAGCTGGTGACTGCCCACTGACCTGGAGTGTGGATCCATTCTAACCAATTTATAATTGGAAATAACACCCCATATTCTCCAGATCTTAAATTCATAATATAAGGAACATATAGAAACTTGGAATCACTCTGGATCCTTTTCCAAGCCTTAGAAATGATGAAAACAAAATGACATATCAGAACAGACCCAGATCAGACCTAACAGCAAAGATGCCATTCTTTCACATAGATAAAGCCCTTATCAGTGAGGTTGGCCTTCTTAAGAAAGTTAGCCAACTCAATTTGTGAACTTTTGGAACTGGTTTGGGGTCCTTTTGAGTTCTAGAGCTCCAGATATGATTTTTACAAAATGACTACAGATCTGATGGAAAACAGAATCATAGCCACCCGTGATTCCTTTTTGGCTTATCCATCCTTCTCCTTTTGAAACACATTTTAAGATGTGTTCATCATCCCAATTCAGTCCCCATGATAATGGTGGTACTAAAAAGGGTTAGGGATCATTAGGATTTCATTTAGCCTCAAGGATGTAATAATAATCAACATGAAAATAAACATAAGCACATAAAATCATCATTCTCCCTTTTAGGGTTTCCATGATCTTTTGCCACATGTAATCCCCTAGACCCATCATCCACCATATATGGGGTGAAGATAGGATCTTGAGATGATGTATAACATACAATTACAAATAAAATAAGAAGGAGAAGAGGTGAAGATGAAATCATAAAACTAGAACAAGGTTATGAATCAAGTTGTAAGAAAGGATAAGGAGGTTCATACCAATACGAATCAAGGCTGGAAATGAACAAGAATTAAGCTCCAAACAGCCCCTTGGCTGCTCTTGATCCCAAAGAGAGAGAGGGGGACGATTTTTGAGAGAGAGAGAGGGAGGGTTTAGAGTGTTTTCCTTGTGTGTGTTCCAAATGATTCAATTTACACATTAAGTACTATTAACTAGATGGACTTTGCAAATAGGCCGATAGCCCATGGACTTCAATAAAAGGATTTTACAAGATGATCAAAAGAGTCCAATAACATAAGAAATTAGACATTGGTTAAATAAATTAACCCAAGGTTACAAGGATAATTAAATTAAAATAACCAAACGTACCGAGAAAACCCGGGGCGTTACATCTTGTGAACACACTAAGTTCAAAAATACCTAGTGAACACACTTAGTTCAAAAATACTTAATGAACACACTTAGTTCAAAAACATCTAGGGAACACTTAGTTCAAAATACCTAATGAACACCAAGTTTGAAAACACCTAGTGAACACTTAGGGGTGTTCTTGAAGCTTCGTGGGTATTTATTGCAGCTTAAAAGAAAGTAGAGGGTGGAAAGGAATAAAATTTATAAACAAAAATCGGATGGTCTTGCATGCTATTTATAGTGGCCGAAGCATGGCATTACGTTGGGCGTAACTTCCTGGTACGCGGGGTGTACTGTCTTGTGAGGCTCTACGTTGGGCGTAGGCCGAGTATGTTAGGCGTACCGTGATACATGGCTCTGGACGTGTAAAGTGTGCGAGATACGTGTTGCATGCGAGAGAATAGGCGACGTGGCAAACTTCGGACCGTGAAGACGAGTACGTTGGGCGTACTTCGATTTTTCAAACTTCAAAAATTCGTAACTTAACATAAGAACTTCGTTTTTGACGTTCTTTCTATCCACGCATAGGTGTGACCGTGCTCTATGACTTTCTCTTAGACTCTGTCGGCTAATTTTGATTTTATTTTAAAGTTATATTTTTAACAAGTCGGGACAAGAAAAGTTCGTTAAAAATTCATAACATCTTCATCCATCATCCGTTTTCATCTGTCTTTTACCGTTAAATTACTATCGATGAGATCTTCGATTCTCGTTTAGGTTGTGTTGGCTAAAAATCGCTCGATCTATATTTCGAATTCCAGGCTGCATACTTCTATACCAAATCTTAAAAAATTCATAACATCCTCATATGATGTAAATTTGGACATTATTTTTATGCACGCTCTCGGTTTAACGTATATTACGACTTTCAGGCTATAAAACAATTTATCATAAATTTGTTTTTTTACGTCACACAGCGTTGTGTCGATTCTGTTGCGAAACATTCACAGGTCATAACCTCTTCGTTATAACTCGGATTTCGGTATTCTTTATATCTCTGGAATCCTTGTTTTAACCACAACAACTTTCTTCATAGATATCGGGTTCATCTAATATTTATTTTCGACGCTTATTTTAATCATTAACTTATTATATCATCATAATTAAATATGAATCACATAAATTCACATAATTCATTCTTATTATTTCAAAACACGTTACAATAGTTAACCAAGACTATTACCTCGTATTTAATGCTTAACCCAGAAACACGAATGATATAGGCAGACCTACTCGCCGAGTCGAGGGCTCTCGACTTGTCGAGTAGATAGTTGAAAACACGCGTCCAATACTCGATTATACTCGACGAGTCTAAGACTTCGAACTCGTCGAGTAACTCTATATAAATGTATAATTTTATAAATAAATGCGTACCAGAAACCAGACGTTACATAATTTGTAAGGATAAATTTAATATTTTAAAATCGTCAATTTGCTCCAAATTAAATTTCTTAATAACCTTCCTTAATTCAAGTTTTCAAACTTTTGATAAGTATTAATAACTTTTGTGCATAATTAATTTGTACAAAAGCTTTCTATCTTATACCTCTTAAAATTCAAGATATGACTAATATGTTTTAATATATATATATATATATATATATATATATATATATATATATATATATATATATATATATATATATATATATATATATATATATATATATACACCGATAAAAGAAGATTTTGTTTGCCTTGTGTCACAATCTCATTTAATTTGCCAAATGTCATTTTGTGGGTATTTGGAATTAATTTTTTTCCACATGTTATTTTGTTGGTTTTCTTTTATTAAATTTCACATAATGTTTTAATGAAATAATTGCAATAAATATTGTAATAAATGAATATTACTTTCATTAATAACTTACCTTCTACTTTTAAAATTCTAAAACTAAAGCCCATTAGTTTCTTTGGTTTATTTATTACCTGCATTTAGTCTCCTATTCACAAGTGTCATACTACTAGAACTTCTCATTAATATTATATGTCATCTCTTATGCCACTTGTCAACCAATTAATTATCAATTTTAAATTTTCCACTCTAATTATATTAAATTAATAATTGATTCTCTATTTTAAATTTTAAATTTTAAATGTTTTCACTCTAATGATATTAAATTAATAAAATTAGATTAAAAAACAAATTAAAAATAATATAGATTATAAGGTGATATAACTTCAATTTTTATTTAAATTAACGATTATAATTTTATATAACTAAAAAAAAGATCTCTTAAGTAGTAATTTATTTAAAATAACAGATTAATAATTTTGTTTTTTTTTACTATGAAACTTTAATTAACTTTATTCATGGATCCCCGGGATCAAGAGTAAGGGCGTTTTTGTCTTTTATGGGCAATGGGTTTTATTCGAGAAGGTTTCGGACCGGTGTATGTTGATAGAAGCATAGGACTTCTCGCCAGCTTCGTGTGGTTATAAAGTTCTGTTGGATTAGTGTCTAAGTCCATAACTATTTTGGTATGTACTTGACCCGATGGTGCATGGTCCTTTTGGATTGCCTTCACCAAAGCAACTTGATAGGATGAATTATGGAGAGAAAGGATTAAATATGATTTATTAATATATTATGAGAATAATATATTAAAGGAGAAATCATATTGTTTAATTAATATTAGTCAATAATTAATTGGTAATTAGTTTTGTGACTAAAAGAGATTAATTAAACTTAAGGGACTGGAATTGTAATTATAAGATAATTGCAATTTGGGCCATGGATTGTCTTGAATCAAGGGGTGGACGAATTCTAATGGGAAACCCATAAGGAAATCGTCCAAGGGCTTGATTAAATGAGTCCATGGGTTGCTTAGGGCTTAAGCAACCAAATTAGGGTTTCCATGTTAGATAACCCTAATTGCCTCACTATATATAGATCCCTTAAGGACCAAAAACGTGGCTAAGCTTCTTGCTAGGGTTTCACACGAGTTCTGGCAGCCTCTATCCTCTCTCCTCTTCATCCTCTTGCTTATGGTGTTTGTGAACCATTAGAGGAGTGACACTTGTGACTCTAAGCCTTCCAAAGCCAATTCAAGGAGGAATTGGGATTGTTATTGCTACATAACAATCAAGGTAACATCTTAAACCTAATTATATGTTAATATCGAATTCCATATGCTAGAATTAGGGTTTATAGCCTTGGATAACTTGCATGTACAATAGAGAAACCTAGATCTAAGCATTAGGGTTTGTATGAGCACATAGGATGTCTTATGACCAAAACCCATCAGTGGTATCTGAGCTTAGACTAGTTTCAATTGTATTGATGCATTGTATATCTGAAAAATTCGTTTTTTGGTGTTCTGGAGGCTGGACTCGCCGAGTCCATAGCTGAACTCGCCGAGTCCATGCAGACTCGACGAGTCAACTCGTCAGATGGAGGTTATCTCGGGATTTCTTGCTGTTTTTGCATTGGGATAGTTATCTTATCATGTTAGATCAATATTAATCCGATTATATGATATGTTTGACTATAATTTTGATCTAACTGAAGATATTTATCAATTAATAAGATAATTGTTTCCTTATAAGATAATTCATTAATTATTTTGACTAAATTGATAAATTGTTTTGCAAGAAATCATTAAATAAATCAAATATGGATAATTATGTGATTAAATGTTAATTTGAATTATTTGTTATCTGATCCTTGTTGTTATGAAAAGTTTCATATTTTGCCCTTTAGGTTTTATAGTTTAAATTTGAACCCAAAAGTTTTGTTGTTTTGAAATTTAAATAGTTGAAACCCTAATGTTTTGAAAAAGGTTTCAAAACTTGCCCTCAAGTTTTGGAATTTAAATTTTGATTAATAGTTCAATTTTGATGTATATTTAAATTCTAAACCCTAATGTGTTGAAATGTTTCAAAACTTGCCCTCAAGTTTTGGAATTTAAAAGTTGATTAAAAGTTTAATTAGGAATGTTAAATTCTAAAACTCTAGTATAGTTTTGAAAAAGTTCAAATCACACCCTTATAGTTTTATTAGTTAATTAAGGTGTATAATTAAAAGAGGTTTAATAAATCCATAAAAGCTTAGGTTAACAATTTAATTGAATTAAAAGTATAATTGTTAAATTAAACCACCTAGTATTTTAAAAGTATAAAATACACCCTATACTATATATAACATTAAAAGTCTAACACTATATATATGTATGAGTAAAAGTCTGTCTTACCGTTAGTAGGCCTCATTCACGAAGCTGGTCTATAAGGGGTGTTTAAGGAAATTGCCTATAAAATGGCGATTGAATGGGTATCCACTCTTACCCACCGCACTCTTGACTAGTGGAGGGTCGTTAGCCGAACGGGTAGGATAGGACGAAACCTTCCATTATAAGTATAATGAATTTTTAAAGTAACTAAATGTTTTCATAAAATTCCCAATCTTAGTTACTTAGGCAAAAGTGAATTGATGCAATTCCATGAAATTACACTTTGTGCCCTTGCGAAGACGTTAGTAGAGCGTGTGTGGTTTACCGACACACTAAATGGTTCTAAGCAAAGGTAGCAAAGGGTGACTCAATGTTTGTCATAGTTCGGTGGAGCGTGTGTGGTTTACCGGCACATCGAATAGGTGACTGTAACATGTGAGGGCACCATGTAAGTTTGCATGGTTATTCACACCCGCTTTGTGATCCTCAGCATCCCAGTCACAAACTAGAGGGACATATCGAGATTTAAACATGCCATTGAAAGTTCAATGAATCTCAAAGGATCTAGGAGTTTTCATACATTTAAAACTTAAATTCTTTTCTGTTTTTCATGGTGGAAATTAGTGAATCGTCATTCTCTTACCTTCAAATATTCTTCAATTAGGGTTACGACATCCCTCTCCCGAGTTGTAGAATATTGTGTTGGGTCCTAGCCTTAGTATCTCATTTGGGTGATTTAATAAGGACTCAATCTATCAACTAACTTGAATTTGTTTTCTCCCGTTTTACAGATGTCAAAGTTTGACAACTATGGTCTTCCCAAATCCCGTGGAACAAGCATTCCACATGAAGATGATATTCTACGATTCGATCGAGGAACAAGAGATCATACTTCACTTCCTCCTCCTCCTCTAATTATTCTCCCTAACCCACAAGTTCAAAGGCTTGAAAAGTTCAAGATCTCTCAAGCCCTTTTGGCAAGTAAACATAAAGAAGGAAAGTCAGTGTGTGCACACGTCCTAAGGATGAAGTCACACATTGATAGGTTAAGAATGATGGGATCCGTTGTCTGTGAGGAGATGGCTGTTGATTAGGTTCTTCAGTCACTTCCTAACTCATATAGTGAGTTCGTAAGAGAGTACTATATGATGAACCGCGACGTGACCCTTATGGATCTCACCTATATGCTTATTGCTGCTGAATCAGAAATGTTTTGGCGCAATGGAAAAGCAAAGTTGATTGGTGAGTCTGCCTTCAAGACCTCTATGGATATAGACAATGGCAACGAAAGACATGCTATGATCAAAAGGTTTGATCATAAGAGAAAGGCAATGTCTGAAGTAGTTCCATGTCATGTTCCAAAAGAGTCAATTTGCTTTTATTGCCAAGAGAAAGGGCATTGGAGACGAAACTGCCCTATTTACCTAAGAGATCTAAGAGATGGGAGAGTCAAAACATATGTCACTACTTTAGGTAATATCTATTGACTAACTCTTTTAAGTTTCTATTCTAGATTCTTAAAACATAATGTGATAAGATTACAATTGATGTTTTGTAGGATTGAAGAAAAGAAAAAGGACGCTTAAGGGAAGAAGTGAGTAGAATCTAACCGAGAAGGAATGGATTTCGATCACATTTCTCGGAGATTAGATTCTTAAGCTACTACTTAGAGTTAGAATTAGATTGCTAAGAAAGATGTATTAGCATAAGTTTTTCAATGAGTTGCATTGTAAGGACAAATTTTTCCGCATAAAATAAATTTTGATTTTATATTATCCTTGCAATGGCGTGTATAAAAAATTGATGTTAAAATGTTTCTATTATAAGCAATAATGGATTTGGTTCTTATTATGTTATTTATGGAAAGTCGAGAGTTTACCAAATAGGGAGAGTTTCTCATCGCCCAAGTTTCAATTGGACAGAAACTTGGAATCATGCAACTTGGTTGCACGATGAATGAGAAATTTCATATTTGGAAATTAGACTAATTCATTGACAATGTGTCAAGTGAAAGACTAGGAGATCGACTACACAAAGTTGTGTGTTGATCAAGTCCACCATAAGAGTAACAATGATATTCGTCATGATTTACTAAAGGTTTAGTAAATATGATTATACTTACAAGATCAAGTGTAATTCTGAATTGATTAAAGGGTTTAGATCAATAGCAGAACGAATAAGAAGAATCAAGTAGGCTGAAAGATAAAAGTTTCTGCATTCTTAGAAGAAGGGAGAGTACCTTTTATGCTTTATGATAGGTCTTAATGATTAAGAACCATATCTCAATTGATCCTCTAAGTGAGTCTTAGTACAATTGTATGTTAAAGAAGAGGAATCAAGGATTGAAGAAATGGTTAAATCAATAAGTCAATCATATTTCGTTCCAATAACAAGTCTTAAATTTAAGATTGTGACAATGAGTGAAAAGTATTAAAGGTTTATAACATTCATCAAATGTGGAAAGTTGTGATGTCTTGGATAAAGACAAAGACCAACTAGGACCAATTTATGAAGTGTTTTGACAAAAGCTACACTAACTCTTGAATATTTGTTTGTCAAGAAATGGTTATTGACAAGAGAATGTTATAGGTCAAGGAGTCAGTGGGAGTCTTAATGGTCTTGAAAGGTTTCAAGAACAAATCAAATAAACCTTAATCGATCATCACTAGCACACAAGTTGAGGTTTACAACCTATCGTGTTAACATTATTTTGTTTCTGTGCCAATTCAATTGAGTTAATTATGCATGTGAGTCCTATGAGTTCTCATTTTGAACGCATAAAAGGCAAAGCACCTTAATCAATGAAAGGTACATTGATAGGAAAGGGTGAGCTGCTTAACTACTTGGAAGACATGGTGGGCAACTGTGCTACCATAAGGCAAGAAATCAAGATCAAGAAAGTTCGATCCATATGAGTTTGAATTTGTCGTAAACTTTGGTTTTGACAAATTCACATGGATAGGAAAAAATACACATTTAAATCTAAGTGTCATAAGATTTCCTCCTTCATGAAAATGATTGTGAGGAAATGCTTTCACTAAGAAAGATTTTAGGAAGATAGTGATTGTAAAATTGTATTCTCGAATTCGATTATGGTTACGGTATCCCTTTCCATAATTTGAATTGTGAAGTTTGGCAATTGTTTACACACACATATGAACTATCTAAGGCAAAGGTGTATAAGTTCAAGAAGCCTTGATAAAAGATTATCAAAGCACTAAGTATTAGAAACATGAACTTAAGAAATTCAATAAGCATTGTTTTTCTGAAAGTTAAGCTGTTTCTGAATACATGTCAAAGCTAGTGGGAGCACAAGTGTTATGTTTTATAATAATCATCATGATAGTGGGAGCATAAATGTTATGATTGTATGATTATTAAGGAAAGTATTGCAAGGTTAGCAATATTAATTATATAAAACAAGAGTCATACTTTGCAAAGTTGTAAGAGTTAAAAGGTTGTTTTGCTATAATTAAGGGAGAGAATATTATGCTTCATTTCAAATCTAAAGGCTTAGGTTATGGAATGTTAATAAAATTTAGTCAAAGGTACATAGCGTGTTCTTAAAATTTCGATTATGATTACGGCATTCCTCTTCACAATTCGAATTTTGAGAACATAGCAAATGAAATATTATGGCGGAAGATTGATAAAGTATCAAATCTTTATGTAAGAGATTATGCATTGTGTCCCATACGCTTCGGGTATAGGATCGATTGCAAATGCTATAATATTTGACCATTCTAAAATTTTCCAAATGTCTAGCGCATTTAGAGGGAAAAAGGACAAGAATTGGTTTTGACTAAAATAATTAAACAACTATCAAAGGACAATCCAAAGTTCGCTGAGGATTGGTCGCTTATGAGTAGTTGGAAGTATAGTATTGGAAAATATGGAAATGTTTCCATATTGGATGGACCATATCGACTCTATTATGAATAGAAAAGATTCTATTAAGAATGAGTTGTCATATGGAACATATGGAAGTGTGTCCATATTGGGAATTGAATATTGAGAAATCTATGACTAGATTAGAAACTTATATGCAAAAGGATGTTCAAAGGAATGTACTTTGAGTGAGAGACATCACGTCTATGGAATTGTCTTGTAACAATCTCCGATAGAGGACTTTGTAATATCATTGGCAATAGTCTTTATGACTTTGGTGCAGTGACATTACGAAAGGATAGTTGCATAGAATGTTAGAATCTAGCATATTCTATAAGTAGCAAGAATTTGATATTCTTTGACTTATGAAAAACGGATTTGGAGTTGTGAAATGAGAATGATTGGAAATGTGTTCAATTTGGTCTATTTCACAAAGTAAGAACCATAGGTTAACATTGTGTGCATGCTAAGAGCATGGGACAAGTGTAATAATTCAAGTAAGTTGATTAACCAAAACGACAAATAATGAGTAATCAATATGGTGATAAATAAAAGGTGTTTTATTTATACTCAAAGGTTTGAGGCCATATGGGATTAGTATTATTCTTGTGTTTCACATTTGCATGTTTTGACTTCCAGAATAATTGAATTTATTAAGAATAATCGAATTATTCGAACGGGCCACAGTCGTTCATATGTTGGAAGTAGATATGAATGAAGACTGTCATGAATTGGTGTGTGGATTGTCTAAAAGAGTATTAGACATAAGCAAATGTTTGCTGCGACGTTCGTGAGTGCTTATGAATATGAATTTGAGCATTGGATTAAACCCACACTCACTTGGATCACTCCATGAATTGTATCACGAGTGATTGGTGAGACAATAACATCTTATATTCTTGAAACCGAGATGTGTGACTTGTTTCTTGCGAATCGGTTGCACATTGATAATATGTAAACACACTAGTAACTTGGTGTTATAAAACATATTGTTGTGTGTGATTCGGTCAGTGAGTGCAAGCAAGCATTGTATCAAAGTTTATCCGTTCCTTTTATTCAAAGTAGGATAAAAGCGATATCTTTGGGCCCCTCGATGATTTTGTGATGACAAACGTAAATGCTCGGTCGGGCTAGGGCTAATTTGATTTGTTCAATTAGTCAGTCGTCATAAATCGGGAATCGAGATATAGTACAAAGAGAATGATTTGAAATCATATCTCATATGATATCTAGAATGGAGGAATATATGATCCCTTATCTAAGGACACGTGTATCAGATACGATCAGAGTTGACAGCGGCTTTGGAAAGCTACGATTGCAGATCAGGATCAGAAGTCATACGCAGAATAGTTATTAGACTCATCCAAGTGGGAGACTGTTGGATTAGTGTCTAAGTCCATAACTATTTTGGTATGTACTTGACCCGATGGTGCATGGTCCTTTTGGATTGCCTTCACCAAAGCAACTTGATAGGATGAATTATGGAGAGAAAGGATTAAATATGATTTATTAATATATTATGAGAATAATATATTAAAGGAGAAATCATATTGTTTAATTAATATTAGTCAATAATTAATTGGTAATTAGTTTTGTGACTAAAAGAGATTAATTAAACTTAAGGGACTGGAATTGTAATTATAAGATAATTGCAATTTGGGCCATGGATTGTCTTGAATCAAGGGGTGGACGAATTCTAATGGGAAACCCATAAGGAAATCGTCCAAGGGCTTGATTAAATGAGTCCATGGGTTGCTTAGGGCTTAAGCAACCAAATTAGGGTTTCCATGTTAGATAACCCTAATTGCCTCACTATATATAGATCCCTTAAGGACCAAAAACGTGGCTAAGCTTCTTGCTAGGGTTTCACACGAGTTCTGGCAGCCTCTATCCTCTCTCCTCTTCATCCTCTTGCTTATGGTGTTTGTGAACCATTAGAGGAGTGACACTTGTGACTCTAAGCCTTCCAAAGCCAATTCAAGGAGGAATTGGGATTGTTATTGCTACATAACAATCAAGGTAACATCTTAAACCTAATTATATGTTAATATCGAATTCCATATGCTAGAATTAGGGTTTATAGCCTTGGATAACTTGCATGTACAATAGAGAAACCTAGATCTAAGCATTAGGGTTTGTATGAGCACATAGGATGTCTTATGACCAAAACCCATCAAGTTCGTCGGGAACGGATCTAGAATGAAGGAGTTATGATACTTTTAAGTTATTAACACTTATGGAACTTATTAGAAGAAGTTGGAAAGGAGAGGCCATGCATGTATGGGACACGCGTGGGTACGCCCAGCGTAGGCTGGGTTATGCCCAGCGTAGAGTGACCAGATGAACGCGGAGTCCCTCGACGTACGCCCAGTGTAATAGAATTACGCCCAACGTACGTCTGTCATCCAGAAACCCTATTTTAAGGGCCAACCACTATAAAAGGAACATAATGGTTCTAACCCTAGCCTCCATAAACACTCTCTTACCCTCAGAAAACCCTAGATAGCCGTCCCACCTCCATTGTTGGGTGTGTTTGACCTTGGAGAGCTTGTTTTGGCAAAGGAGAGCCAAGAAAGAAAGAGGAAGTTGTCATGGAAGGAGTGGGGAGGCTAGAGCTTGTATATCTGGAAAGGAATCATATTCTAGAGCCCTTTTGAGGTATATAGTCTCATTCTTGACATTTATTTTGTGTGGATCTTGGTGTTATGAAGTTTTAACATCATTCTTGTCCCAAAAACCTCATGTTGATGCATGATTCGAGTTGGTTGAGATTAGTTGTCCTTTTAGACCTTAGGAGAGGTCTTGAGTAAGAAAAATGAGGTCCCAAGGGCTTTGGTTGTCTCATATGTGATATAGATAGGTCTTAATGGATTAAGACCTTGGATTGAGAGCTTTATGGACGTCCCAAGTAATAAAGTTTGAGACTTTATGAATCCTAGGCATATTTGGTCTATGGATCTGAAGTTTGGGCTTAAGAGCTTAAGCCATTAAGATCTTATGAGAAGTTGTAGCTCAGCGGAATTACGCCCCGCGAAAATGAGGGTACGCCCAGCGTACACGTCATGCAGCTGGTACGCTAAGCATACATTGAGTTACGCCCCACGTAATGCTGCCAGTTGGGCTTTGAGTATTTGGGCCTCGGTGTGGGTTGCGCTTTAGACTTTGGCTCTTTGGGCCTTAGTGGGCCATCAAGAGTCAGGGAAGATGGTCCAAGTATGGGTCTTGGGCTTAAGGTAAGGCTCAATAAAGAGAATGGGCCCAATGTGGCAGATTGGGCCATTAATAGGCCACTAGTGGACTTGAGAGTTTACCTAGTGTTGGGCCTTTCATATTTTGATTATGGGCCTTAGTCTTGGAGCAGATTGAGTCAAGGGTAAATTGGTCAATTTACCCTTGGAAGGATATTGTGCTTGAGCAAATGTTTATTTTGCTACTTTGGTTAGTTTGGGATTGTTGGTGAGGCGGTGGTTCGGGAATCTGCTTCTTCAGTTCAGAGTTTCGGCAGTTGCAAGGTGAGTTAGCCTCACTATATCAACAGGGTCTACGGCACCAAGGCCGACCCTTTATCGGATGGAAATCCGGGTTGTTGTTTGTTATGTTGTTGCTTTGTTATGTTTGCATACTGGTAGTTAGGATAGTATATGTTAGAGACCTGGTTAGGGTCGGTATCCTGGTTTATAGGATGATGCTATGCTAGTGACCGGTTAGGTCGGAATCCTGGTAGGGATGTGCTACGTATGTGATCTGCTAGATTGGTTGATTTGTTGTGAATTGTTATATGATTATATGTTTATCTGCACATGGTTGTTGACTGGGGTTGGGTTGATCCGGGTCCTGCTTTGTGTTGTAGGCCAACATACCCAGGGCGAACCGGTTATCCCGAAGGCCCAGCAAGCGGTCCAGATAGGCTGCAGGCCCCAAGTGGGCGGACCAGACGTGCCTAGACTCGGAGAGTGGACTAGGCCGACTGAAGGCCCGGTGCGGGCAGACCAGTCACACTGTAGACTCAGAGGGTGGACCAGGTAGATTGAAGGCCCGGTGCGGGCGGACCAATCACACTGTAGATTCGAGGTATATGGTTAGACTCGGAGGGTGGATCAGGTGGACTGTAGACCCAGTGCGGCAGACCAGTCACACAGTAGACCCGAAGTGCATGGTTATTCTGCGTTTTGTTGCGTTATCGCATGTTAGGTGTATGGTATATGTGGTTGGTATTTTGGGGGTCTCTCACTAAGCTTTTGGGCTTACAGTTGTAGTTTAAATGTTTCAGGTACTTTAGGAGACCGTGGCAAAGCAAAGGCTTGATTGTACCGCTCCTCATGTTTTATGTGTTTATGATGTGGTTCTGGGAAATACTCTGATAATAAATGTATTGAGAACCTTTCTGTAATAACTTTATGAAATTGGGTTGTTTTTGAAAAGTTTAAATTGGCTGGAATTTTTAGAGCATTACAAGTTGGTATTAGAGCCTTGGTTTGAGTGAATTGGAGGAACATTCGTGTGAATCCAGTCTCAAATCAAGGAGAGTTTTGAAAAGTGTTTTTAAAATGGTTTTTAAAAATGAGTAAAGGAGGACGCGGAGGTATGATCAGCCGGAGCCAATATGTAACCCCAAAATACCATACAAGTTATTTGTTTATGAGATATGATAGAACAACATGCTAGTACTAGGCTAGGGATCTTCAGGAATTGCATGATAGAGTTGCCTGATTTATGATGCCTGATAGCCTAGGGTTTCTTTCTGTATGAGATTCCCAGTGTTCCTCTAGGAGTGAGGGTTGAGTGCTTGTTATGCCTGTTCTTCACTAGGGTGTTGTGGTGATACTTGATATAAATATGGGTAGGTGTGGAAGGTAGTATGGGCCCGTACTACTGAAAGCACAGGACCCATACGCGTATCAAGGAAGTCACAATCCATAGGGCTGGGTTGAGAAGTTGGTTCTCGGGTTTATGAGAACCGCCTGATGTTTTTTGGTAATTTCGGTATGGTGGTTATGAGGCATGCTGGGAGCGGATCCGGGTCAGGATCGGGAGCAGGAGGAGGCGGTCAGGGTGGGTCAGCACCACCCGAGGTTATCAGTCAGATGAGCACAGACGAGTTGGATGCTAGGATTCATGAGATCCTGCATGATGAGGTTGCTGCTATGTTCCGGGCCGAGTTGCCGGAACTGTTTGAGTCGATCAAGACCGCCATGGTCGAGTATTTTGATGAGCGCTATGCAGATCTTACAGAGACGGCTGCCGCGGCGGCTATAGCGGCTGTAGCAGCGTCAGGGGGAGGAGCTGGTAGAGGTTTTCAGTATCGGGAACTTCGATAATACGAAGCCCCCTGCCTTCTATGGGGTTCATGATCCGATTGTTGCTATGCGATGGTTGTCAGATGTGGAGGGATATTTTTTCACATGTTCATGCCCTGCTGATCAGAAGGTGAGGTGTGCTTTGAAACTGTTGAGGCTCGGGGCGAAGGATTGGTGGTGGTTGACTACGGGTTCGTATTTGGATGCGTAGAGGGCTGTGGTTTCGTGGGATCAGTTCCGAGAGATGTACAGTACCCGTTATGTTCCACGAGTGGAGAGGGAGAGGTTGGCTCAGGAATTCTTGGAACTGAAGCAGGATTGGAGTCAGTGATGGAGATCACTAGGATGTTCACTGAGAGGGCGATGTTTTGCCCGGAGTTTGCTTCGGAAAAGGCTCAGATGTCCCGTGATATGTGCATAATCAGTTCATATTAAGTATACATTTTTATTCATTTATTAGCTAAATTATTGCATTTTATGGACAAAAGGTACTTAAAAGTGTTTGAATTATGTTTTCAGTCCAAACATGAAGCTCGGAAGCGAAAGGAAGCGGGAGAAACAGTTAGAAGTTCGAGAATGGAAAAAAGAAGAAAAACATTGAAAAAAGCACCTACTCGGCGAGTAGGGTCGACTACTCGGCGAGTCTGATCGAAGAATCGAGAAGATAAAGACTTGGGATCCCAGAGAGTTATCACAATACGAGGAATGTGAAATGGACTCGACGAGTCGCCACCTGACTCGACGAGTCGATTCATATATATAAAGATAACTCCACAAAATGATATGGGAGAATTCTAGGATGATTCAGAAGAGTTTTTCTGTGATTAAGAAGTCAGAAAAACCCTAGAAGACGAAGTCATAAGCTAGAATTCAATCCCGAAGGGGAATTGAGGCAAATTTCATCATCCCACTTAATCTTTTGTTTTGTCATTATGGTTAAACAATTAGACTCTCTTTGTTTGCTGTTATTTACTTCAATTATGAGCTAAAACCTTTAGACTTCTGTTTGGGGATACAAAATTGATAATATGGTTTGATTGATTGGTAGGATTAATTCTAAGTTGGTGAATTTTGTTATTTTAGCTTGCTAAAGAACCTTGTGTGTGAATAATAATTAATTTTCTGTTAATAGGGTGATAATTGATTAGCATGAACATCTATTGATTATTAACCTCATATGCTATGTGATCACTATTGTCATATGTCTAGGATTAATGAATATGAAACTAGAGTTAATAAGAAAATTGAGTAAATTCATGTGCCAGCTTGTGAGATGACCATCAAACAAGAAGTTAATTAAAAGAATAAATTAGTTAACTATTGCAAGTCTAACTTAACCCGAATAATTAATCTAGTAAATTTAATTAAATTAGACAACTGGCCCCTGTTTAAGTTAGTTTATTTGCTAAGGATTAGTGTAGTGAATGCGAATCTAATCACTTGAATCGGTAACTAACAAAAGAATTAATCCATTGCACCATTACCTTGAAAACAACCATAAGATCAATTGAGTTGAACTAAATAGAAGTTCCTTCCCAATTATTGAATCTAGTTAATTCTTTGTTTTCTTGTTTTTAAATTAGTAATAGTTAGCAAGTTTTTAGTCTTGTAAAACTAGAGAAAACCCCTACTTATTAATTAATTTATATAAAATTAGTTTTTAGTTTTAATTTGCCGTTCCATGTGTTCGATACCCTACTTACTCAACTATATCACAATTGATAGGTTCACTATCTTTTGTGTGTTATTTGATAATTAAAAGTAGGTTTAAAACTAAGTGAGTTTGCACACATCAAGTTTTTGGTGCCGTTGTCGGGGAACGGTTCTAAAATTAGCATTAAATTCTAGTTTAATCGATCCTTTATGTGGGATTTATCTTGCACAAAGTTATTTAAAAAGTAATTTAGTAAGTAGAATTAGTTTCAATAAAATTCCGTTTTTAGAATAACTAGAAATTTTTTTTTAGTTTTTGCCTTCAACTCGCCGAGTGCATTCGTGAAGACTCGGTGAGTACATCGTTGTTTCAGCTTTAATTTTTTTTATTTCGTTTTTGTTCCTTTTACACGTTTTTTTTGTTTTGTTTACAGTTGTTTCATGACCCGAGGATCTGATACACCTCTGGTCCCTCCTTTTGAAGACCCGGAATCCGCACTAAGATGGAGCAAAGGCAAAACCGTTGGAGAATCCACTTCTTCAAAGAACTCACCACTCAAAAACTTAAAGTCCGTTTTCAGCAAGAAGAGGAGCAGCAAAACAGGAGCATCCAGTGCCTCGTTGACAATTGAAGACCCAATTCAAGAAGAAATCGAGTACGAGACCGAGGAAGAAGAAGAACCCACATACGAGCACGACTCCGGATTGGTAGACGATTTAGCTATCACTATGGCTAATATCGATGAAGTCCCCATGGAGGAACGGAAGAAGAGGATGCGTGATGACACTGGGCCGGGACTTGTGTAGCCCGCAATTCCCGCGACCGCTACTTTCGAACTAAAAGGCCATATTCTCGCTCAACTCAAGGAGATTCCTTTTTACGGGAAGGATCACGAAGACGCCTACAAGCACTTGGACGAAGTGAATGATGTGGCCGACTACTTCAATGTACCGAATGTTCCACGCGAGACCCAGCTTCTTCGCATGCTTCCAGTCACGTTTAAAGGGGCTGCAAAAGATTGGCTAAAGTCACTTCCTCCCGGATCGGTCACCACATGGGCCAAGATGAAAGAAGAATTCATAGACCATTTTTGCCCGCCCTCCAAAATAGCCAAGCTAAAGAAAGCCATTGCCAACTTCGAGCAACAACCCAGAGAATCTCTTTATGAAGCTTGGGAAAGGTACAAGAGCTTGCTTAGGAATTGCCCACGCCATGATCTTAATAGCCAACAAGAGATCTCCATTTTCTATGATGGAGTCAATGTCACTACAAGGCAATTGCTCGATTCCCAAGGCCCGCTCACGAAGAAGGCGCCCCCGGTAATTAAGGAGTTAATCGAAGAATTCTCTAAGCACTCTAGAGAATACCACAATCTAAGAAACGAAGTAAGTCGGAGAGTAGTGAACTCGGCAAATGATAGCATGGCGGCGGTGATAGCTAAGCTTGATAGTCTTGATAGAAGAATGACAAAAATGGATCAAACAATCCATGCTATTAGGGTGGGATGTGAAAATTGTAGAGGGCCCCATCTCACAAAGGATTGTGATTTGGATGAGAATGGAAATAAGAAAGCTCAAGTCTTCTATTCAAGTGGCGATCGATACGATGAAATTGGCGAAAACCTAAGAAGGAATGGCTCCCATACGAAAGCATAAGAGGGCTAAGGAGGAAAAATACAAGCAGAAGGAGAGGGGACTATATCAAAAGGAAGAACCGGTAGAAAAGAAAACCGATTTAGAAGAATTATTCACTAGATTCATAGCCGCATCTGAAAAGAGACACAGTGATCACGATGCTGCAATACACGAGACCAAAAATATGCTAAGGAATCAGCAGGCATCCATTCTGAACATTGAGAAACAGCTGGGACAGCTTGCGCATCAAGTGAATGATAGAAGAATGGGTCAACTTCCAAGTAACACCGAACCCAATCCAAGAAGGGAGAATGTTAGTGCAATAACCTCCAGCAAGGAAGAAATAGGCACAGATGCACTGAGAATCTCCAAAAGGAAGGCATAAAAGGTAGAAAAAGCGGCTCCAGCAAAACCCGATCGAACTCGCCGAGTCACTCCATTGGACTCGACAAGTCTATGCGTAAATGACAAAACTGTCAGTCCTTTAAAGCCATATAATCCTCCTTTGCCATATCCAATCAAAGCCATGCCTGTGGAAAAAGTTGAAGCATATAGAACCTTCATGAAGCATGTTAAATCCCTACAAGTTAATGTGCCATTTGTGGAAACGATGCTCCAGACACCCAAATACTTTAACTTGCTAAAAGGTCTTTTTGCTGCTAGGAAAGATTTGGCTGAAGTCGCGGAGATACTATTGAGTGAGCTACCCGAAAAGAAGGGCGATCCGGGGAATATTATAATTATGTGCCAGTTTGGTAATGTAGTTGTCACCCAAGCCTTGACCGAATCGGGTGCAAGCATCAATCTGATGCCTTTCTCTTTCTTTAAGAGGTTGAATTTACCGGAGCCAAGACCGGTAAATATGAAGATCCATTTGGCAGACAAGACAATAATTCATCCACAAGGCGTTTGTGAGGATCTCCTTATTAAAGTCGACAAGTTTATATTTCCGGTAGACTTCGTGGTTGTTGATATGGAAGAAGACCCCGAAATTCCAATTATTTTGGGGAGGTCATTTTTAAACACCGCTTGTGCTTTAATTGATGTATGTGAGTCTATATTAACGTTGAGGGTGTGTGACGAGTCCGTAATATTTAAAGCTATACCAGAAGCCAAGCAAGAAGAGGAAAGAAAAGAAAAGATCTCATCTATCCATTTGGATGATGAGATATTACAAAAAGAACATGCAGTTTTGCAAAAAGAAGATCCAAGCAAGTTTCTGCTACATTCTGGAGAGGATGGAGATGTTAACAAGGATTTGGAGGAGTTAGAAAAGCTACTTGAAGGAGCCGACTCAGAAAACACCCAAGAAATGATGGAATACGATCAGACTCGCCAAGTCACTTTACTGGACTCAACGAGTCCAGTCGAATTTAATAACGACTTGGACGATTTAGATCTGCTTGTTGCTAGTTCTCTGCATATTCTGGATTTGGATATTTTTCATGATTCTTTAAAAGAACAAACAGCAGGAGGAGAAATGGAAACGGAAGTTCACACGCCGATGTAGCATGTCTTGATGCAATCCTGCTTGAAGATGGGGTGACCACAGAAAAAGAGGAGGAGGCAAAGGAAAGGAGGGTGGAAGCTGATCAACCATTCATTACCAAACCTAGAGCACAAACTTTCACAAAATACGAAGTAATTAAGTTTAAAGAAAAGGAGGTGCAAGAGAAGGTGAAAAAGAATGGGGGTGAAGAAGAAGAAGAGAAAAAGGGAAGCCCAAGCAGCTGAGGATGATACTGTGAAAAAGAAGAGAGATGAATTAAAAAGGGCTTATAAAAAGAAGATTCATGCTTACAAGACAAAGTACAAACCACAAAAGATTAGGCGTGCATTCCCGATACTGGAAGATGACAAAACCTAGATGGGAAGGAGTCCAGCTAATGACTCCTTAAAAAGAAGCGCTTGGCGGGAGGCAACCCGTTGTTTGATTTTTTTTCCGAATCATCGAACATGTCTGCTTGAGAGTGTGCATGGACTAAGTGTGGGGTAAAATGAATTTTCTTTTCTACATACATGACAAAATTTTAAAAATTTTGAATTGTTTGCAAGAGACTCGACGAGTCCATATAGATTTCAAAAAAAATGGCATCGCGACCAAACTCGCCGAGTCTGATCCTGACTCGACGAGTCGGTATTATTCACAGAAAAAAATAATAATAATAATTACTTTTACAACTGGTAACTAGGGTTTTAACCCTAAAAGAATCAGTTGTTTTTTAAAACCCACTCGCCGTGCCTCTCTCTCGATTCTCTCTCAAGCATTCATCTTCCTCTTCATTGTTCTTCAAATTTTTCAAGTTCCATCACAAAAGGTAACTAATTTCTTCCTCTTTTCTGTTAAAAGCATGATTCTAAGATTATCTATGATGGAAATTGCATAGAAAAACCCGATTTTGAAAAATAGTAAATTTCTAGGGTTTCGATTTTTCATGAATTATGATGTTTTGCATGCTTATTCTTGCCTAATACCTTATAAACATGTGCCTAGACAAAACCCTTGAAGTAATTTTGAGATTTCATGGTCCAATTTAGACCGACCCGCCGACTGACTCGTGCAGTTCTTGCGACTCGCTGAGTCGTCCATGGACTCGACGAGTCGTGTCGGGGAACACGTGCATGACTTCTTTTAATTATAATCTATGTTTCTGGGTTTTGTATCTTTGTTTTGCAGAAATAATGTTCAACAGGGGGCAAAGTTCTAGTGGACACCAAGGGGACATTCCTTGGTTGAATTTCCCACAAATCGAGTCCGCTTCAACGATGCGGAAGTGGAAGAAGAAGTTGGCCGACATAAGGAAGAAAGAAATTTACGTGCCCAATAGGATAGATTGGGATTGGTTGCAAAGTGTACGCTATGAAGAGGAGTTAGCTCCTTATCTTTTAAAGGAGTTTACTCACGAAGGAGAAACGATGATTTGTGAGGGGTAGAGTCGGGTCTTTCGAATTCAAGAGCTGGTGTATTTGGAGCTATGCCTAGAGTTCTTCTCCACGGTATCTTTCACGGGGGGAGTGGATTGTTATCATCCAGCAAGTTTTAGTTTCTGCCTTGGGGGTGATTTTCATCAATGTTTTGTGCTCGACCTTGCCTGTCGATTGGGAATTTATGACCAGCCCTTGGTCTCAACAGCTATCTTTTGGGCCT
Organism: Lactuca sativa; assembly: GCF_002870075.4. Classification (NCBI taxonomy): domain Eukaryota; kingdom Viridiplantae; phylum Streptophyta; class Magnoliopsida; order Asterales; family Asteraceae; genus Lactuca; species Lactuca sativa. Next base: position 194,007,451 of record NC_056629.2, read on the forward strand.
TTTTGGAGCAATCCCACATGGTGTTTCCCGATGGAGTGACGAGCACGGGTTGGTGGAACACAATTGGCAACAAAGTTTATATTCCGAAATCGGCACAAGAGGGGAGCATTCGATCGCCTACACACCCCTTATTCATTGTCTCATTTCATCCACTATTAACCAAAGGAAGGATGATGACAAGGTTTCCAACCTTGATGTCTTCTACTTATGGAGCATTATCACACCCGACATTTTTTGCAATATTCCTTGGTGTTTGGCTTCATATCTATCGGAGAGTGCGGTCAAGGATCGCAAAACTTCTCGAATTAATGGTGGTATGTTTGTCACCCGGCTAGCCAACTCGTTTGGGTTGATGGCCCGTGGTGCATGGAACTTTATGACGATGATTCCTACACCTCCATTAAATCCAATTCTTTTCCGGCGGGCCAGGATTATTGAAGACTATGGTGGTGTTCATTATGCTATCCCGCATGATGATCTGGTAGTTGGTCCCGAAGCACCGGGAAGGAGGGTCCGATCGAGGAGGGAGCGGGATGTGGAGGAAGAGCCGCCGGTGATTTCGGTTGATAATGAAGAAGTACCAATGGATTGGTACAATGTGGAGATAAGGCGGTTACAAGATAAAATGGCGCGGGGCATCAATTTTAGCAATCAATCACATATCCGGCTTTTCGACCACTTCAACATTCCGCATATCGATGGTGGTAACTTTCCGTATATTCCATCGAGGGAAGAGGTGATTAGTACAAGAAGGAGTGGTGCGGGAGGAAGTGGAGCAGCGCCGGATCATGACGATGAGGAGGATTAATTTCTTTGCGTTTTTATTGAACAATTTTCAATTTTTATGTTTTTATGTTTTTTTTGTTTTTTTGTTTTTAATTGGGTTGTTTGAATGTGTTAAGACTTTTACTGTTTACTTGATGTTTGATGCTTTGATAATTTTTCAGAATTGAATTAGGAATGCTTGCGTTGGAGGGTTTAGAATCGTAGAATCAAGGAAGTTAAGAAAGTGAAAGAGAGAGTCAAGAAAGGGAAGCATTAGAGTTAAAGTGTTGAGTCCGGTCCTTAGAGACATTAGCGAGGGAGTCTAGAAGTGAGTAGAAAGTTTTGAGGATTTATTAGAGGCTGGAACGAATGCAGAGTATCATTATTTTTCATCCAGTGACCTACTCGTCGAGTGCACTAAGCTGACTCGACGAGTCGCCTTGAATTCTCATTAATTCGAAGATTTCCGCGATGCTACTCGACGAGTCTCGTATATACTCGAGGATTCGTTCAGTTTGATACCAAAAGGGCTGCTGATTTGATGCTGATAAGAGTACCACTTGACCATTTATTCTTTCCATATTGATTCTTGAAGATCTCACACTATTTTCCCACGTATTTGGAGCGACCCACACGAGATTTGACACCCAAGACATGGATGAGCTGTTCCCATGTCTAAAGTCAATTGAAGTTGGAGCTAAAATGAAAGTGATCAACCTATCGACTGCTATCCCAGGGGAGTTTGTTCCAATTCCCTCTTTATTCTCTTTTTATGTTTTTATCATGCATACTATGCAATGAAGGCATTGCATAAAATAAGTGTGGGGTAGGGGGTTGGTCACATACTAGAAAATTTAGAATCTTAATTTATGCTAATTTAAAAAAAAAAATTGTTGCATACCAAAAATATTACTTAGGGATTTAAATTAGAAAATTTTGGTAAAAGCAAATTAGGATTCCATATTAGAATTGTGTTGATAATTGTATGAAAACCCAAATCTTTAGTTGAGCCTATATACGTTCTAGTGCATTTGTGGCTTCCTTATTCCAATGAAATCATGGGACAAAAACACGACCCTACTCAGCCTGAGGGATGCAATATGTTTAGCAGCCTAAACCTGAAATGTATCCAGAAAAATTATTATCGTTAGCCAATAAAGGTTGAGATTGAGCGCCCCTGCTTAAGCATGTAGGGTTTTGAGTGAAGAAAAAGTGAGGTACATGTAAAAAAAAAAGAGAGAGAGAATTGCAAGAAAAGTTGAAGAATTTTGGAGCAAATAAAGTGAAGATCAAAAGATCAAAATTCCAAGAAATTCAAAAAGTTGAAGATACCAGAAATCGAACAATAAAGGTGGTGAATTCAAAGAAATCAAAGATCAAATTATCAAGGAAGTAAAGAATTCAAGAGAGCTCCATAGTGGTATCGAAAAGTTGTAATTCTAGATTATGTATGCTAGGGTTGCTCAATTAAAAATACCTTGAGGGTAAGAGGTTTTCTGCGGATTAGTGTAGTGAATGCGAATCTAATCACTTGAATCGGTAACTAACAAAAGAATTAATCTATTGCACCATTACCTTGAAAACAACCATAAGATCAATTGAGTTGAACTAAACAGAAGTTCCTTCCCAATTATTGAATCTAGTTAATTCTTTGTTTTCTTGTTTTTAAATTAGTAATAGTTAGCAAGTTTCTAGTCTTGTAAAACTAGAGAAAACCCCTACTTATTAATTAATTTAGTTAAAATTAGTTTTTAGTTTTAATTTACCGTTCCCTGTGTTCGATACCCTACTTACTCAACTATATCACAATTGATAGGTTCACTGTCTTTTGTGTGTTATTTGATAATTAAAAGTAGGTTTAAAACTAAGTGAGTTTGCACACATCATCCCGATATCTGAGTATGCTCAAGAGGGATATCAGGCAGTTTGTGTCTACGTAGAGGTGCGAGACCTTGCTGGAGTTGCTGGAGGCCGCTCGGTGACGTGATTTGGAGATTCAGTTATAGCTGAGAGAGGAGAGGCAGGCCCCGGCACAGTCGCAACCGGCACCGAAACGGTCCAAGACCGTTGATGCTAGGTTAGGAGATCAGGGCAGCCGCACTTGTGGGAAGTGCGGGAAGGGTCACACCAGAGTTTGTAGGTTCGGTGGTGCGTGCCGCAAGTGCGGGAGACAAGGGCACTATGCGAGGGATTGTCGTCAGTTAGCCCCGGTTCAGGATATGAGGATTTGTTACCAGTGTCATCAGGTTGGTCACATGAGGGCCAACTGTCGACAGCTTGCTACAGGACCTGTGCAGGCTCCAGCACCGACCACATTGAGGATTACGGGTGGAGATCAGGGTGGAGCGGAGCCCCCGAGGGCTTAGGGACGTGCTTTTCAGCTTATAGCAGAGGAGGTCAGGGCAGAGCCGGATTCAGCTGCAGGTATGTTTCCTTCTTGACATCTTGTTATCCTATGATTGTTATGGAGTATCATATTTGCTAGTCTTGTTCACATAATTCATGGTATTGCATTTGTTCAATCTTTCGTGTTTATTGTATTATTGAGGGATCAGTTCTTAGGGGTTGAAATCGGTTAGTATCCAAGGGATTGATGGTCAGATTTTGGTTGATTGATCTTGTTGTCGGGTATAGCAATTGCGATTTGAGAAATGTTCAGCGAAGAGTTGAACTCCATTAGAGTCGATTTGTGTGATGTCAGAAAAGAGATTTTGTGGAGGTTGCTCGTTTTGATTCAATTCAAGTAAAAGAGAATTTGCTGATTAAGAACGTTTAAGTGATGCCATGCTGGGTCACTAGTGGTTGGTAGTGAGTGATCTAAGTGGGGAGAATTGTAAAATTCTCAGGACGACCGGCAAGTATTGAGGTTTATTAGCCGTTGAGTTTCGACAGTGTTTTAGTCAGCCAAGAGTGTGGGCTGGTGCGAGTAAGTGGCAGACTAATGGGGGCAGGGAGCAGACCATGGGTTCAGAAAAGATAGTGGTTGAAGTGAGGTCTGGGTTTAGCCAATGGAAAGGATTCCGGGATCGGAACGAGAGTTCGGAACCCCTAGGGGCTAGAACAATATGTACGGGAAAGATTCTATGGAAAGGTAGTTAGAATGATGTATGATAGTTTTATCGATCCGCAAAGACTAAAGGCCGGGAGGCGTACCAGTCAGGCTGAAGGCTCGGGGAATGGTCCAGACAAGCTGAAGGCCTGGAGGGCGGTCCAGACATGCTGAAGGTTCTGAGAGTGGTCCAGATAGGCTGAAGGTCTGGTAAGGCGGTCCAGTCATGCTGAAGACTTTGTATGTGTTAGTGGATCAGTATGAGGAGAATGAGAGAATATGTCGCCAGGACATAGTAATTGATATGGTCTGGCCCCAAGTATTGATCATGGTAGTGGAAGGCAATGCATGGACCCGAGAGTCCTTGCGAGTAGAATCAGAGTAGGTGAAGTTTGAGAATAGCAGTTTCTCTACATGGATAGTGTAGAGTGGAGTTTAGCTCAGTGGCATGCGCAGGCGCGTAAGAGTTGTTGAGTGAATTTCCTGGAAAGGAAAAGGTATGTAGCTCCGGAAGGAGCGTGGGTCCTCCGTTGGGGGAGGAAGTGGGGTAAATGGATGACCGTCATGCCTCAATCATTAGTAGGAGGTACTGGATTCTACAAGATATACGGAAGTACCTGCGGGTTGGCTGCTCGTTGAGGTAGCAGCAATTTTGAGTGATGCTCAGACATATTTTCAGTCTCCTTGGAAAAGGAGGAGGATAGTGGCTCTAGAGTGGAGATTTAGAACAACGGAAGGTGAGACAGCAGGTTAACAAACTCGGGAGTACTTTGGACCGATGCTAAAGATGGTATAAAAGATTTCGGTCGGAGGCCAAGGGCTTAGAGACCATGGTAGGGAAGACGCAGTTGTAAGGTTGCAAGAACTTGAGTTGATGGGTAATCGGAATCTGCAGTGTAGGGGTTGTTCGGAAGTTGTGTTACTGCAGGCTTCGAGGACGAAGCCTAATTTAAGTGGGGGAGAATTGTAACACCCCGTTCTAAGAGCAAATTATTCATGGATCCCCAGGATCAAGAGTAAGGGCGTTTTGGTCTTTTATAGGCAATGGGTTTTATTCGAGAAGGTTTCGGACCGGTGTATGTTGATAGAAGCATAGGGCTTCTCGCCACCTTCGCGTGGATATAAAGTTCGTCGGGAACGGATCTAGAATGAAGGAATTTTCATAATTTTAAGTTATAGACACTTATGGAACTTATTAGAAGAAGTTGGCAAGAAGAGGCCATGCATGCATGGGACACGCGTGGGTACGCCCAGCGTAGGCTGTGTTATGCCCAACGTAGAGAGACCAGATGAACGCGGAGTCCCCTAACGTCCGCCCAGCGTACGTTTGTCATCCAGAAACCCTATTTTAAGGACCAAACACTATAAAAGGAACATAATGGTTCTAACCCTAGCCTCCATAAACACTCTCTTACCCTCAGAAAACCCTAGATAGCCGTTCCACCTCCACTTTTGGGTGTGTTTGACCTTGGAAAGCTTGTTTTGGCAAAGGAGAACCAAGAAGAAGAAAGATGAAGTTGTCAAGGAAGGATTGGGGAGACTGGAGCTTGTAGATCTGGAAAGGCATCATATTCTGGAGCCCTTTTGAGGTATAAAGTCTATTGCTTGACATTTATTTTGTGTGGATCTTGGTGTTATGAAGTTTTGACATCATTCTTGTCCCAAAAACCTCATGCTGATGCACGATTCGAGTTGGTTGAGATTAGCTATCCTTTTAGACCTTGGGAGAGGTCTTGAGTAAGAAAAATGAGGTCCCAAGGGCTTTGGTTGTCTCATATGTGATATAGATAGGTCTTAATGGATTAAGACCTTGGATTGAGAGCTTTATGGACGTCCCAAGTAATAAAGTTTGAGACTTTATGAATTTTGGATTAATGTCTAACTCCATAACTATAATTGGTAAGACTTGACCCGACCCGACATGGTCCATTTGGGTTGCATGGCATCATGCATTTGGATAGACTAAAATGAAAGAAATAACACTTAAGGTTTGTTAATATATTATAAGTTCTAATATATTAATAAGGTTATTTAATTAGTATTGATCAAGAATTCATTTGGAATTAATTAAGTGATCAAAAGGAGACTAATTAAATATATGGGTTGATTGTGTAAATCATTCATTCTTATATATGTGGGCTTGTGATCCAATATTCCTTATGTTGGACTAAGCCCATGGGGTGACCCATGGATGCTCCATGGAGGTTAAAATCCATGGAGCATAAGGAATGGGTAAAGTCATGAGTTACATGGTGTAACCCTAATAGCCACCATATAAAAGAATCTCATGGCTCAAGAAATCGGGGACTATGTGTGAGTGTGAGGGCTAGACGATTTCAAGGAGTGTTCGAGTTTCTCTCAAGTTATTCCAAGTGTATTTGGTGTTGTGTGAACCATTTGAGGTGTCACACTTGGGGCACTAGGCACTCAAGCTTCATGAAGACTTTCTACATCAAAGAGGTATGTATTCTATCTTGTTATATTCATTGTTTTGTATGCTAGATTAGGATAATACCTTGGAAGTTCATATTTGCATGTATAATAGAGAAAAAATAGATCCAAGGTATTTAGGGTTGCATGTACACTTAGGAGTGTTAGAATGCTCAAAACCCAACAGTGGTATCAGAGCCACAGGTTGTTTTCTGCTATATTGATGCAAATATTTTATTTTCAAAGTTGAAAAAAAAGAAAAAAAAACATGAAGTTTGACAAATTTTAAGATAATTACTTGTTCTTGTGAAAAACTAATTATTTGTAAAATTTTAATAATTTGCTTTATGAGTTGAATTAGGTCAAATTTAATAAAAGATAAAATGATATGATTATTTTATTAGTTTTAAAAGTTTGATCTAAAGAGTTTTATTTTTTGAAACCTCCATAAGTTATGGATATGAAAAGGTTTTAAAAAAAATTGATTCAAAGTTTTTATGGAGTTACAAAATTTGGTGTTAATGTTTTAAAGGATTCCATAACTTAAGAATAAGTTATGGATCACCAAAAGTTTTTTATTGTTACCTTGTTTTATGAGTGAATTTGGATTGATGAATAAAATTATGTGATAGTTGGTTTTAATCCAAATTAATCTAAAAGAAGTTCATAAAATGTGTTTATGTAACTTATAAGTTACATTTATGAATCTTAAAACTCATAAAAGTTGCATAACTTGTCCTCAAGTTATGGATGTTCAAGAGTCACTTCATTAAAGTTTTTAAAACTTTAATTAAACTCATAAGTTATGAAAATCCAAGAGTTTTGAATAGTTTCAAAACTTGCCCTCAAGTTTTGGAATTTGTAAAGTTTTCCCCATGAATACTTTAATTCCAAGTTAGCCCTTAGAATTTTAAAAGTTAAAATAAAACCCTTATACTTTATAATATTATAAGTTAATAATATTTATATATATGTATAAGAGTAAAGTCAGTCTTACTGTTAGTAGGTCTCATTCACGAAGCCGGTCTATAAGGGGGGTATAAGGTTACTGCCTATAAAATGGCAGTTTAATGGGTGTCCACTCTCACCCACCGCTTCCTTGACCGGTGGAGGGTCGTTAGCCGAACGGGTAGGACAAGGACTAGAATTCTCCCTTCATTAAAAGTATTAATGATAAATACTAAGTAACTAAACTCTTATAAATACCCAATCTTAGTTACTTAGGAAAATGTGAATAAGGAGTTAATCCATGAAATTACACTTTGCACTTTGTTTAAGTCGGTTAGTGGAGTGTGTGTGGTTAACCTGCACACTAACTCCTATTTAACAAGGTAGGCAAAGGGTAGCTTAATGTTTATCATAGTATCGATGGAGCGTATGTGGTTAACCGACACATCGATTGAGGGGTAAACACTTAAGGGTACCAAGTAATTCGCATGGTTACTTCACACCTTGTTTTGTGATCCTCGGCATCCCAGTCACAAAACATGAAGGGCACACTCGAGATTGAAACATGCCACTAAAAAGTTCAATGAATCTCAAAGATCTAGGAGTTTCAAAAACCAATTAAAACCTAATAATACATTTCATTTATCTTTGTGGAAATTGGTGAATCGTCATTCACCTACCTTCGAATATTTTATAGCTTGGATTACGGCATCCCTCTTCTAAGTTATAAAATAGTTTGTTGGGTCCAGGCCTTAATATTTCATATTGGGTGTCATATTAAGGACTTTAAATCAACTATCTTGAATATCTCCCAAAAAGATGTCTGCTTTAGACATTTATGATCTTCCTAAATCTCTTGAAACAAGCTTTCCTAAATGAAGATGATGTCCCATGGAAATCATACTTCTTTCACCTACTCCAATTATTCTCCCTAACCCACGAGTTCTTGAAAATTTTAAGGTCACTCAAGCCCTATTGGCAAGCAAAGGTCTATGTGTGATCACATCTTGGAGATGTAGTCACATATTGACAAGCCGGGAGAGTTGGGTGTCAAAGTGTTGAGAAAGTTGGTGCCTCAACTACTTTCTAAGTCACATAGTGAGTTCCTTTGGGACTCATATGAAACAGACTATGACACGACCCTTAATGATCTTATCTATTTGCTAAGATCAACTTCCTAAAACTTGTGGACATTGACAATAATGACATTGGATATCCAGTAAAGCTCTTTCTTTCCAATGGAAAGGGATCGGCGATAGTCAACTCGGTTGACCAAATGGTAAAGAGAGAGGCTAAGTCTAAGATAGTCCCATTATCAAGGGTCCATAGGTAAATATTGCCAAAGGAAGGGGCATTGGTTGCGAAGCTGCCAAATTTACCTAAGGATGTTAAAGTCAATAAGTTTGGCTCTACTTCAGGTAAAGTCCATTGTCTAACTCTATTAAGTGCATGCTGATTCTGATCGCAAAGATGGATTTCAATCGCATGGTTCGGTGATCATAATTTTGGGCTATTACTTAAGAGTTATGATATTTATATTGCTTAGGAATAGATAACAACAAGGTTTTCATATGGATTGTAAGGATAAGTTTTCCGCAAAGTTTTAAAATAAAAGAAAAAGTTTTGATTTTATTTATTTTAAGTATCCTTACAATGGCATTTGTGAAAAGTTGTTGCTTATAAGATTCCACTGATAGCAATATTGGAAAGTGAATTTGATTCTTTCATTTGTGGTAGTATCTAAATTTACCAAATAAGGAAAGATTATCACCACCCAAGTTTCAGTTAGATAGTAACTTGGAATCATGCAAGTTGTATAGCATGATGAATGAGAACTTTCAAGCATTGAAAAAAAAATTAAGACTAACTGCTTGTTCACATGGATGTGTGAGTCAAGTGAAGTACTAAGGGATTGAGTACACATTCTTGTGCACTGGTCAAGTCCACCACAAAAGATCGATAAGACTATTCATCATGGTTTACTAAAGCTCAGTAAATATGATTATACTTACAAGCTTAAGTGTATCTCTGAGACATTGGAAAAGGTTCCAATGTATGGGAGAGCGAATAAGAAGAATCAAATTAGGCAGAAGGATAAAAGTTTCTCAAATCTGAAAAGATGGGAGAGTACTTTAGTATCAGTTTTGTGATCATCTTAATGATTAAGAAACCATAGCACAATTAGTTCTCTAAGGAAATCTTAGTGCATTCTTATGACTAAGACGAGTAATCTTGAATTGTTGAAATGGTTAAATCAAGAAGATGAGTCATACTTCGTTCCAATACAAGTCTTAGATTCATACTCCAAGATTGTAATTTGAGTGACATGTCTTAAAGAAGGTTTAAAACACTTGTCAAATGTAAGAGTAAAAGTTTCCTACTCTTGTACATTTGAAATTGGTAAGTTGTGATGTTTTGGATAAAACAAAGAATAACTAAGGCCAATTATGTGAAGTGTTTGTCTTGATTAGAATCCACACTATCTCTTGGATGTTTGACAAGGGAGTCTTATAGGTCAAGAGGACAGTGGGAGTCTTAAAGGTCTTGAAAGTCTCAAGAACTAATCAAGAATAAAACCTGAAGTTCTTCACTAGCACACGACTTGAGGTTTACAACCTATCATGTTGACATATTCTATGCCCATTCCAGTTAAAGTTGGCTTTGCATATGAGTTTTTAGAGTTCTCAATTGGTTGCACAACAACCTGGAAGCAATGGCAGGCCCTTGAGCTGCCAGGTGGCAAGAAATTAAGATTGAGTTCAATCCATATAAGTTTGGATTTGTCATTATCCTTGTCTTGTGATTATGGTTTTGACAAATTCATATGGGTAGGAACTCATACACCATAAAAATCTAAGTGTCATAAGGTTTCTCTCCGATTCATGAAAATGACGGTGAGGAAACACTTTCACTAAGTAGATTTTAGCTAGATAGCAATTGCAATATTTTCATTCTCAAAGTCGTTAGTGGAGCGTGTGTGGTTAACCGGCACACTAACTTGGACTTGTGAGAAGTGGAAAAAAGGTCTAACCATTATGATTACGACATCCCTATTCATAATTGTTTAGACACGCCTATGAGCTATCTAAGGGAAGGTGTATGATTTTAATAAAGTTTTATCAAAACAATCTAGTATCAGAAATCTGAACTTTGGTAAGAAAGTCAGCTGATTTCTGAGTACATGTCAAAGCTAGTGGGAGCATAAGTGTCATGCTAATAATCATCATGTTAGTGGGAGCATGATAATTATGATAAGTATTGCAAGTTAGCAATGTTAATTATAGAAAAAAAAAAGTTTCAATTGGGAAAGAGTTGTTTTGCTATAATTAAGGGAGAGGAAATTATACTTCATCTCAAATCTAAAAGCTTAGATTGAGGTTTTAATCGTATTTAGTCAAGGATATATATATATATATATATATATATATATATATATATATATATATATATATATATATATATATATATGAATTTCATGTTGGAATGGCTCAACATAAGAAAAGTCTGTATATGGGTCCATTATTTGCGTTCTAAAATTCAATTATGATTACGACATCCCTTTTCATAATCTTAATTATGAGAACATGGAAAATAGAAATGGAAATGTTATAGCAAAAGACTGGTTTAGTCTTTATGTGAGACATCATGAATCGTGTCCCATATGCTTCAGATATAGGATCGATTACATGTGCTATATTCATCCTTTCTAAAATTTTCCAAATGCCTGGGGCATTAAGAAGGGAAAAGGTCTAGAATTGGATATGACTAAAAGGATTAATCAATTGTCGAGGACAATCTAAGGTTTACCAAAGATTGGGTGCTCAAAGACAGTTGGAAGTATAGTGATAATTCTTGAAGGACCATATTGACATAATATGTAAGGAGGCAACTCTTGTTCAGAAGTGATAGTCAAAATGAATCTGGAAATGTTTCAAAGTTAGAATTTTCAATCTATGTAAGATTAAGGAAACTTAATGCAAGAAGGATGTTTCCAAGGAGTTGATCTCCTTTGGAATACTTTGTAATGTTTGTTGTCAAGTCCTTGCGACTTTGTGCATAATCATTACAAGAGGATCAATGCATATAAGTTTAGAATCTAACAAATTTCAGTAAATCGCATAAATTTGGAATTTTTGCATTTGCAGTAAGGATTTGGGACTATGAAAAGAGGATCATTGGATTTATGTTCAATTGATCTATTTCATAAAGTAAATATCATAGGCAAACATAGTATGCATACTTGGTGTATGACATGACTAGTGTTTAGAAAACATAGTGTACATGCTTGGAGCATGGGACAACTATTGCTTTAAATTCAAGAATAAAGTTGATAGCTGAAATAGTATACAATGAATAATGTGTAATCATATGGTGATAAATAAAAGGTGTTTTATTTATGTTCATAGGTTTTGATACCATATTGGATTCAATTATTCTTGTGTTTCATTTTGCATGTTTTGACTTCCAGAATAAACTAGGTTATTCTTCCGGAATGACTAAGTTATTCAAACCATCCACATTCGGTCATATGTTGGAAGTAGATATGAATCAAGACTGTCATGGGTTGGCTTGTAGAGGTCTAAGATGTTGGACAAAGGGCTACAACACTCATGAGTGCTCATAAGTTCTGAGTATTGGATTCAACCCGCGCTCATTGGAATCACTTCATGGATTTTATCACGAGTGATCATGAGACGATAATATCTTATATTCTTCAAACCTAGAGATATGAGTTGTTACTATGAGTCGGTTGTACATTGATTGCACGAAAACGCATTCGGTAACTCGGTGTTACAAAACGTGCCTTTGTGTATGATTCAACAAGTAGTAGAACAAGCCATATGAGTCGAAGTTTATCCATTCCTTTTACCTTCGGGATAAAAGCGATATCTGTGGGCCCCTCGATGATTTGATGATGACAAATGGAAGTGCTCGGCCGGGCCAGGACTGATTTGATTTGTTCAATTAGTCAGTCGTCATAAATCGGAAACCGGGAAACAGCAAATGGAAAGATAGAATGATTATAATCCATGTCTCAGTCCATATGATATCTAGAATGGAGGAATATATGATCCCTTATCTAATGGACAAGTCATTGACAAATTTCAGAGTTTATCTACAAGGTTAGAGTTCGACAGAAGCTTTTGAGAGCTACGATTGCCAGTCAGTTCTTGAAGTCATACGCAATAATAGTTTTAGACTTATCCAAGTGGGAGACTGTTGGATTAATGTCTAAGTCCATAACTATAATTGGTAAGACTTGACCCGACCCGTCATGGTCCATTTGGGTTGCATGGCATCATGCATTTGGATAGACTAAAATGAGAGAAATAACACTTAAGGTTTGTTAATATATTATAAGTTCTAATATATTAATAAGGTTATTTAATTAGTATTGATCAGGAATTAATTTGGAATTAATTAAGTGATCAAAAGGAGACTAATTAAATATATGAGTTGATTGTGTAAATCATTCATTCTTATATATGTGGGCTTGTGATCCAAGATTCCTTATGTTAGACTAAGTCCATGGGGTGACCCATGGATGCTCCATGGAGGTAAAAATCCATGGAGCATAAGGAATGGGTAAAGTCATGAGTTACATGGTGTAACCCTAATAGCCACCATATAAAAGAATCTCATGGCTTAAGAAATCGGGGACTATGTGTGAGTGTGAGGGCTAGACGATTTCAAGGAGTGTTCAAGTTTCTCTCAAGTTATTCCAAGTGTATTTGGTGTTGTGTGAACCATTTGAGGTGTCACACTTGGGGCACTAGGCACTCAAGCTTCATGAAGACTTTTTACATCAAAGAGGTATGTATTCTATCTTGTTATATTCATTGTTTTGTATGCTAGATTAGGATAATACCTTGGAAGTTCATATTTACATGTATAATAGAGAAAACATGGATCCAACGTATTTAGGGTTGCATGTACACTTAGGAGTGTTAGAATGCTCAAAACCCAACAATGAATCCTAGGCATATTTGGTCTATGGATCTGAAATTTGGGCTTAAGAGCTTAAGCCATTAAGATCTTATGAGAAGTTGTAGCTCATCGGAATTACGCCCCGCAAAAATGAGGGTACGCCTAGCGTACACGTCATGGAGCTGGTACGCTAAGCATACATTGAGTTACGCCCCGCATAACGTTGTCAGTTGGGCTTTGAGTATTTGGGCCTCGGTGTGGGCTGCGCTTTAGACTTTGGGTCTTTGGGCCTTAGTGGGCCATCAAGAGTCAGGGAAGATGGTCCAAGTATGGGTCTTGGGCTTAAGGTAAGGCCCAATAACGATAATGGGCCTAATGTGGCAGATTGGGCCATTAATAGGCCACTAGTAGGCTTGAGAATTTACCTAGTGTTGGGCCTTTCATATTTTGATTATGGGCCTTAGTCTTAGACAAAATTGAGTCAAGGATAAATTGGTCAATTTACCCTTGGAAGGATATTGTGCTTGAGCTAATGGTTATTTTGCTGCTTTGGTTAGTTCGGGATTCTTGGTGAGGCGGTGGTTCGGGAATCTGCTTCTTCAGTTCAGAGTTTCGGCAGTTTCAAGGTGAGTTATCCTCACTATATCAACAGGGTCTACGACACTAAGGCCGACCCTTTATCGGATGGAAATCCGAGTAGTTGTTTGTTATGTTGTTGCTTTGTTATGTTTGCATCCTGGTAGTTAGGATGGTATATGTTAGAGACCTAGTTAGGGTCGGTATCCTGGTTTATAGGATGATGCTATGCTAGTGACCGGTTAGGTCGGAATCCTGGTAGGGACGTGCTACGTATGTCATCTGCTAGATTGGTTGATTTGTTGTGAATTGTTATATGATTATATGTTTATGTGCACATGGTTGTTTACTGGGGTTGGGTTGAGGCGGGTCCTGCTTTGTGTTGTAGGCGAACATACCCAGGGCGGACCGGTTATCCCGAAGGCCCAACGAGCGGTCCGGATAGGCTGCAGGCCCCAAGTGGGTGGACCAGACGTGCTGAGGCTCGGAGAGTGGACCAGGCCGACTGAAGGCCTGGTGCGGGCGGACCAGTCACACTGTAGACTTAGAGGGTGGACTAGGTAGATTGAAGGCCCGGTGCGGGCGGACCAATCACACTGTAGATTCGAGGTATATGGTTAGACTCGGAGGGTGGACCAGGCGGATTGTAGGCCCGGTGCGGCGGACCAGTCATACAGTAGACTCGAAGTGCATGGCTGTTCTGCGTTCTGTTGCGTTATGGCATGTTAGGTGTGTGGTATATGTGGTTGGTATTTTGGGGGTATCCCACTAAGCTTTCGGGCTTACAGTTGTAGTTTAAATGTTTCAGGTACTTCAAGAGACCGTGGCAAGGCAAAGACATGATCGTACCCCTCCTCATGTTTTATGTGTTTATGATGTGGTTTTGGGAAATACTCTGATAATAAATGTATTGAGAACCTTTCTGTAATAACTTTATGAAATTGGGTTGTTTTTGAAAAGTTTAAATTTGTTGGAATTTTTAGAGCGTTACAATATATATATATATATATATATATATATATATATATATATATATATATATATATATATATATATATATATACTAGTGTCCGGACGGTGATTAATTTATTCCGGTGAATAGTTTTATATTGCGGCTATCGGATCAAACCATAAAACCTTTAAGTATAACCAAGTTACAATATTGATAATTTTTTCGTTTTTACAATCTTTAAACATTGAAAAATCCATTTATGTGTCATTTTTTTGTAAATTGCAATTAATCACTCATTCATAATATTAACTTCTTATAACCGTAACATCTTAACTTGTTTCACAACTTTGACCGGTTTGCTGGGTGGTAAATTCAATCCGTTTTTTTTTCAATCTATTTTAAGTTGTTTTTTGTAGTCCTGAAACCATTTTAATTCATAAATTTAACGCAAATGTTTATCTATTTGTTTGTTTATTATAGCATTTTACTATTATTTTTTAAAAAATGTATTTTTCAATATTTTTCAACCTACTAAATATACAAATGTAATATCTATATTGAATGGTAAGGATAAGTTGATTGTACGTCATATAGTAGGTTTGGTACCTCTTAAATTTCAAGAAATGCTTAAACTGTTATATATATATATATATAGGGTTAGGTTCATTTGAGACAACTTATATTTTGTGAGACCGTGAGACGCATTTGTTTATTTTTTTTATTTTTTTTTATTTTTTTTATTTTTTTTAGTTAATTCATGTTCCGAAAATAATATTTAAAAAAAGAATTTTTTGATTTTTCCATTTATTTTGCATTTTAAAATTATTTTTACAATATGTACAGTGTAATATTCTATTTAGAATATTTCACGTATTTTTCAAAAAAAATAGAATTTTTTTTTATTTTTTTTAATTTTTTTTTTATTTTTTTTAGTTAATTCAGGTTCCGAAAATAATATTTAAAAAAAGAATTTTTAGATTTTTCCATTTATTTTGCATTTTAAAATTATTTTTTAGAATATGTCAGTGAAATATTCTATTTAGAATATTTCACGTATTTTTCAAAAAAAAAACGGATTTTTTTTTTATTTTTTTTTATTTTTTTTTATTTTTTTTATATTTTTTTTAGTTAATTCAAGTTCCGAAAATAACATTTAAAAAAAGAATTTTTGGATTTTTCCATTTATTTTGCATTTTAAAATTATTTTTAGATTTGGTCTCACAGTCTCACAAAATTAGAATGGTCTCAAATGAACCTGAACATATATATATATATATATATATATATATATATATATATATATATATATATATATATATATATATATATATATATATATATATATATATATATATATATATATATATAATTCGTTGAAGTTTATACGTCGTTCCATCTAAATACATTCAAAACCATCACATGGTATTTGACTTCTTTTACATTCTTACCGGTATTAACTAATCTACTATTATTGTCGTACAAATGTTTCTTTAATACCCTGTGTTCTTTTGCATGCTAAAATCTTCGCACTAGCACATGCATTTTTCATATCGATTCAATTCCAAATTGAAAACAGGTTACATGAGGACAAACACATTGTGAGCCACTTCATATCTCTGTCACTAGGTATTTTGTTACGTATCTTGACATGAAATTACACATGATCCTTTTACCAAGGGTAATTATTTTCATTTAATGAAATTTAAAAATATTTACTATACTCATGTAACACATGTGGTCGTTTAAATGGGTAAAATTATTGATAGGAAAAAAAATAAGAACTTATTTAATTTCTCTTAACTTTTCATAATAATCAGAAACGTCTAGTCGTTTAAATGGATAGAATAATTGTTAGCAACAAAAAGCAAAAAAATATTTAATTTCCCTTAACGTTTCATGATAATCATGATATTACATATTTTCTACAAACTTATTCTATGGATTAACTGAGCATTACTCATGTTGAATAACGTATAGTTTTTTCTTAATTTAGGTAATAATGTGAATTTTATTCGAAATTTGCAACAATACTTTATTCAATGACCAAAATATGCTGTATTTAAACCAAGGACAGATTACCTTATTATATTTGCAAAAATATTTATCTTTTACTAGTGTACACAACAACATTTCGCATTTTCTACAAACTTAAACAATGATGTTTGAATTTTGAGAAATTAAATATCCTCTTACCTTTTAATCCTACCAATCTTCCTACTCATTTAAATGATGACATGTGTTATATTACTATCTTAAATTATCATTAAATCTCATTAAATGAGCATTAAATGTTACATATGTCATCATTTCATTGGGTAGAAGGATATATAGGAACAAAAAGTAGGAGGATATTTAATTTCTCTTGAATTTTTGTTGTTGCCAATTTATACAAATCACACGAATTATTGGACCATGTTTCAAGTGATAAACTGGCTACCAATATATATTACATCTTTTAATCCTAAAACGAAATTGTGTTGCATATTTTGTATGAAGTGGTTTTTATTGTGTAAATTTAAAAAAGTGGTACACCACCACAAAAGGGGAATTTCCGACCTCAAAATCCGCTAGTCATCCGTTGGAAACAGTAGTTACCTATATATATATATATATATATATATATATATATATATATATATATATATATATATATATATATATATATATATATATATATATATATATATATATATATATATATATATCCAACGGAACAACAATCCGTCAACAGAGACGCATTGAACAATTAATGGGTTTAAAGCAGTAAATTAAGAAAAAGATAACTGGATATAGCAATCTGATTTATTAAGTTTAGTAAAATTCAATATTTCCTTGATTATAGCAATCTTAATCATATATATATGTCGAATGTGTGTCATACCTGCCAAATTACAGAAGTGGACAACAATATATATCACAACAGACCTATAAAGCCATGACTACAGTTACAAGTTATTTAAAGTATGGGTGTTCTTTTCATTACTTTTTGTATGTTTTCCCACATGTCACATTCAAAGTAAATAAGGGACATATGTTTTCATTATGGTACACCTCATATAGAAGTAGCGCTTTGGCCCCTCTGTTAAAATATTGGTACAATAATATTGTCCCAACGGGGGAAAACAAGATGTCTAATAGGAGATTGTGTGCTTTTGACTTTGTATGTATATTACAGAAGGACAACATACACGAGTAACACATTTTCCAGAAAAACTCATCATTGTACGTTATGTTCGGACATGTACTTGTTTTTTTATTTAGAAAATTTAGTTATGAAACTAAAAATCTATAAGAAAACAATAAAAAGTTAATGATTTCTTGATATATTTTACTTTCTGTAACACCTTTTCGGCAAGTAAACGTTAGAAAAAGTGAGTGATGAATATGAATAACTATTTGAATATTTCTTTGGAACGTGTATGCTTATTTTCCAAAACTTGTAACTTCAATCTTTTAGTGTTGGGTATATGAAATTGGATATGAGATAATCCAAGAAATTATAATCTCGATTACTGGCAAAATCTAATATACAAAACACGGAATACTTTGTTACAACTATATTTTTCGAGAGGTGAATTCACTTAATTTCATAATTAGTGAAGAAGAGAGTCTGGACAAATGATATATTTGTAGGAAAAGGAAAATTCATTTCAGTTTGTTTTTTTATAGGAGCCAGTTAATTTATCTAGAAAATCGACAATTAAATATCACTTTTATAATTTGGAACTTGTCATGGGTTATGTCCCTTGTAATCAACTCGTCAAGGATGATGACCCTTAGAACTCACTAGGAGCACTGCCCCTAGACTCTACATTTTGAGATCAATTCAGCTTAGGTCAGCGTGCAGTCAACACTCAGTTGCATCTCATAAACTTACTCTCTCTCTCTCTCTCTCTCTCTCTCTCTCTCTCTCTCTCTCTCTCTCTCTCTCTCTCTCTCTCTCTCTCTCTCTCTCTCTCTCTCTATATATATATATATATATATATATATATATATATATATATATATATATATATATATATATATATATATATATATATATATATATATATATATATATGATAAACTAAGCTCACCATATCTCAAATCAATCACGATCACATTAAATGGTATGATAACACTAAACCTACCGAAAATAAGAAAATGATATGATTCATATAACTAATATAATGTTGAAATGATTGATTGGTTGTGTAAATTAACGAAAAAGAATATTGATAGGGTTTGATTATTGAATAAAAAGAGAATACAATTACATAAAAGGAAAAAGAATATATTTAGAAAAGCTAAAACCTAGCTATAGGGCTAAATGGTCAAACATGTCCTAAACCAGAAAAGGCATAATAACTTTATTATGCTAACATGCCTCCTCAAACTCATAATGCGGCCACAATAAGCATTGTGAGTTTGACATTCAAAAAATGAAACTAAGGAGTAGTCAAGACTTTCGTAAATAAATCAACACTCCGCATTATGAATGGGACGTGGAGGAAGAGAAATAGTCTCATGCTGAAAGTGGTGACTAGTGAAAATGACAATCAAAAATCAATATGTTTTGTATGTTCATCAAACATCGAATTCTTAGCAATCATTATCGTATTCTCGTTGTTACAGTGTAAAGAGATAAGCTGAGAAATATGACCACCCATGTATGCAAGATGCCATTGTAACAACACAACATCTTGTATGCTACTTTTCCATGAAATTAACGAATGTCCAAGAAAGAAACAATAGCCAATAGTAGACTTGTAATCGTAAACATTGCTATCCCAATCAGCATCACTGTAGACATGGAACTCAACAGAGGAAGTAGAAGGAAACACTTCGCTGCAAAACTGAGTACCGCGAGGGTATCTTAAAATACAAAGAATAGCTCTCCAATGAACCGTGGAATGAGTAGTAACAAACTGGTTAACCACATGAACTGCATGAGTAATACTTGGCCTAGTGATGGTAAGATGGACCAAACTCTCTATAATGGTACGGTAAATGATCGAGTTTGAGAAAGGAGCACCGTTAGTTGGGGAATACTTGACATTACTCTATAGAGGGGTATCAACTTTTTTGTTATCCGAAATTCGTGCATGTTCAAACAAATATGATATATACTTTCTCTGAGTTAAAAGATAACCTTTTGGAGATCATTTGATTTCAATCCCAAAGAAATAACGTAATAAGCCCAAGTCTTTCATAGCAAAACGGTGAGCAAAATCATGCTTCAAGGACTCTATAAATCATGATCATCTCCAGCAATAATCATATTGATGTGCACAAAAGTACCCACTAATTTTAATATTTATAACCTAACAAACTTAGACTATCTATGCACTTATAGGCAGTGTACCTAGTCAGATTACAGTATAGCTTAGGTAAGTCGGGTGTCGATCACAGGGAACGGTGGATTAATTTAATATATTTGGTTATAGGTTACAGGTCACACGAAAATAATAAAGAAAATGGTTTAATAAATCTCAAACTAGCAACTAACAACTCTCGATAAACTAACAGGGAATCAAATCTCTTCAGGTACTTTGGTTTAGATAAATTACACCTTAAAAACATAGACAATTGCATACACAAATTCATGTATTCATGTTCACCGATTCCTAAAATGATTAGATTCGCATTCACTATAACTAATCCTCTAGCAAACAAGTCAATTTAAACAGTGATCGGTTGATTAAACTAACATGCTTCCTAGTGTTCAGTTCGTATCAAGCAAGACTTGTAAATATAGTTAATCAATTTAGACATTTAATTAACCTCTTGTTGATGGTCATCAAACAAGGCTCCCACATTAACTTACCTATTCTCAAGTTAATCCTAGTTTCACATTCGTTATTTCTAGTCTTATAATCTCAATGGTCATCAAAAATCATAAGAGACAAGCAATCGAGCAGATGTTCAAGCAACTCAATTCACTTAACAATTAACAGAAAATAATCATCATTAACACATGAGGATCGTTAAACAAGCTTGGCAAGATAAATTAAACACAAATAAACTATTTAATATAGCAATTAGTCTAATAATCAAAGCTTCATTCAATCATAAACACAAAATAAAAGGTTTTTACACCTAAATCAGAAAATAAATACAGAAAAGTACCACAATGGAATGCTAAACATGGTCACGTTAACAAACCATATGATTACCGACATGTATCCACTCTCCAATCCTTCCGATCTCCGCTCCCGTAAGCTTAACGGCCTTCCGGCCGCCTTCTAGACCCTCAAAACGGCTTAACAAAAGTTAATTGTCGACTAAATTAGGTTAGAAGTCGAATCCCCCCTCCTAGTTAGCTGAAAATCGACTTTTATAATCTTTGTGGCCGACCTAAGTACGCTGGGCGTACTTAGGATTACGCGCTGCGTACATAGGATTACTACGCGATCAAGTCTATCCGGTGCAAGCGTGTACGCGGCGCGTACCATTAATTTACGCGGTGCGTAACCCACTTCCTCAGCACATTTAATTTCTTTTAGCTCCTAACTCTGGTTTCCGCTTCGGTCTTTTCTTTTGTGCTTTATTGACAACGAATAGCTGTAAAACATAATTCAAAGCATTATGAGTACTTTTTAGTTCTAAAATAGAATAAATAAGGCCAAAATATTAAGATAAAGTGCATAAAAATATATATAAAAATACACATATCAAAATACCCCACACTTAGCCTTTGCTTCCCCCCAAGCAAATTTATTTTTATTTTACCAATATCGCACTAAACAATCCATTTAAAACTCAGCCATTATGCCAAGACCTCAACGCATACATTTGTGTCTAAAATTTCCTAAAGTACCCCCCATATTTTAAATACTCACAATCTTCATAAATACTCGCCCACTTTTTCCGAACAATGCTCATTTTATGCAACCCTCCGAATCCATCCGCAGAAAACCTCCTAACCTCAAGGTATTTTTAGTTGAGCAACCTAAGCATACATAATCTAGAATTACAATTATCGATACCACTATGGAGCTCTATTTGAATTCTTCATTTCTTTGACATTTGATCTTTGATCTCTTTGAATTCACCACCTTATTTGATTTGATTTCTGGTATCTTCAACTTTTGAATTTCTTGGAATTTTGATCTTTTGATCTTCACTTTAATTCTCCAAAATTCTTCACACTTTACTCGTAATTCTCTCTTTTTTTTTTTTCACTCAAAACCTACATGCTTAAGCAGAGGCGCTCAACCTCAACCTTTATTGGTTAATGATAATAATTTTCCTGGATACATTTCAGGTTTAGGCTGCTAAACATATTGCATCCCTCAAACCAAGCGGGGTTATGTTTTTGTTCCATGATTTCACTAAAATAAGGGAGGCCACAAATGCACTATAACGTATATTGGCTCAACTAAACATTTGAGTTCTCATCGGATCATTTCATACAATATTAGCAAAAATTTAAATTATCACTAGATTTTTTTTTTAAATTAAACTATTATTTCAAGTTTTTTAAGATTTAAAATTATTAAATTTTCCAAATCTAGCAATTTCATTTATTCTTTTAATTTTAATTTACTTTTACCGACCCCCTACCCCACACTTATTTCATACAATGCCCTCATTGTATGCTAAAACGGATTAAGAACATAAAAAGGAGAAAAAGGAACAGACTCCCCTGGGTAGTTGTGGCGAGATCGAATGGGGCTACTACAAGTTGCTTCAAATATCGCTGAAAGACTGAAAACTGGAACTGCTGCTTATGAATTTGCCGAAAAAATAAAATCAAGGCTGCTATCTTCGAAAATGTGGTGCAAAATATTGCAATTAAATGCAATGTATAGTAACCATGACGTGGGAAAGTGTCGACCACGTCGTCTCGTCAAGAATGACATCCTCTTCTCGCGATGAAAATCCCCCACAACATAGGAAAGTGTCAACCATGTCGTGGCAGCCGGGACGATACTTCTTCCTCGCGTCGAAATAAAACTCTATGGTGTGGGAACTGCTCATCCATATCATAAGAGTCAAAACATTGTGAAAATGCCAATCCTCAAAACGATCGCTCACGAAATAAATATGCACCCCACACTTATGACAAATTGTGGGTCTTGACTATAATCTTCAACTCACACACGGCTCTCTCTAGCAACAGTCGGACCTAGCTGCTGAACTTACTGCCAACTTCCTAAGGGCGAAAATTCTGCAGAAATCTAAACAACCAAAGAGCATTAACATGGAAAACAAAATTAAAACAAACTAAATCAAAGTTTAATTACATACCAAATACTAAAAAAAACTAACTAAACTAATAACACAAAATAAAAATAAAAATAAAAAGGATCACTCGTCATCTCCATCATCATGTGGCTGTGTCCCAGAAGTACCGGCCCCATCAAATCGTGACTGGAATGGTGGTGGAAAGGGAACCGAATACTGAAACCCCTGGTGGGCAAAGAATGCGTTCAACGCATCCCCATACCACTGCTATTGCCTGTCCACATGTGCAACATACTCGCTAAGGTTCTGGACCCTCATGTCGAGACGATCAATACCCTGAGCCAGGTAGCGCATATCAATCTCCCGCTCAAGTCCCTGCTGCGCTCCCCGAGGAGCAGGTCGACGCCGCTGGACCCGTCTCGGCTGTGGCTCGGCGGCACCCTCCTCATCTGCCACATCATCTGCTCGAACCCTCAAAACACCATCTCCACCCCGCTCTAATACACACATCGACTCCAATAGCTGAAGACTCATCGGCCTCATGTCGTGAAACACCATCGATCTCGTGATCTCACGCGTCAGCATCTGATATGATCGAGCTAACCGCGTGATAAAATGCCCTCCGCATATCGGGCTATCTCCCCGAAGTCCCCTGGCCCTCCGTCCCAAATATGCAGCTAACGCAACTGGAAGGTTCAGGTGCCTCCCTGGTGTAACTAGTGCCCATAGGAAATACAGGTCCGTCGAAGGCACTCTCTCACTATTCTTGTGATGCATGAGAGACATAGAAATCAACCGGTGCAACATTCGTTATGTAGTAGACCGAATCATCCCCCCTCGAGCGGTAGATGGTGTATAAACTCCTCCCGTAATCTCGGCCCAAAAGGTGTTCTCGTTATAGTTCTCCGGCCGGTCCGTGAGACAGTCAGCAAGGAACGTCGGGAAGTGGACACTCCTCGTCTCATCGGCTGTGTAAATACCCACCCGAGTAGCAAGCTCTATCACGCTGCATTCCCGGCTCACTCCTCCCAGTTTGAAAGCAAAGGACGTCTTGTCATCGAGTGCCTTCCTAGGATCATAGGAAACTGTAGTGTAGAACTCCAGCAAAAACTCCCGATATACAGGCTCCTGGATCCTGAACAAACGCGCCCATCCCTGACACACAAACAATTCCACACCACTCGCGTCCGAGTGTGTGTATTGCAAAAATTCTTGGATCAATGTAACAAGTCCAGTCCTGGTAGCCAATTCCCAATCAAATG
This sequence comes from Lactuca sativa, assembly GCF_002870075.4. Taxonomy (NCBI): domain Eukaryota; kingdom Viridiplantae; phylum Streptophyta; class Magnoliopsida; order Asterales; family Asteraceae; genus Lactuca; species Lactuca sativa. The sequence goes on from NC_056629.2 coordinate 194,031,530, forward strand.
AGGGTGTAATATCAATATCCGTGGTGAGAAGCAAGCTTAAGTTGGTGACATAACGCGCCCGGGTAGCATCGTTCAGCGTTTGCGGAAATTGTAAAAAACGATGATCGGTCACATCCTCGGGTGGGTTGGTTCTTTGTGCCCTTCGGGCCATAATCTGCACATATTAAACAAAAACACAAAACCAAACAAAATATGGTAGCATTAATAAAATTTAAACCAACAAAATTGAAGCTGGATAGGGACCTTACGCTGGGCGTACATCCAGCGTACGCTGGGCGTACGTCCAGGTTCCACATATCTACGTCCCGGTTACTTTACTTGTGCTAAAATCATAACCCAACTTAAAATAAACACAGCAGGGCAGCAGACTGTTAATATTTTCGTGGTCCAAATGCAGTAAGAACAAAAAAACATGACCACCCTTAAAAATCAATTCCCATTATCTCGTAACTAGTGACAATCAAGTGTAGCAGTCAAGAACTCGAAGTCAATCAAGAACTCGAAGTCAACTGGGGTACGCTTGGCGTACGACCCCGAGCTCAAATCGATGGGTGTGGGACGCAAATTAGACCAAATTAGGTCCTAGGGTTTAGTTTATTAACTGAAATCGGTCCATTCAAACCCTAATCAACACATGCATGTGCGAAATCGGCCCTAAATCAAGAACACTATGAACCCTAGAATTCGAACAAAAGCTAAATGCAGCTTATTTCATCAAATTAAACATAAATCTAAGCCATTGAGTATCCGAAATACTTACTTGTGTGTTGGATTTAACAAGAAACTAAAAATAATCAAGGATCTTGGAGAAAGTTGCCGTTCACAGCGTATGTGAGAAAGGAATTGGGTTGGAAAATAACAGGGAAGTCAAAGGGTCAAAAGATATACCTGGTCGTTGCCTTACGCGGGGCGTAACACAAGGCTACGCGGGGCGTAACCCCATCCCCCTGAAATGTTCATTCGCGATTCGGGGCTCATTACGCAAGGCGTAATCCTACTTACGCAAGGCGTAAGTTTAAATGAAAATTTCCCTTTTTCTTTTAATTGAATTTCCTTTTCTTTTTAATCATTTAATCTAGGGACTTAAAATCTAAAAAAATTTCTTTTTAATTTCTTTAGCTAATGATGACTTCACGATGAGTGATAAAAAAATAATAAAAAAAAATATGAGACGTCATAACCACTTATCTTTGTCGAGATCAAACGACAACGGTTGATCAAAAACCTTTGCATGCAAGAATTGGTTTGCGAAAACACCCACTTTCGGGACCCGTTAGAATATTTCCTTTGTTTTCCTTGCACATTTAACTAAAAGCGGAACAAGAAGTGACCTAACTAGTCAAGAACAGCAAGAGCTCGGTCTTCCACTTAACCACCACAATACGCCTTGCTATACTACGCCTCATGGATTGAGTTGGACAGATCAACAAAGTAGTAGACTAAGCAGGTCAAGAATTCCCTAATCGCTTTCATTCCCGAAACCCATGCAAAAAGTAACGTCAAGCAATGTGTACAATCCCAAATTCCTGCAAAATAAAAACAAGAACCTTCCCGACAAGTGAAATGATATCATCGAAAATCAAACTAAAAATAAAAACTAACTAAAAACAAATAACGAATAATCAAATAAACTAAATTAATGACAAACCGTTCCCCGACAACGGCGCCAAAAACTTGATGTGCACAAAAGTACCCACTAATTTTAATATTTATAACCTAACAAACTTAGACTATCTATGCACTTATAGGCAGTGTACCTAGTCAGATTACAGTATAGCTTAGGTAAGTCGGGTGTCGATCACAGGGAACGGTGGATTAATTTAATATATTTGGTTATAGGTTACAGGTCACATGAAAATAATAAAGAAAATGGTTTAATAAATCTCAAACTAGCAACTAACAACTCTCGATAAACTAACAGGGAATCAAATCTCTTCAGGTACTTTGGTTTAGATAAATTACACCTTAAAAACATAGACAATTGCATACACAAATTCATTTATTCATGTTCACCGATTCCTAAAATGATTAAACAGTGATCAGTTGATTAAACTAACATGCTTCCTAGTGTTCAGTTCGTATCAAGCAAGACTTGTAAATATAGTTAATCAATTTAGATATTTAATTAACCTCTTGTTGATGGTCATCAAACAAGGCTCCCACATTAACTTACCTATTCTCAAGTTAATCCTAGTTTCACATTCGTTATTTCTAGTCTTATAATCTCAATGGTCATCAAAAATCATAAGAGACAAGCAATCGAGCAGATGTTCAAGAAACTCAATTCACTTAACAATTAACTGAAAATAATCATCATTAACACATGAGGATCGTTAAACAAGCTTGGCAAGATAAATTAAACACAAATAAACTATTTAATATAGCAATTAGTCTAATAATCAAAGCTTCATTCAATCATAAACACAAAATAAAAGGTTTTTACACCTAAATCAGAAAATAAATACAGAAAAGTACCACAATGGAATGCTAAACATGGTCATGTTAACAAACCATATGATTACCGACATGTATCCACTCTCCAATCCTTCCGATCTCCGCTCCCGTTAGCTTAACGTCCTTCCGGCCGCCTTCTAGACCCTCAAAACGGCTTAACAAAAGTTAATTGTCGACTAAATTAGGTTAGAAGTCGAATCCCCCCTCCTAGTTAGCTGAAAATCGACTTTTATAATCTTTGTGGCCGACCTAAGTACGCTGGGCGTACTTAGGATTACGCGCTGCGTACATAGGATTACTACGCGATCAAGTCTATCCGGTGCAAGCGTGTACGCGGCGCGTACCATTAATTTACGCGGTGCGTAACCCACTTCCTCAGCACATTTAATTTCTTTTAGCTCCTAACTCTGGTTTCCGCTTCGGTCTTTTCTTTTGTGCTTTATTGACAACGAATAGCTGTAAAACATAATTCAAAGCATTATGAGTACTTTTTAGTTCTAAAATAGAATAAATAAGGCCAAAATATTAAGATAAAGTGCATAAAAATATATATAAAAATACACATATCACATTATCATCAATATATAAGGAAAAAAGGATTCGACCTGTAGTTATACATCTAACAAACAAATGAAAATCATGAAAAATAGATTGAAACCCAAGGGAAGTAATTATTGTAGAAATTTTTTGAACCACACATGAGGGCTTATTTAAGACCATACAACGCTTTCTGAAGCCTGCAAAATTCACCTGGCCAGTGGGCAATACCTTGTGGAGGAGACATGTATACCTCCTCATAAAGATCACCTTTCAAGAATGCATTTTTGACATTCATCTAATAAATCTTCCATTGTCAAATGGAAGAAATAACAATCAGCGTGTGAACAATCCAAATTTTTGCAATTGGAGCAAAAGTCTATTCATAATACATACCATATTCTTACGACTATCCTTTTACAACAAGTCTAGCTTTATAACGTTTAGTAGAACCATCAAACTTGGTTTTGATCTTATCTACCCAACGACAACCAATTTTGTGTTTTCCTGGTGGGTGTGGGACCAAATCTCATGTATGAGTATGATAAAGAGTTGTAAGTTTCTCAACCAAAGCATTTTGACTAAGAGGATAAGTGATGGCCTCTTTGTAGGATGTTTGCTCCGAGAGACGATGTATATTTCCAAATAAAGGAGGCAAATGTTGGCGACTAAGAGGAATATACAAAATTTGGAAGCTTGGTGGAATTTCAAGTACAAGTAGGTTTTGGTGATAGGGATTCTTAAGTAACCATAGGTGGGGGTTCTTCAGCAACAGCAGGTGCAGGATGAGAAGTTGGAGGGCTATCTGAAGTTGCAGAAGCATCTAAAGAAACATCATTATTGTTAATGCTAAATGGATTAATAGTTCGAAGTTCATATTGAGTCATAATGTGAGACTAAACAACAATGTTATAGAAATGAGTGTGTTATAGAACGGTAACATGTCGAGAAACATACAATTTTTGACTTCTAGGATTGTAACATTAAATATCATCTTTGAACAATACCTTACCCTAAGAATAAACACAGCACAAATTTTGGAGACAACTTGGTTCACTCGGCGTGAGGTCGTAAAACAAAGCATGTACACCCAAATACACACAATAAAGAATAATCAGGAAGTTTTCCATATAATTTTCATAGAGAGACATCCCAAAATTGTGTGCAGTGGGAATGCGATTAATGACATATGTAGTGGTAAGAATGGCTTCTACCATGAAGATATTAGGGACTTAAGAAGATGAAAGCAAGGATCATGTGGTTTCAACAAGGTGACGATATTTTCTTTATGTAATACGGTTTTGCTTAAGAGTACATGATGATTGGCGTATAGTGCCATCAGATGCAAGTAACTTAGTGAAACCATTAGAGGTATATTCGCCTTCCAGATCACAATGGAATAATTTTATAACAATGGAGTGTTGAGTCTTGAATATTGCTCTAAATTAGCTACACATGGTGAAAAAAAATCAGATTTGCGATTTGTTTTGGTCAAATATTAACAAATTAATTTCGTAACCAAATTATTAAGTGTGGTGTGATGTTTGAAATAATATACATAAATTTTAAATGCTTAAAATCTTGAATTATGCTTTAGATCTTTAAGATGCCCATGATCATGGGAAGAAAATAATGATATTCAAAAAGCTTCAAGTTAAGAGTGTGTTATTTTCGTACGAAATAAATGTATTTTGTCACACACCCGAACCAGGGTGGCGGAAACGTCCGGGGCCGGATGACGTCATTGTATAGTATCATAACAGTTGAATATATATGAAACATAGCAACCCAAGCGGCATACATTGAGAATACAAAATTACATATTTTACATATTGTACTTGTTCATAAGTTACACAAAAGTGACAAAAAGGTAAAATTCCCTAATGCTGCATCACTTGATCTCAAAACAGATTTGATTACCTATTACTGGTTCCTCGAGAATACAAGTCATTTTGAAAAGCGTCAACTATAAACTTTGACTTATATGCATTTACCATTCACTCATCAAATCACGCACAACAATTCGTTTTATAACATCAAGTTACTGATGCGTTTACGCATTATCAATGCACAACGAAGTTGCGAACAATAAACCATATATCTAGGTTCTAAGTGTTGGAATAGTGTCTAAGGCTGCAACTATATTAGACAAGTAATTGACCCGGTTGTGCATGGTCCTTTTGGGTTGCCTTCACCATAGCAACTTGATAGGATGATTTATTAAGAGAGAATAAATATTATTAATATATATTATGAGAATAATATAAAGAATAATAATATTGTTATTTGATTAATATAATTCATAGAATTAATTGGAATTAATTTGGTGACTTAAAGAGATTAATTAAATAAGAGGGTATAAACTGTCAATTGTTTGATAGTTAAACTTTAGACTGTAAATCCATATTGATAGGGATTGGACGGATTCTAGAAGCTAAGGATAGCTTCAAATCGTCCAAGGCTATCTAAGGAATGGATTTGGATTGCTTTAAGAGAAGATTATCCAATTAGGGTTTAGGTTGTAACCCTTAAGGAGTCTACAAGTATAAATAGACCCTATGGCAAGGGGAAATCGGCACTTGATCTAAAGTAAGAAGCCCTGGCCGATTTCCTCCCCTCTCCTCTCTCCCAAATCATCCTCCTTGCTATTTGGTGTTTGTAAGCCATTAGAGGAGTGACAATTGTGACTCTAGAAGCTCCAAGACAACAAGATCAACAAGGAATTCAAAGGTATGATTCTAGATCACTTTTAACATTGTTCTTATTCCTAAATAGTCATTAGAAGTCTTGGATTCAAAGCATGTTTAATTAGAAAGCCTAGATACAAGCATTAGGGTTTTGCATGCGCACATAGGAAAGTTCTTATGGCTAAAACCCATCAGTGGTATAGAGCCTAGTTTGGTTTTCATTAAATTGTTGCTTAATTGTCTGAAACTAAATTGCAAAATTTGACTTTTGTGTTTCTGAGTCATGGACTCGGCGAGTTCCATAGTGGACTCTGCGAGTTGGCCTGACTCGGCGAGTCCCTTGGTGCACTCGGCGAGTCCAAGCGTCAGGAATGACCAGATTCGGGATTTCTTCATGTTTATCTTATGGAAACTTACCTTAATCATATTAGATCAACCCTTATCCGATTTTTTGATATATATGACTATTATATTGATCTAATTAAAGATATTTATCAACAAATAAAATATTTATTTTCCTTATATGATAATTAATTAATTATTTTGATTATTTTGGTAATTATCTTGCAAGATATCTTGAATAAATCAAATATAGATATTTAGGAAATTAATTGTTAATTGAAATTATTTGTTATTTGATCCTCCATGTTTTAAATGTTTAAAACTTGTCCTCAAGTTTTGAAATTTATATTTTGTAATTAAAAGTTTTAATTTAGACAATTTAAATTTCAAACCCTAGATTTTAAAAGGTTTAAAATACAACCTTATACTAATATAATATTACAAGATTAATATATATATATATATATATATATATATATATATATATATATATATATATATATATATATATATATGTATAACTAAATGCTAGTCTTACCGTTAGTAGGCCTCATTCACGAAGCCGATCTATAAGGTGGGTATAAGGTTGCGGCCTATAAAATGGCGCTTAATGGGTGTACACTCACACCCACCGCTTGCTTGATTGGTGGAGGGTCGTTAGCCGAACGGGTAGGATAGGGCAACCTCATCCTCTCATTAAAAGTATAATAAGAAATACAAAGTAACTACACATATTTTTTAAAATTTCCCAATCTTAGTTACTTTAGGAAAAGTGAATTGATGCAATCCCATGAAATTACACTTTGCACCCTTGCTAAGAAGTTAGTGGAGCGTGTGTGGTTTACCGGCACACTAATTGGTTCTAAGCAAAGGTGGCAAAGGGTGATTCATTGTTTATCATAGTTCGATGGAGCGTGTGTGGCTTACCGGCACATCGAATAGGTGATCGTTACAATGAAGGCACCATGTGAATTTGCATGGTAATTCACACCCGCTTTGTGATCCTCGGTATCCCAGTCACAAACAAGAGGGGCATATCGAGATTTAAACATGCCATTGAATAGTTTCAATGAATCTCATCCGAACCTAGGAATTCTCAATAAATTTAGGACTAATAGTTAGGTTTTATGGTGGAGAATTAGTGAATCGTCATTCACTTACCTTCAATTTATTTGCATGTTAGATTACGGCATCCCTTTTCTAATATGTAAATGTTGTTGTTGGATCCTAGCCCTAATTTTTCTTATTGGGTGATAATTAGGGATTCATATTCTAATCTATCTTTGTCCTTTCTATTTGTAGATGTCGAACGCCAACAACGCTGCTGCTAGTTTTTTCACGTTGATGAGCCTTTGCCAAAAGGTCACCTTTGATGGAACGAATTTTAGCGAATGGATAAGATACATTCGCACCATTGCTCGCTATGAGGATAAGGAGTATGTCCTCGATGAGAGGCTCGAGAAGATCAACCCTGAAATCGCTACTCCGGCTGAAATCACCGCTTTTGAAACGCATGAGCGAGATGCAACGAAGGTACATTGCATCATGATAGCCACCATGAACTCCGAATTCCAAAAGTCCTATGAGGACATGTACCCGTACGAGATGCATCAAGACTTATTGGAGAGATACCACCAAAACGCGAGACAAGAGCGGTATGAGATTTTCACTAACACGATTTCCGCTAAGATGGGTCATGGAGAATCTCTTACCGTGCACCTGCAAATGATGCAAAGGTATGTCGACCGCCTTCGCAAGTTAAATGTTGACTTTGGGGAAGACTTGGCGATCGACATGGTGCTTCACTCTTTGCCTCCGATGTACAATCAATTTAGGATGACCTACCACATGCACAAAGAGGAGGTCACCCTAAGCAAACTCCAAGGTCTCTTGAGGGTCGCTGAGAGCAACTTCAAAGACAAGTCTGTTGCACCAACTCCCAATCCACCCGCTGCTCCTGTCTTGGCTATTGGTCAAGGAAAGGGAAAGAAGAGGAAGGCTTCGTCTAAGAACTATCGCAAGGTTAAAGCCCGAGATGGTGCCTCTTCTAGTGGGACCAAAGTTGATCCTGCTAAGCCCTGCCCTAACCCGAAGGAGGCAGAGTGCCACCACTGCCACAAGATAGGACATTGGAAGCGAAGCTTCCCGAAATACCTGCAAGCCATCAAGGAAGGAAAGATCAAGCCATCTTTCGCAGGTATATATAAAATTAAATCTAACGATTCTAATCATGCTATTTTTTGGGTTCTTGATACCGGTTGTGGTTAGCACATTTGTTCTAATGTGCAGGGACTAAGAAGAAGTAGGGATGTGGAGCAAGGAAGAATCAATCTAATCATGGGGAACAGAAGATCGTCGCCTGTGACCAAGATTGGAGTGTATTCTTTAGTGCTTAGGAATAATTTATGTTTAGATTTGAACAATTGTTGCTATTCGCCAAAAATGGCTAGAAACATCATTTCATTTCATGGTTTATATAGACAAGGTTTTAGATTTTCTTTTAATAATGAGAATGGTTCTATTTTGGCTTATCTAAATGGTGTCTTTTACTTTGAAGCTATACCATGTAATGGAATTTATGAAACTGTTATGATTGTTGATAACTTAGGAAATGATGTTTTGAACATAGATTCTTCCACTAGTATGGATAAAGCATCCTCGTGGCATTGTCGTCTTGGACATGTCAACAAGAAACGCATAGCCCAACTCCAAAAGGATGGAGTGTTAGAGTCATTCGACCTTAGGGAAGATGACACATGCGAGTCTTGTTTACTTGGAAAGATGACTAAATCACCCTTCACAAGTACGTGTGAAAGGGGTGAGGGCCTATTGGACCTAATACATACCGATGTATGTGGACCATTTAGATCAACCACGAAGGATGGGAACCGCTTCTACGTGACTTTTACCGATGATTATAGTAGATATGGGTATATCTATTTAATCAAGCAAAAGTCAGAAACCTTTGAAAAGTTGAAAGAGTTCAAGAATGAAGTGGAGAATCAATTGGGCAGGAAAATCAAGATGCTTCGATCCGATCGAGGAGGAGAGTACCTAAGTCTTGAATTCCACGATTATCTCAAGGAGTGTGGAATACTTTCGCAATTGACGCGTCCAAGGACACCGCAGTTGAATGGTGTGGCAGAAAGGCGTAATCGAACCTTATTGGATATGGTTTGCTCTATGATGAGTCGTGCTTCACTACCTATCTCTTTTTGGGGGTATGCCTTAGAAACTGCCACCCATGTCCTTAACCGAGTCCATACTAAGAAGGTTGCCACAACACCTCACGAGATGTGGACAGGGAAAGCTCCCTCATTGGCACATATCAAGGTTTGGGGTTGCGAGGCTTTCGTAAGACGAGATACTCACGACAAGCTCGAACCTCGAAGTGAGCGATGTATTTTCGTCGGCTACCCGCAAACATCCTTTGGATATCTCTTCTATAGACCAAAGGACAATGTTTTCTTTGTTGCGAGGAGAGGAGTTTTCCGAGAGCGAGAACTCATAGGCCAAGGAGACAGTGGGAGGCAAATCGAGCTTGAAGAGATTCAAGAGTCGATGGATGAAGGAACCTCTACCGCTGGCACTCAACCCGAGGAGGAAACTCCGGTTGAACCGATTGACGAGTCCTTACCTCTTAGACATTTCGATAGAGTTAGAGTTCTACCCCAGTTTTATGGTTTTCATATTACTACCGAAGGGGACACGTATATTAGTGATGGTACACTAATAAATCTTGAGACCGCTTTCCTTAACGGAAAGTTGGCTGAGGATGTTTACATGGCTCAACCAGAGGGGTTTGTGGATCCGAAGCATCCGAATAGAGTGTGTAAGCTTGAGAAGTCCATCTATGGACTTAAGCAAGCGTCTCACAGATGGAATCTTTGCTTCGATGAGAAAGTCAAAGAGTTTGGATTTGTACGAAGCGAAGATGAATCATGTGTATATGTCAAAGCCAGTGAGAGTATAGTAAGCTTCCTCGTTCTATATGTCGATCACATATTACTCATAGGAAACAACATCCCGACTCTGCAGGAGGTTAAGTCCTGGCTCGGGAAGTGCTTCGCTATGAAGGACCTCGGAGAGGCTTCTTACATTTTGGGAATAAGGATAGTAAGAGAAAGAAGTAAGAGACTAATTGGACTTAGTCAGAATACTTACTTGGAGAAGGTACTAAGACGTTTTAGTATGGAAAACTCAAAGAAGGGAGAATTACTGATACAAAGTAATGCCAAGTTGAGTAAGACTCAAAGTCCGAGTACCGAAGCTGAAATAGCAGAAATAAGCCGAGTACCATACGCTTCCCCAGTTTGCTCAATCATGTACGCTATGACTTGTACTCGCCCTGATGTAGCCTTCGCTTTGAGCATGGTTAGCAGATATCAAGGGAATCCTGGCAGAGCACATTGGATTGCGGTGAAGAATATCCTTAAGTACCTTTGGAGGACAAAGGAATGGTTCTTAGTCCTCGGAGGGAGTGATGACTTGAAGGTGCGAGGGTATAGTGATGCCAGTTTTCAGACCGACAGGGACAACGACCGTTCGCAGTCGGGCTAGGTCTTTACCCTAAATGGAGGAGCAGTGACATGGAAAAGTTCCAAGCAGGAAACCGTAGCTGATTCAACGTGCGAATCAGAGTACATTGTAGCGAGCGAAGCGTCGAAGGAGGCAATATGGCTAAAGAACTTCATCGGTGATCTTGGAGTTGTACCTGCCATAAAGGAGCCCATGGAGATTTTCTGTGATAACGAAGGAGCGGTTGCCTTGACCAAAGAACCGAGGGATCATGGTAGATCACGACATATCGACAGAAAATATCATTTCATTAGACATCGTGTAGAAGAAGGACAACTCGTAGTGAAGAGGATATCAACAGAAGATAACCCAACAGATCCGCTTACGAAGGGACTGAGTAGGGTTAAGCACTTGCAGCATGCTAGGAGTATTGGGTTGAAGGATGATATTAGCATAGATTAGATAGTACTAGAAACGTGTAATAGATAAATGTAATTAACATTTGATGATTAAATAAAGGAGTTTTATTTATGAGTAATGTTACTATCTTATGTTTATTGTTTAGCTATTGTTTCACTTTGCATGTTTTGACTTCCAGAATAATTGAGTTTATTAGGAATAATCGAATTGTTCAAATTGTCCACAATCGTTCATATGTTGGAAGTAGATATGAAAGAAGATTGGTATGAATCGGTGCGTAGATTGTCTAAATGGTATTAGACATAGCAAAGGGTTGCTGCGACATTCATGAGTGCTTATGAACTGGTTTTGAGCATTGGAACAAACCCGCGCTTGCTGGAATCACCTTATGGAATATGATATAAAAGGGTGATCGCAAGACGATAATATCATATAGTCTTAAAACCTAGATATATGGTTTATTATTTTCTAATTGATTGTACATTGATAATGCGAAAACGCATTGGTAACTCAATGTTATAAAACGCATTGTTGTGTATAGTTGATTATTGAATAAGTAAATGCATATAAGTCGAAGTTTATCTGTAACTTTTATCTAAGAAGGTAAAAGCGATATCTCGGCCGCTCGATGATTTGATTTGACTTATGTGTCGGGCCCGGTCAGAACTGAATTGATGTGTTCGATTAAGTTCTATGTCGAATAAATCAGAGATCGAGAAACCTAAATGCTTGACTAACCATTCCATAGGATTGTCAGCATGATATCTAACAGAGGACTATACGATCTCTTATCTGAAGGACAAGATTGATTAGATCAGAGTTTGACAGCATCTTTGAGAGCTACGATTGCAAATCAAATTGTACTCGTGCATATAGTTACTAGACTTATCCAAGTGGGAGACTGTTGGAATAGTGTCTAAGGCTGCAACTATATTAGGCAAGTAATTGACCCAATTGTGCATGGTCCTTTTGGGTTTCCTTCACCATAGCAACTTGATAGGATGATTTATTAAGAGAGAATAAATATTATTAATATATATTATGAGAATAATATAAAGAATAATAATATTGTTATTTGATTAATATAAGTCATAGAATTAATTGGAATTAATTTGGTGACTTAAAGAGATTAATTAAATAAGAGGGTATAAACTGTCAATTGTTTGATAGTTAAACTTTAGACTGTAAATCCATATTGATAGGGATTGGACGGATTCTAGAAGCTAAGGATAGCTTCAAATCGTCCAAGGCTATCTAAGGAATGGATTTGGATTGCTTTAAGAGAAGATTATCCAATTAGGGTTTAGGTTGTATCCCTTAAGGAGTCTACAAGTATAAATAGACCCTATGGCAAAGGGAAATCGGCACTTGATCTAAAGTAGAGAATCCCTGGCCGATTTCCTCCCCTCTCCTCTCTCCCAAATCATCCTCTTTGCTATTTGGTGTTTGTAAGCCATTAGAGGAGTGACAATTGTGACTCTAGAAGCTCCATGACAACAAGATCAACAAGGAATTCAAAGGTATGATTCTAGATCTATTTTAACATTGTCCTTATTCCTAAATAGTCATTAGAAGTCATGGATTCAAAGCATGTTTAATTAGAAAGCCTAGATCCAAGCATTAGGGTTTTGCATGCGCACATAGGAAAGTTCTTATGGCTAAAACCCATCACTAAGGCCATATGATATTATCATCTTGCGGTCACTCGAGATAAATTCCATGAAGTGATGCCAGAAAGCGTAGGTCTAATCTAATGCTCAAATCTTATTCGTAAGCGCCAATGAATGTTGCATCAAACCTTTACCATGTCTAATAGACTTTAGATAATCTACAAACCAATTCATGACAATCTTCTTTCATACCTACTCCCAAAGTGTCAGCGACTTCGGAATGTTCGAATAATCTTATTATTTAGGAAGTCAAAACATGCAAAGTGAAACAATAGGTAAACAATCAACATAAGACAGTAACTTTACTGATAAATAATACTCCTTTATTTAATCATCAAATGTCAATTACATTTATCTATTACACGTTCCGAAGCTATCAAATCTAAACTAATATCGTCCTACAGCCAAATGCTCTTAGCGTGCTGCAAGTGCTTAACCATACTCGGTCCCTTCGTAAGGGGATCTGCTGGGTTATCCTCCGATAATACTCTCTTCACTACGAGGAGTCCCTCTTCAACCCGATGTTTAATAAAATGATCTTTCCTGTCGATATGTCAAGATCTGCCATGATCCCTTGGTTCCTTTATCAAGGCAACCGCTCCTTCAATATCATAAAAAATTTACATGGGCTCCTTTATCTCTGGCACAACTCCAAGGTCTCCTATGAAGTTCTGCAAACATATTGCCTCCTTTGACGCTTTGCTCGCCACTATGTACTCTGATTCACACGTTAAACCAACTACAGTCTCCTGCTTGGAACATTTCCAAGTCACTGCTCCTCCATTTAGGGTACAGACCCAGCCCGAATGCGAACGATAGTTGTCCCTGTCGATCTGAAAACTAGCGTCGCTATAACCTCGTACCCTTAAGTCATCACTCCTACCGAGGACTAGAAACCATTCCTTGTTCCTCTGAAGGTACTTAAGAATATTCTTGACTACGGTCCAATGTGCTTTGCCAGTGTTCCCTTGATATCTGCTAACCATGCTCAAAGAAAAGGCCACATCAGGGTGAGTACAAGTCATCACACACATGATGGAGCCAACTGTGGGAGCGTAAGGTACTCGACTCATTTCTGCTATCTCAACTTCGGTACTTAGGCTTTGAGTCGTACTCAACTTGGCATTACTTTGGATTGGTAAATCCCTTTTCTTGGAATTCTCCATACTAAAACGTTTTAGTAACTTGTCCAAGTAAGTGTTCTGACTAAGTCATATTAGTCTTTTACTCTTGTTTGTCACTATCCTTATTCCCAGAATATAAGCAGCCTCTCCGAGGTCCTTCATAGTGAAACACTTCCCAAGTGAGGACTTGACTTCCTGCAGCGTCGGGATGTCGTTTCCTATGAGTAGTATGTCATCGACATACAATATGAGGAAGCTTACTATACTCCCACTGTCTTTGACATATGCACATGAGTCATCCTCACTTCGCAGAAAACCAAACTCTTTGACTTTCTCATCGAAACAAAGATTCCATCGGTGAGATGCTTGTTTCAATCCATAAATGGACTTCTCAAGCTTACACACTCTATTGTGGTGCTTTGCATCGACAAACCCTCTAGCTGACTCATGTAAACATCCTCAGCCAAATTTTCGTTAAGGAAAGCGGTTTTGACATCCATCTGCCATATCTCATAGTCATGAAATGTAGCAATGCCTAGCATCACCCTAATAGACTTTATCTTAGCAACTGGTGAGAAGGTCTCATTATAATAACTCTGGCAGTTTCAGTAAAGCCCTTCGCAACCAATCACGCCTTATAGGTGTGTACCTTCCCATCCATGTCAGTCTTCTTCTTAAAGATCCACTTGCACCCGACCGTCTTACGACCTGGCACATTGTCAACCAAATTCCAAACTTGGTTTTCATACATGGACTGAATCTCGCCGTCCACAGCCTCTTTCCATTTTGCAGACTCCGAGCCTGCCATGGCTTCCTTGTAGCTATTAGGTTCATCCAAATTTATTACTGTACTATCACTAATAAACGTATCACCCTCACTTTTTATATGAAAACCATACAACACAGGCGGAACAATAACTCTATTGGAATGTCTAAGAGGTAAGGATTCGTCAATCGGTTCAACTGGAGTTTCCTTCTCGGGTTGAGGGCCAGCGTTAGAGGTTCCTTCATCGTTCGACTCTGGAAGCTCTTCAAGATCGATTTTCCTCCCACTGTCCCTTTGTCTTATGAGTTCTAGCTCTCGTAAAACCCCTCTCCTCGCAACGAAGACAACATTGTCACTCGGTCTATAGAAGAAATATCCAAACGACTTTTGCGGGTATCCGATGAAAATACATCTCTCACTACGAGGTTCGAGCTTTTCGTGAGTTTCTCGTCTTACGAAAGCCTACAAACCCCAAACCTTGATATGTGCCAAAGAGGGAGTTTTCCTTGTTAATATCTTGTGAGGTGTTTTGGCAACCTTCTTCGTAGGGACTAAGTTAAGGATATGGGCGGCAGTCTCTAAGGCATACCCCCAGAATGAGATAGGTAGCGAAGCATGACTCATCATGGAACGAACCATGTCTAGAAAGGTTCAATTTCACCTCTCAGCCACACCGTTCAACTGCGATGTCCTAGGTGGCATCAATATCGAAACGATGCCGCATTCCTTGAGGTAGTCGTGAAATTCAAGAATTAGGTACTCTCCACCTCAATCGGATCGAAGCATCTTGATTTTCATACCCAAATGATTCTCCACTTCTTTTTTAAACTCTTTGAACTTTTCAAAGGTTTCTGACTTGTGCTTGATTAAGTGGATATATCTATATCTACTATAATCATCGGTGAAAGTCACATAGAATTGGTTTGCGTCTAAAGGGCCCACACATATCGGTTTGTATGAGATCCAATAAACCTTCACGTCTTTCACAAATACCAGTGAAGGGTGACTTGGTCATCTTTCCAAGTAAACAACACTCGCACACATCATCGTCTCTAAGGTCGAATGACTCAAACACTCCATTATTTTGGAGTTGGGCTATGGGTTTCTTGTTGACATGTCCAAAACGACAATGCCACAAGCATGCTTTATCCAAACTATTGGAAGAATCGATACACAACACATCGTTTCCTAAATTGTCTACAACCGTCACAGTTTCGTATGTTCCATTACAAGGAAATGCTTGAAAATATAAAACACCATTAAGATAAGCATTAATAGAACCCTTTTCATTATCAAATGAATATCTAAATCCTTGTCTATACAAACCATGAAAAGAAATGATGTTTCTTTCAATATCTGGCGAACAGAAACAATTATTTAAATCTAGTCCTAATCCATTACCAAGCACTAAAGAGTAAACTCCAATCTTGGTGACAGGCGACGATCTTCTGTTCCCCATGATCAAGTTTATCTTCCCATGCTCCACATACCTATTTCTTCTTAGGCCCTATAAATCAGAACAAATGTGAAAACCACATCCTGTATCAAGTACCCAAGAATAGCATGTGATGAATCATTAGATTTAATAGTGTAAATATCCGCGAAGGACGGCCTGATCTTTCCTTCCTTGATATAAGATACTTTGGGAAGCTTCGTTTCCAATGCCCTATTTTGTGGCAGTGATGACATTTTGCATCCTTGGGGTTGGAGTTAGGTTTAGCAGAACCAACCTTGGTTCCACTAGAATAGGTGCTATCATGGGACTTTCCCTTATGGTGGCTCTTTTAGGGAGCCTTCCTCTTCTTACCCTTTCCTTGCCCAATAGCCACGACTAGGGCAACAGTAGGAGTAGGAGTTTGTGCAACAGACTTGTCCTTGAGGTTACTCTCGACAGTCCTCAATAGACCTTGCAGCTTGCTCAACGTGACCTTTTCTTTGTTAATGTGGTAGGTCATGCGAAACTGGTTGAAGGATGGTGGTAGTGAATGAAGAATGATGTCAATCGCCAGCTCTTCATCTAAGTTAACATTTAACTTCAGCAGGCGGTCATCATACCTCTGCATCTTCTGCAGATGAGCAGTGACAGACTCTCCGTCTCTTATCTTGGTCGTGATCATCGAAGTGATGATCTCGTACCTCTCCTGCCTCGCACTTTGGTGATACCTTTCAACCAAGTCCTGATGCATTTCGTAGGGATAGAAGTCCTTGTAGGACTTTTGCAGTTTAAAAGTCATTGTCGCTAGCATGTTGCAAT
Organism: Lactuca sativa; assembly: GCF_002870075.4. Lineage (NCBI taxonomy): Eukaryota > Viridiplantae > Streptophyta > Magnoliopsida > Asterales > Asteraceae > Lactuca > Lactuca sativa. The sequence continues at coordinate 194,048,302 of NC_056629.2, forward strand.
GGACTTTCGTGGCATCATGCTCATGGGCCTCGAAGGCAGCAATCTCTTCTGGAGTGGCAGTGTTCATGTCCACCTCTTTCAGCTCCTTATCAAGGACATATTCCTTATCCTCGTAGCAGGTGACCATTCTTATGTTACGGATCCAATCATGAGTGAGAATAAGCCGGAGGCGTTAGAGATGGAAGCGTTGTTGTTCAGGTTCGACAATCTGAAAAAGAAAAGAAACAAAGTTTGATTAGATAAGAATCCCTAATTAAACACCCAAATGAAAAATTAGGGCTAGGATCCAATAACATTTTTTGCGATTTAGAAAAGGGACGCGGTAATCTAAACAACAAATAATTTGAAGGTAAATAAATGATAATTCACTAATTTCCACAATGAAAAACAAATTAAAGTTAAGCTTTTAATGTATTGAAAACTCCTCGATCTTTTGAGATTCATTGAATTTTTCAATGGCATGTTTAAATCTTGATATGCCCCACAAGTTTGTGACTGGGATGCTGAGGATCACAAACTTGGTGTCAATAACCATGCAAATGTACATGGTGCCGCCAATGTTATAGTCACCTAATTGACGTTCCGGTTAACCATGCACGCTCTATCAATCTATGACAAACATCGAGTCACCCTTTTCCACCTTTTCTTAGAGCCCAATTAGTGTGCCGGTTAACCACACACGCTGCACTAAAATCTTAGAAAGGGTACAAAGTGTAATTTCATGGAATTGCATCAATTCACTTTTGCCTAAAGTAACTAAGATTGGAAATTTTGTAAAAAAATTTACTTACTTTATTAATTCATTATAATTTTAATGAGGAAAGGTTTTCCCTATCCTAACTGTTCGACTAACGACCCTCCACCAATCAAGGAAGCAGTGGGTGAGAGTGGACAGCAATTAAACGACCATTTTATAGGCCATAACCTTATACCCCCTTATAGATCAGCTTCGTAAATGAGGTGTACTAATGGTAAGACTAGCATTTAAGTTATACATATATAACAATTATTCTTATAATATTATGATAGTATAGGGTGAATTTTAAACATGTAAAATTCTAGGGTTTGGAATTTAATAGTTTCAAAATTAAACTTTTAATTCAAAAAATTAAATTCCAAAACTTGAGGGCAAATTTTGAAACATTTCCAAACTAACTAGATGAAAATTCAAATAAATAATTAAACAAATAGTTATGGTGATTATCTAATTTTGACCTATACCAATTTTATGCAAGATAAAGATCAAATAAATTCAAATAATTAACATTTATCATATAAGGAAATAATTATTTAATTAATTTGATAATATCTTTTATTTTGGAAAGGTTAATCATCCAATATTAATAAAGTTCGTATCTTATCAGATAGAAACGATTTGGTAATCATCCCACATCAAAATAGGCATAAAATCCCGAAAATCCCTCTGTCTGACATCCCGACTCGTTGAGTCCCCATATGGACTCGCTGAGTTTATCCTACTCGTCGAGCCCACATTGGGACTCGCTGAGTATGTCAGTTAAAACACCAAAAAACGATTTTTCCAACAAGAATGAAGCTCAAAGCATCAAATACAATAAAAGTCAACCAGGCTTTGATACCACTGATGGGTTTTACACAAAACAACATTCCTATGTGCTCATACAAAATCCTAAACTTGGATCGAGGCTTCTCTATTGTACATGTAATTCATCCAAGACTTGAAACCCTAATCTAGCATACATTGAAATCGAAAACTACAATAAACTAGTTTAGATGATACCTTTCAATGGTTGCAAGAATCCTTTGATCTTCAAGAAGCTTAGTGTCACAAGTGTAACACCTCTAATGTCTCACAAACACCACAAGAAAGAGAATTATGTAGAGGAGAGAGGATGAGAGGCAAAAATCGGCTCCACATTTACAAGGGATCAAGTGGCCGATTTTGCTAGCCCTAGGGGTCCTAATTGGATGATTTAAGCACTAAGTAACCATGAGAACCTTCTAGAATAAGGCCTCAATGGCCGAAATTAAGATGGACTCCTGTTAATATCATCCATGCCCTAATCCATATGGATTCTCAGCCAAATATTTAGAATTAATTCTTAATCAATTATTGTCTAATATTAATTAAACTATATGATTTCTCTTTGAATATATTACTCATATAATATATTAATAAACCATAATAACCTCTCTCTTCACAAATCATCCTATCAAGTTGCTTTGGTGAAGGCAACCCAAAAGGACCATGCACAACCGGGTCAAGTACATACCAAATATAATTACGGGCTTAGACAGTAATCAAACATGCAAGACTTAAAATGTACGCTCCGTAGGTACGGTGAAGTGAATGTCTCACTGAAGCATTAACATATATACGTGAACTACGACTCCCTTGTGTTGTATAACGAATGGTTTCACTATTGAAAATTTATTACAGTTGTTTTATGACACACATTTTATGAGTTTTTTAACATGTGTTTTATGACGTGCAAACTATACTGTCATTAATTTGTTTTGTATACGCTTTTGTGTAAACTATTTATAAAACTTTATATAAATAGTCAATAGTAGGTATGTCTAGTAATAATATATGTTATAAAATTTACATAATATTCTTGGGTTTTAACCCATCTAAATAGTGAAGTCAAAATTACGACCATTTTCACTAGAAAGTTTATTTTTTTTGTAAAAATCTTCCAGAAACTTGTAGTTTTTGCACATCTCATATTTTCCGTTTGAAATTTTGTAACACCAAAATAGTATAAGTTGGTCATCCTTAACAGATCTTGATTTTTTTTATATAAAAAGGAATCATATAATGACCTCAACATTTTTCTATTTATACAAATTTTAAACATGTAAAAGTAGGACATGAAAATATCCAAAGATCAAAACATATTTGGGCTTTTGCAAACATATGTTATTGTTATATTTGAGTATATCGACTTTTATGCCCGATTTTTGAGTAATAAATGTGTTGACAATCACACATGTCATGATTTCTATGTAATTATCAAATGATATTAACCTTTCTATACAAGAAATTACTCCATATTCAAGAAACAATCGTAGTGCATGCTAATTTCCAATGGACAAACCGATTCTAACTTATGTCAATCTTGTAATTCACATTTTTTATGTGTGTATGTATAAGGTTTTCAACATCATAAGCACAAATTATTCCATAAACAAGTTGGTGCATGCAAATATCCAATGGTTAAAAAAAATTTGACTTGTACCCCCCCCCCCCCCCCCCGAAAAGCATGAAAAACACAAAAACTTGGGGGTATGAAGCTCACATTGACGATTTTTGTGAGTTGAACAAAGGAAGAATGAGTGGTTTTCGAGCCAAGCCTTGCACAAGCTTGAAGGATTCTCGAAAATGCAACTGTTCTAAGGATCCAACACACAAAAGGGTGTGTAAACATGAAGAACTTAACAACTAAATGTGACAAACTACTCAGAAAAGCCACTTATTACTTAACAAGGGTCCTAGAATTCATCTTATTATTGTCTAATGTGACATTCCCATTTTCACGGCCAGAAAAGACCGATTTTGTTTATGCTTTATAAAAATCTGAATACTTCTTTTAATAAAAATGTTGCGAAATTTGTTCCCAGTAAAACATGATAAATAAGTTATCAAAGCATTTCCGAAGAAATATATTTTTATTCATTTTAAAACATTTGGGATGTCATTGTCAATACAGAAACATAAGCATAAACAAAACTTACATTCATTTGCACTAGTGATCTACACCTATTTAATCTCTCATTGTAATATAACTTCGTTTCGACACCTGTGATTCAAATAAGCTTGAGTGGTTCATATTGGAAAACCTGGTGAGTACATAGGGTTTTCAACCCACAGTAATATAATTATTATGTTTAAAGATCAAAGAATCAACCCAATTACCCATCCCCATTATCTTTTTTACTCTTAAGGATCTACCCTAAGAATTAGCTATTCCTCGTTCATTCATTCCTAAGGAATTGGCATGAAATCCATTGTTGCCAGAGTTTACTCTACATGCACTAAGTTTCATAGTCACCAGGGTTTATACAACATGCACTAAGTCACACAATCGCTAGGGCTTAGGCACAAAGTCTCATAGTTACCATGGTTTATACGATAGGCACGAAGTCACACAGTTGCCAGGGTTTATACAACAGGCACTAAGTCGTATAGTCACCAGGGTTTAGAGTACACTGGGTGAACACATCGTTCACAACACCTACAAGTTGCGAGCCTACTAGTATTCGACTCGACTGTATAGAATAGTTTGTGGTTGTCATCCATACTCTTCTAGATGACGGGTCTAACGCTTGGGAAAAAGGATTCTCTCATTCTTCAGCTCTCGCCCTTATCTCATGGTCTATATCACGTCTCATCCCATCATCCAACTTATATTTCATCTACCCATGTTTACCCAACATAATTTGTAGATATAAAATACATATAGAGTTTAAATCGTTTAAAACATATATAAAATCGTTCGTCGAGCATAGATAGCAAGTATACTGGATAATATGCACACATAGCATGAAATTTATATTAAATAATTCATATCTATGTGTAAGATGAAAGTAACTATGCACTCACTTGTTAAAGTGACAAATTGAAATTCGAGCAACGCTTTGCTTCTTAACTATATGATTTCCTTCGACTAAACCTAGTGTTATTGCCACTTGGTTTTAGTTTAATCTTTATTGAGACTAATTATTAGTCTAGTTTGATCGTTAACTCAAAGTCTACTTCATGATCTTTCATGTAAGGAACAACCAAGTAGGATCATATCAGAGGTAGGGTCCGTTTGGTATATGAAGTATATTGTTTGGAAATCCCACTTTAAACACCTCACTAAATCACAGCCTGGACATCATTCCCGTAAGTAGATCAATCAGTATAACAACTTTGAACCACTGATAAATCTTATTTATAGGTTCATAATATAATGATATTATATTTATATATAAGTTATATTTAAAGTATGGTAAGTGTATCTCACTTACAACGGGTTTTTCTCAAAATCGGGCTCTACCGAAGCAGAGTTTTTGAGCCGAAGGCTATTCGTTTCGGAGCCGTCAGGCGCTCCGGGGCTTCCGCCTCGTGCTAGGGGGGTTCTCAAGGATTTTTGGGGGGTTTAGGGCAAGAGAGAGGGTTTATAGAGGGAAAGAAGTAGTGAATTAGTGAGGAATGAAGGCTGGCTTCGAATCTTATTTATAGGCCTCCAGGAACACTCTCACATCGTGAGGAAGTAGTGCTCAGGTCGTGAGCTAGTTTGGGCACCAAGGCAAGGCCTGGTGCTGACACGTGGCATCGCACACAAGGGGTAAAACCACTGATTTTTAAAAATTCATAACATTTGCATACAAGTCCATTTTCGACGTTCTATATATCCACGCGATGGTAAAAATAAGATCTACAACTTTCCTTTTGACTCCGCTGGCTAATTCTCGACTGATCTTAAATTTATTAGTAAGAGGAGATTATACTGTTAAATGACCGCGTAAAATTCATAACTTCTACATACAAACTCCGTTTTCGTCTGTCTTTCTACTCTTGAGCTTCTATTAATGAGATCTTCAACTCTTATTTAAATCGCGTTGGCCATAAACCGCTCAATCTAAAATTCGAATTATGGGTTGTGCATTGCTAAGCCAAATCTTAGAAAAATCATAACTTCCTCATACAAAGTCAGATATGGGCGTTCTTTTTATGCACTCTCTCGGTTTAACGTATACTACGACTTTGGTTTAGATTTATAAGGCTAAAAATTCCTCTATCGTAAATTCACTATCTACGTCTCACAGCGCCGTGCCGGTTTTGTCGCGAAACTTCGACGGGCCATAACTTCGTTGTTATAACTCAGATTTCGGTGTTCTTTATATGTACGAAACTCTTGTAACATATACTACAACTTGGTTAAGATTACTCGTTCTAAATAATCTTCCATCAAAAACTCATTTTTGATGCTTATTGTCTATAAATTGACTAGCCAGAATCTGCGACGTTACATCTAACTTGAAGAACTTGGAAGAATTTTGAGAGAGAATTAGGTTGTGTGTGGAGAAAGATGTGGCAAGAGTGGGTTAAACCCCCTTTCCCCCGCAAGTGTTAAGGGGGGAGGGGTGCCACCTTTTACTTTTGTGTAATGGTCCATTAGGTGATGTACATGGAGGCATGGTAGGTTGTTACATGTTTTACATAGTTGTTTGACGGTCCAAAAGGAGTAAAGTGGTGAGGTGTCACCAACAAGATCATCCCTCTTTTTGTCTTATGCCTAGAACCTAACCACCTTGGCCAAGGGAGGGATTTTTTGGATTTTGGCTTGTATGAGAGGGAGGTTTTCGGTTTTAATAGGGCCGAAGGAAGGATGGGTTTTGTGGCCAAGGTTTATTTGGTTTGAGAGTTTCTGAGTAAAAGCCCAAAAATTGATTTTTGTTTAGTTATGAGATCAAAATGAGGCCTATAAGAGGATATTGCAACTTGATTCTTAGTGTATGCACATATGTATTCATATAACATTTCCATTTTTGAAATTCAATAATCTAATGCAACAAGGTTACATAGAGGAATTGTTTTTACATGAATACAATATTAACCATAATTTTTGTCAGTTGTGACATCATCACCCCGTTTAAGGGAATTTCATCCCGAAATTACTTCTACTGTGGGCCCTGAAGAACTAGGAAAAAGATGGGGATACTTTTTCGTCGTCTGGTCTTCGTGTTCCCAGGTGAATTCAGGTCCTCATTTGGCACTACATTGGACCTTCACAATGGGGATGTGACTCTCCTTCGTTCATTTCACCTCCCAATCCATTATTTTTGTGGGTTCCTTATTGAAATGAAGGTTCTCGTTTACCACAATCTCATCAAGCGGGACAACGACACTTTCGTTAGATAAGAATTTCTTCAGGTTAAGTACATGGAAAACATGTTTGTACATTGCTGAATTCGGGCGGTAGCTGGAGTTTACAAGCCACCGGGCCAATCCTAGCAAGGATTTCAAGGGGTCCGATGTATCTTGGCTTTAATTTCCCCCACTTCCTAAACCGTATCATCTCTTTCCAAGGAGAGACCTTTAGTAGTACGCGATCACCAACATGAAATTCCAAGGAATTCCTTCGTTTATCCGTGTAGCTCTTTTCTCGGTCTCTGGACGCCTTTAGTCGTTACCTAATATGAACGATCTTCTCAGTTGTTTCTTTGATGATCTTAGGACCCGTGAGAATGTTGTTGGGTACCAGTCCCTTTGCTAGTTGGGTGTCTCCCACCTCATCCCAATAGATAGGTGATCTACATTTACATCCATATAGAGCCTCAAAGGGAGCGACTTCGATGCTTTTGTGATAGCTATTGTTGTATGAGAATTCGACCAGTGGCATGTGGGTATCCCACGCCTTACCAAACTCTATCACACAGGCTTTTAGCATATCTTCTAATGTATGGATGGTTCTCTCACTTTGTCCATCTGTTTGGGGGTGGTAAGAAGTATGCATATCAAGCTGAGTTCCTAATGACCTCTGAAGTGACTACTAAAACCGAGCGGGAAATCTACAATCCCTGTCAGAGATAATAGATATTGGCACGCCATGCAACCTCACGATCTCTTTTATATAGGTCCTGGTTAACTTCTCCCTTTTATCAGTTTCCTCTATTGGTAGGAAATGGGCAGATTTGGTAAATCAGTCGATGATTACCCAAATGGTGTCAAGTTCGCCCCTTGCCTTGGGCAACTTGGTTATGAAATCCATTGTTATCTGTTCCCACTTCCACTCGGGTATTTCTAGCTGCTGCAGTAGACCTGAGGGCTTCTGATACACTACCTTAACTTTAGCACAAGTCAGGCACTTGCTTATGTAGGTAGGAATTTCGACTATCATATTCGACCACCTATAATGTTGCTTGAGATCCAGGTACATTTTATCCAAAACAGGATGAACAGAGTAATTCGTTTTGTGGGCTTTATTCATGACCACGTCTTTGAACCCACCAAAATTTAGGGTCAAGATTCAGTTCATGAGGTGGTAGGCTCCGTCCTCTATGATCGTAAGATTCTTGTCCATCCAACGCAAGGCTTCGTTTTGTAACACCGTATATTTTCAAACAAAATTTTAATTTTAAATTCAGATAATTCTAATAACACATTTCACAAAAATCTCATTTATTTAAATTATAAAATGCAACTTCAGAATTGTTTGAATAATAATCCAGGATCCTCAAAACATAACTCTTTCTTTGGTGTGTGTACAATCGAGCCGGTGCCTTCCCATGATCCTGAGAATAACCTAAAACACATATCACATAACACGGTAAGCACGAAGGTTGGTGAGTTCACTAAAATACCACACACATCAAATTAGCCACTCAAGGCTAACTCAATACGACCCTCCGGTTAATGTGTCTCAGTGGAGACCCTCCGGTCCTAACTCAATAAGCTCATAATAATAAAACTCAACATAAATCACAAAGACATAATGCAGAATACCACAATATACAGGTAATCACATAAGACACCTCGTTCACACAAAGATACGACTCATGGTAAGTATAGTAAGAAGACTCACCTCGGTTGACGAACAACTCTTATAGATGATGCTGCTGCACACCGGCCTCTAACACTGGACCAAGATCCACAAATACCTAATTAAGATCTAAGTCCAAACCCTCACTCTTTAGGTCTAAAGGTAGTCCACTAACTAGCCCATCAATAACGTAAAACACATTGGGCCCACCAAAGCCCAATAATGAATTGGCTCTCCCGAGGCCCAACTCTCAAGTCCAAGTGAAAAACCCAACTCAAGGGCCCAAGGCACACACACACACACACAGATATATATATATATATATATATATATATATATATATATATATATATATATATATATATATATATATATATATATATATATATATATATATATATATATATATATTCCTCTAGTCCAAAACACAAGTGCAACAAGCCCAAAATCTTGGCCCAACACTCAAGGCCCAAAATGAGACTTAGCCCAAAAGTCCACAATGAGGTTACGTAGGGCGTACATCCCTTGGTACACTCAGTGTACTCACTAATCCAGATTGACCATCGGGGACACTTGGTCAGTATGCAAGGCGCACTGGAATTACACTCAACGTACATCCCAGATTCACTCTTTCTACTCATTTGGTCTAAATCAGCTAAGACCTTGGCTCATATCACTGATCTGGACTCCCTAATAGCTCTTACTCCATAAATTCAGTGACTTTTTAAGCCTTTGCATGGCTGATAAACACACAAAACTCTCACTTTCTTAGCTAAAAATGCTCATATCTCATGTATGGCTTGATTCCAACACCTAAGTCTTGATTTTTGTGACACTACACCACTAAATACACTCAAAGGGGTTGATCATAGTCTCTGGAGCTCAATATCTCATTAAGTCACCAACTTTTGGGACAAAAACCCTAAAATACTCTACTATGATGCACAAATCAATGACTGGGAAAGCTTGAAGCTCTATACCTCTATATGAAGCTACCATCATAGATATGCTCAGATCCAAGGGCCTGGACTCTCACTCCTTCTTCTCCAAAGCTTTTTGTTCACTCCAAGAACACACAAAACCACCCAAAGGCTCTCAAATGCACTCACAAGTTATATGAACGAAGGCTTAGGGTTTAAAAGGGTTTGTTGACTGAGAACGGTGGCCAGGAATGAGGCAATCATATCCTTTATATAGGGACACACCTAAAATTAGGGTTTTCACTCTGGGACTAGTACGCCCCGCATACTAGGTGGATCCACTTAAAAATGATGCATATGAATACGTTAAGCATTCACACATGTACACCAGCGTACTCAGCTGCCACCTTTCTCAACTAAGGGACTTATCCTGCCAAAACTTCAAACTTCTAAAGCTTACTCGATATAACTCCATTTTCAATGAACCTCATATCCACAGAAAGGTGATGAGATGTACTACACTTCTAGCAACTCGTCGCAACCCCGAGTCTTCCTCATGCCCGGGTTGCTGCCTACGAACCCTAATCATGGACGATCTAAAACAATAGGTTACACATCTCCCCCACTTGAGTTATATTTCTCCCTCGAAATCACTCCTTATCTCACATAGATCGAATCCAATAACCCGAGAAGCACCACCGAAAGGACCTCATATCATACAGCAATCTCTTCCAAACACACCTAAACCCAACAGGATTTGTCGTCCTTAAAGAAGGACGGACCCTTCTGCTGCTGCGGTACTCGATCTGTCTCTCCAGAACATGAAAACTCTAGTGGTTTGTCGCTCTGTCAGACCACCCTCATAAAATATAATCATGTGAATTGCTCATCGAATAAAAGACTCAAAGAACACTCTACCAATTCTGATTCTCTAATCGATCCCTATCGCAACTCAAAAGGAACAAAAAGGTCATATCCCGCTAAGGACCCACTGCCTGAACAACTATCAGAACTCTTCTGAAGAAATGATCCTCAAAACTTTGTTCTCAAACACAAGAAAGCGGTCAAGCCAGCTCGGAACGATCCTCTGACACCCTTAATCATAAGCATTAGATCATCTCAAATGTCCCTTCCAGCATTAATCACCAGATCAATTTTGACCCAATAGTTGAACCTCCAAATATCACCCGCTGCAAACCCAATAAAACGACTTACCATCTTCCTTCTCACAATAACTATGACTAGAGAATACTATAGCTCCTCGCAGAACAATATTCACTCTTATCGACTACTGGTGCTACGGATCCCCTAGTAGTCTTAAGACGCTCCATTATTGACAGATGAATGCTACGGCTCCCCGCAGACTTACGACACCCTCTGACTGACTCGTGAATGCTACGAATCCCCACAGTATCACAACACTCTCTCGCTAAGCAGTGAATACTACAGCTCCTCGAAATACCACGATGTCCTCTCCCACTCTCATGGATTCTACGGCTCTCCGTAGTCTTACAACGCTCTCGCTCATTGAATCACCATGGGCTCACTCCATGATTTTTTCTAATAATCTCAAGCGATTACTCCAACTTGGATCCACTTGCTCTCTTATCACCCCATAATCTCATCATCAAGTCATCACTGCACTAAGTCCACCAACTCATGCTCCGCAACTCAATATGGATAAGTGCTTACACCCACCCAGCTTATGCACCACCACTAATGTTGTAAGTTCTAGTAGGCAAGGCACTTTTCTCAGCACAGATACACCCTTAGACAGTCCCACTCCAGCGATGGGTACCCATTGGAACAAAAGTTACTCGTGTAACATCCAAAATTTCAAGCCAATTTAAATTTTTCCAAAACATTTAAAACCATTAAAAATCAATACAATATTGTTTTCAACATATATAATATCAGAGTTTTCCCAGAAACATAAACAAACATGAGGAGTTGTACGATCATGCCTTCTCCTTGCCGCGATCCCCTGATGTACCTAAAAAATAAACTGAAACCGTAAGCTCGAAAGCTTAATGAGTTCCCCCAAAATATTGATACACATACAGTCCAATAAGACATGTACAGATAACAGAATGTATCGGGTTCACGGCCTTATAGACTAGAATACCCATGGGCCCACAGTCTGTGTCTGGATTGCCTACCTGTCCCACACCTCACATCTGAATTGCCAGCGAGCCCACAATACGAGTCTGGATTGCCTACCAGGCCCACAGCTTGTATATGGAATGCTCCTAGGGTTTGTTTTCTACCGCACGGTGCAATACAACCTAAACCCATCCCACATAACATGTCGACATGTTACACATAAATGCATACACCAATAACCAATGATATCACAGGTAGTGCTATAAGCCTACCAAGCTAGCATATCTAACACATACTTATCATAACTACAAGGATATCAATCCAATGGGTTGGGATAGGTGCCTTAGACCCCTTAGTATAGTGAGGTAACACACCTCGCACTGTCGAATCGAAGATAAACTCTAGCTCTTGGATTTCCGGTACAAACTCCACCACCTAAATGCACCATAGAACCATGCTTGTGAATTTCCAATTTCCCAAAGTGTCCTAGAAGTCCAATAGTCAACCCTTGGTCAATTCAAAGTCAACTGTCAAAGTCAATAGTCCACGCTGACCTCAACTCTTCGAGTACAACTAGCCACTCACCGAGTTCCTTGCATAACTCGCCAACTCGTCGAGTCACTTCAGCGACTTGTCGAGTTCCTAGTGGCAATAGTCGTAAACTCCTTGGCCGACTCGTCGAGTTTCCCTTTACAATTCGCTGGGTTCATAAGAGTCCAAAGGTTGAGAAAACCCTAGTCGACTTGCCGAGTCATTCGACTGACTCACCGAGCCCAAGGCAATCTTCATCAGACTCGCATAGTCCTTCAACCGACTCGTCGAGCCTACAACTATGTTAATCGGACTCGCTGAGTTGTCCTGACACTCACCGAGTCCATTCAGTCCTTCATTCATACAGAGGCTTTTAAAGCCATGCTAACGCTTCATATTGTAGATCCAGTCCCCCAAGGAAGGTTTATCACGTAAAGTTGCAAGCTTTACGTGCATGCAAGGTGCTAATGATCTAAATCAAGCTGAAGAAGAGGTTCTAGGTAAAAGATCTTCACTAACATGCTAAAGACTGAGACTTTATGATGATAAGAGCCAAGATGAGCCTAGATCTGAAGTTGCAACTTCAAATACTGGTTCATCACTCGAAATGCAACACCAAATGCCCAAGATGGCCCCAAAGCTCAAATATAAAAGGGATCTAGCTAGAAGAAGCTCAAGGTGGTGACTTGATACCTCCAAATGATGATAAAATGAGGTAGACTTCAGATCCCCAACTGTTCCTTGCTGAAAGCCTCTTGATCTTCAAGCCTTTCCTCACTAAGATCCACCTTCCAAGCTTAAACACACAGGTATGGAGAAAAAATGGATATTTAGGGTTTCTGGACCCACACGGGCTGCATGGGATGGCTAAGGGGGCAAAGGATCCTTTAAATAGGGTAGAAAACCCTGGGGATTAGGGTTTCACCCTCCAGCTCCTACTCGTCGAGTCACTCTTTCGACTCGGCGAGTTGGTCACTAAAATACGTGGCCCAATCCCACTCCTACTCGACGATTCAGGACATCCACTCGTCGAGTAGACCTTGAAACTTGAAATTTAAAGTCATACTATCACTACCTGAGAATCGGGATGTTACAATTCTCCCCCACTTGAACTAGACTTTGCCCTCGAAGTCTGCTATATAGAACAACTCCAGATAGTTCTCTCGCATCTCAGCCACCGGCTCCCACATCCATTCGGATCCCCTCTGATGCTCCCACTGTACCTTCACCATAGGTATCTCCTTGTTCCATAGAATCTTCACCTTTCTCTTTAGTATGGCCACGGGCCTCTCAACATAGTTCAGGCGCTCATCGACCTGAATGTCATCCAAGGGTACCACCGTTACTTGGTCCATAACTCACTTTCGCAACCGTGAAATGTGGAAAGTGTTGTAGATCCGACTAAGTTCCTCCGGTAGCTCTAACCTATAAGCCACCTTGCCAACCCTGGCAATGATCCTGAAAGGCCCAATGAATCGGGGACCCAATTCTTCCCTCTTCTTGAAGCAGATCACACCCTTCCAGGGTGAGACCTTCAGGAGAACCATATCCCCCACTCGGAACTCTAACTCAGATCGGCGTCTGTCGTTTTAACTCTTTTGTCGACTCTGAGCGGTCTGCAATCGCTGCCTAATCGACTGAATCTTCCCAGTAGTCTGCAAAACTACTACCGTCCGCCCCATCACCATGCGTCCGACCTCACCCCCAACAAACAGGGGTGTGACATATCTGCCTATACATAAGCTCAAAAGGTGGGGCACCAATGCTGGAATGATAGTTGTTGTTGTAGGCGAACTCTTCAAGTGGTAGGTGAGAATCCCAGCTCCTACCAAAGTCAATGACACACGCCCTCAACATTTCCTTGAGGGCCTGAATGGTCCGCTTGCTCTAACCGTCTGTCTGGGGATGAAATGTTGTGCAGAAGTGCAACTGCATGCCCAGTTCCTCGTGAAACTTCTGCCAGAAGCGGGAGGTAAATCTAACATCCCAGTCGGAGACAATAGAGACTGGAACCCCATGGAGAGCAACAATCTCGTGGACATATATGTCGGCCAACTTCTCGGCCGAAGAACTCTCCCGTATTGCCAAGAAATGGGCACTCTTGGTCAATCGATCAACGATGACCCATATTTCATCAAATCCCTTCACCGTCCTTGGCAACATGGTAATGAAGTCCATCGTGATCTGCTCCCATTTCCACATGGGAATCTCTAGAGGCTGCAGCATACCATGCAGCCTCTGATGCTCGACCTTAACCATCGTGCAGGTCAAGTACCTCTCGACATACCAAGCCATTTCTCGTTTCATAAATGGCCACCCATAACTCAAACTTAGATCTTGGTACATCTTGGTGGCCCCCGGGTGAATAGAGAAGTGAGACTTATGAGCCTCCTCCATGACTGTCTGTCTGACCCTTCCAGACATCAGAACCCGTACTGGTCGCATCGGATCAGTAACCCCTGGCTATCCTGCACATACCGGGTGTTCTCACCCTTGATCCTCTCTAACTTCCAGTTCTCCGATCGCATGCCCTCGACTTGAGCATCCATGATCAAGCTCACAAGCAGAGAATCCACCGCTATCCTCATACTTAACGTTGGGGTGGAAGACCCAGCTGACTTGGGGCTCAAAGCGTCCGTCACCACCTTCGCTTTACCGGGGTGGTAAAGGATCTCGCAATCGTAGTCCTTGACTAGATCCAGCCACCTGCACTGCCTCATGTTTAGGTTCGGCTGGTGCATGATATATCTCAAGCTCTTGTGATTCGTGTATATGGTACAACAGACCTCATACAGGTAATGTCTCCATATCTTGTGAGGGAAAACCACTGCTCCCAACTCCAAATCATGAGTAGGATATCTCGTCTAATGCGGCTTCAACTGTCGCGACGCGTAGGCTATCACCCGTCCTCTTTGCATGAAGACTGCCCTAAAGCTGTGTTGGATGCATCACAGAACACCGCAAAATCTTCCACTCCTTCTGGGAGTGTCAGGACTGGAGCCTCTCATAAACACTGACGGAGAGTCTCAAATGCTCTCTGTTGCTTAGGGACCCACCAGAAATACACTCCCTTCCTCGTCAAACGAGTGGGGGGTACTGCAATCTTAGAAAAATCCCAAATAAACCTCTAATAGTACCCTGCTAAACCCAGCAAGCTCCTGATGTTCGTAAGAGACCTCAACACCTCCCACTGCATGACTGCCTCGATTTTGGCCTGGTCGACCAAAATCCCCTCCTGATCAACGAGATGTACGAGGAACTGGACCTCTCGTAACCAAAACTCACACTTCGAGAACTTGGCATACAACCATTCTCGTCTCAGAACTCCCAACAACTCCCTAAGGTGCTCCTCGTGCTGCTCTCGGGTCTTGGAATATACTAAGATATCATCTATGAACACGATGACCGAGCGATCAACCATCGGTCTGCAGACCTGATTCATCAGGTCCATTAATATTGTTGGCGCATTGGTGAGCCCAAATGGCATCACCACGGACTCTAATGACCATAACGGATTCGAAACGCGGTCTACTCCATGTCCTACTCTCTAACCCAGACCTGATGATACCCCGACCACAAATCAATCTTGGAGAACCAAGATTCTCCCTGTAACTGATCAAATAGATCATCTATCCTAGGGAGTGGATAACGGTACTTCACCGTTAACTTGTTCAGCTCCCTATAATCAATGCACATCAGGTGCGAACCGTCCTTCTTCCTGACGAAGAGGATTGGTGCTCCTCATGGAGAACTACTAGGTCGAATGAACTGCTAGCCCAATAGTTCATGCAGCTGTGATGACAACTCCTGCATCTCGGGTGGCGCCAACCGGTACGGTGCCTTGGCGATAGGGGCCGCACCCGGAACCAGGTCGATTCAGAACTCAACTTGCCTCTCCGGAGGTATCCCTGGCAACTCTTTTGGGAATACGTCGGTAAGGGGCTTCGTATTTTCGAAGTCCTTGTATTGAAAAGCCCGACTGGCTCCTCCCCTACCGCGGATACCGTTGATACAGCTGCTGCGGCAGCCGTCTCTGCAAGGGCTGCATAGAGCTCACCAAAGTACTCGACCATGGCGGTCTTGATAGAACCAAACATCTCCGGTAGTTGTGCCTAGAACAACATGGAAACCTCATCATGTAGGATCTCTCGAATCCTGGCGTCCAACTCATCTGTCCCCATCTACACCACACGCTCAGGTGCTGCTGGCCTCTCCTGTCCCCCGTCTCCGGATCATAATCCCGATTCGGATCCCGTCACAAAGAGTCTCATCAACACCATTCTGAAAACATACCAAACGATATCAGATAATTCACATAAATAACTGGGAACCAAGGCCCGACTATACTCTAGGGGTTGTGACTTCGTTTCTACATGTATGGGTCCTATGCTTTCAGTAGTACGGGCCCATACTACCTTCCACACCTACCCATATTTGTCTCAAGTATCACTACAACACCCTAACAAGATACATAAACATCGCGAGCACTCAATCCTCACTCCTAGACAAGATGCTAACATCACATAACTGGCCTCCCGGCCTCTCACAACTCACCTATCCATGAAACTTCCACCAACTCTGTAGCACTAGTGTATGCTAGCCATACATAATGTTGGACCCTATAGACTTTCGAATATCCAATCCTACCCTAAGCCCTCACTTAGACAAGAACAGAACATAAGGCCAAATCAAACATTCTCAGGCTATAAGATCTTAATTATGTATAACCGTGACGCATACACTAAACAACTATAGTAATGATGTAAATCTTATATATAGGAAACCCTAGGCTAGCAAGCATCATGTAATCAGTCAATTTTATCATGAAATTCCTGAAGATCCCTAGCCTAGTACTAGCATGTTGTTCTAACATATCACAATATCAAATAACCTTATGGTATTTTGGGGTCTACTTACTGGCTCCGGCTGATTGTATATTCTGCATCCTCATTTTCTTTTTTTGAAAACATTTAAAAATCATTTAAAAATCCTTTCCTTGTTTTTTGATTGGATTCACGCAAGTGTTCCTCCAATTTGGTCAAACCAAGGCTTTGATACCAACTTGTAACATCCAAAATTTCAAGCAAATTTAAATTTTTCCAAAACATTTAAAACCATTAAAAATCATTACAATATTGTTTTCAACATATATAATTTCAGAGTTTTCCCAAAAACATAAACAATCATGAGGAGCTATACGATCATGCGTCCACCTTGCCGCGATCCCCTGATGTACCTGAAACAATAAACTAAAACTGTAAGCCCAGAATCTTAGTGAGTTCCCCCAAAATACCGATACAATACAGTCCAATAACACATGTACAGATAACAACACGTATCGGGTCCACAGCCTTACAGACTAGAATACCCATGGGCCAATAGTGTGAGTCTGAATTGCCTACTGGGACCATAGCTCAAATTTGGATTGCCACCGAGCCCGCAGTACGAGTCTGGATTGCCTACCGAGCCCACAGCTCGTATCTGGAATGCTATTAGGATTTTTTGGCTACCGCATGGAGCAGTACAACCTCAACCCATCCCACATTACATGTCGACATGTAACATATAAATGCACACACCAATAATCAATATTATCACAGGTAGTCCTACAAGCCTACCAAACTAGCATATCCAAGTAGCATGCATATCTAACACATACTTATCATTACAACTGCTAGGATATCAATCCAATGGGACGGCCTCGGTGCCTTAGACCCCTTAGTATAGTGAGGTAACTCACCTCACACTGTCGACTCGAAGATAAACTCAAGCTCTTGGATTGCCGGTACAAACTCCACCACCTAAATGCACCATAGAACCATGCATGTGAATTTCCAATTTCCCAAAGTATCCCAGAAGTCCAATAGTCAACCCTTAGTCAAAGTCAACGTCAACTGTCAAAGTCAACAGTCCATGTTGACCTCAACTCATCGAGTACAACCAGCTACTCGCCGATTTCCTCGCATCACTTGCTAACTCGCCGAGTCACTTGAGCGACTCATCGAGTTCCTAGTGTTAGTGTGATAACCTGAAATTTATCTCGTCACAATAAACCCTTTTCCGCTAATAAAACTCGCTTTATTAAATTGCTCCGTTAACCTTTTTGGATTAGGTTAATTAAATTGGGACTTTTATTATGACTTCATGAGTGTCCAAACGAATTCAAAACGCATGAAACATCCTCGGTATCGCTTTGAAAAGTTTTTTTTAGTTTACGACCGCGTCGAGTTACAACCAGTTAATCAGATACGACCATAAGCCCCGTTTAACGTCAGTATCGGGTAGATTTCCATCGGGCCACAAACTCAACCCCTATATAAGGGATTGAGTGGTCACATTGACGCCTTTCCCACTCTTAACACACTCTCTCTCTCTCTACAAAACCGATTTTGATCAAAAAACGCCTCTTTCGAGCTCCATAATAGTAAGTAATCTATCCTAGCTTGTTGTTTAGCTTGATATACATGCAAATTTGTGGTTAAATCATCCAAAAGCCTCAAAATCATGTCTTTACGGCCCAAGAACACTCTTGGACCGCAAACACCCATAAGTGGGGTTTTGAGGCCCCAAAACCCTTCCAAATCACTTCTAGTGCTTAGCTACGACTTAGGGACTTGCATGTACGAGTTTAGAACACCAAAATCTTGATATTTGAGGAGTAAACATGAGTTTATGGCCTAAGAACATTCTTGGACCGTAAACCTCTCTTCATAGGCCGTGAACACCATTTAAGGTGTTAAATTACCCCTTAAACACCTTTTATGGCTTGGAATAATGTCTAGAACCAACCACCATCAAAGTAGGAACCTTAAACACCAAGGAAACCATGACCTTAGGAGATTACTAATGGGTTTGAGCCATAAGATCGTTCCTATGTGCACATACAAACCCTAATGTTTGAATCTAGGTTTCTCTAATTGAACATGCATTGTATCCAAGACTTTTGAATAATAGATCTAGGTAATAAAATAAGAAAAATAGATCTTGAAGATTACCTTAAGTTGCTTGCTTGAATCTTCTTGTCCTTGGAGCTTAGAGTCACAAGTGTCACTCCTCTAATGGCTTACAAACACCAACTTAGCAAGAGGATGATAATAGAGAGAGGAGAGAGGAGGAAGAAATTGGCCAGGGTTTCTTTAGAGACAAGGGTGCCAATTTTCCTTAACTCCTAGGGTCTATTTATACTAGTGAGGCTCCTAGGGTTTCACCCTTAAACCCTAATTGGATAACTTAGGCCCTAAGCAATCCAATACCCTAATGATAAGCCTTGGATGAATTCTAGGTCCATCCTAAGCCCCCAAAACCGTCAACCCCTTATCCATAAGGGATTATAGCCCAAAGTACAACTATCATACAATTGACAGTTTATGCCCCTTTATTCAATTAATCTCTTTAAGTCACCATATTAATTCCTAATTAATTTATGACTTATATTAATCAAATAATAATAATATTATTCCTTATATTATTCTCATAATATATTAATAATATTTCTTCTCTCATTATAAATTATCCTGTCAAGTTTCTATGGTGAAGGCAACCCAAAAGGACCATGCACAACCGGATCAAATACTTGCCTAATATAGTTGCAGCCTTAGACACTACTCCAACAGTCTCCCACTTGGATATGTCTAGTAACTATATATACAAGTATAATCCGATTAGCAATCGTAGCTCTCAAAGACACTGTCAAACTCTGATCTTATCAATCTTGTCCTTTAGATAAGGGATCGTCTAGTCCTCTGTTTAGATATCAATGCAGACATTTATATGGAACCAATTGTCTAGCATTTGGTTTCTCGGTCTCAGATTTATTTGACATAGAACTTAATTGAACACATCAATTTAGTTTTGACCTGGCCCGACACATAAGTCAAATCAAATCATCGAGCGGCCGAGATATCGCTTTTACCCTCTTAGGATAAAAGTAACAGATAAACTTCGACTTATACGCATTTACTTATTCATTTATCTACTATACACAACAATGCGTTTTATAACATCAATTTACTGATGCGGTTTCGCGTTATCAATGTACAACCAATTAACAAATAACAAACCATATATCTAGGTTTTAAGACCATATGATATTATCGTCTTGCGATCACCCTTTTTATCACATTCCATAAGGTGATTCCGGCAAGCGCGGGTTTGTTCCAATGCTCAAAACTAGTTCATAAGCACTCATGAACGTTGCAACAAACTTTTGCTATGTCTAATACCATTTAGACAATCTACACACAATTTCATGACAATCTTCATTCATACCTACTTCCAACATATGAACGATTGTGGACAATTTGAATAATTCGATTATTCTTAATAAACTCAATTATTCTGGAAGTCAAAACATGCAAAGTGAAACAATAGTTAAACAATTAACATAAGACAGTAACATTACTCATAAATAATACTCTTTTATTTAATCATAAAATGTTAATTACATTTATCTATTACACGTAAGCGGATCTGTTGGGTTATCTTCTGATGATATCCTCTTAACCACGAGTTGTCCTTCTTCTACACGATGTCTAATAAAGTGATATTTTCTGTCGATATGTTGAGATCTACCATGATCCCTTGGTTCCTTGGTCAAGGCAACCGCTCCTTAATTATCACATAAAATCTCCATGGGCTCCTTTATGGCAGGTACAACTCCAAGATCACCAATGAAGTTCTTCAACCGTATTGCCTCCTTCGACGCTTCGCTCGATGCAATGTACTCTGATTCACACGTTGAATCAGCCACGGTTTCCTGCTTGGAACTTTTCCAAGTTACTGCTCCTCCATTCAGAGTAAAGACCCAGCCCGACTGCGAACAGTAGTTGTTCCTATTGGTCTAAAAGCTGGCGTCACTATACCCTCGCACCTTCAAGTCATCACTCCCTCCGAGGAATAAAAACCATTCTTTGGTCCTCCGAAGGTACTTAAGGATATTCTTGACCGCAACCCAATGGGCTCTGCCAGGGTTCCCTAGATATCTACTAACCATGCTCAAATCAAAGGCTACACCAGGGCGAGTACAAGTCATAGCATACATGATTGAGCCAATTGCGGAAGCGTATGGTACTCGGCTCATTTCTGCTATTTCAGCTTCGGTACTCGGACTTTGAGTCTTACTCAACTTGGCATTACTTTGTATTGGTAATTCTCCCTTCTTCGAATTTTCCATACTAAAACGTTTTTGTACTTTATCTAAGTAAGTGTTCTGACTAAGTCCTATTAGTCTCTTACTTCGTTCTCTCACTATCCTTATTCCCAAAATATAGGAAGCCTCTCCGAGGTCCTTCGTAGCGAAGCACTTCCCGAGCCAGGACTTGACCTCCTGCAGTGTCGGGACATCGTTCCCTATGAGTAGTATGTCATCGACATACAGAATGAGGAAGCTTACTATACTCCCACTCGCTTTGACATATACACACGATTCATCTTCACGTCGTACAAATCCAAACTCTTTGACTTTTTCATCGAAGCAAAGATTCCATCAATGAGACGCTTGCTTAAGTCCATAAATAGACTTCTCAAGCTTACACACTCTATTTGGATGCTTCAGATCAACAAAACCCTCTGGCTGAGCCATGTAAACATCCTCAGGCAACTTCCCATTAAGGAAAGCGGTCTTGACATCCATTTGCCAAATCTCATAATCATGAAATGTGGCAATTGCTAGCATCACTCTAATAGATTTTATCTTCGCAACTGATGAGAAGGTCTCATCATAGTCAACTCCGGGAGTTTGAGTAAAGCCCTTCGCAACCAATCGCGCCTTATATGTGTGTACGTTTCCATCCACGTCAGTCTTCTTCTTGAAGATCCATTTGCACCCAACGGTCTTACGTCCAGGCACATTATCGACCAAATTCTAAACTTGGTTGCCATACATGGATTCGATCTCGCTGTCCATTGCCTATTTCCATTTCGCAGACTTCAGGCATGCCATGGCTTCCTTATAGCTATTAGGTTCATCTAGATTTATTAGTGTACCATCACTAATATACATGTCCCCTTCAGTAGTAATATGAAAACCATAAAACTGGGGTTGAACTCTAACTCTTTCGGAACGTCTAAGAGGTAAGGACTCGTCAATTGGTTTAACCGGAGTTTCCTCCTCGGGTTGAGTGCCAGCGGTAGAGGTTCCTTCATCAATCGACTCTTGAATCTCTACAAGCTCGATTTGCCTCCCACTGTCTCCTTGGCTTATGAGTTCTCGCTCTCGGAAAACTCCTCTCCTCGCAACAAAGACAACGTTGTCCTTCGGTCTATAGAAGAGATATCCAAAGGATTTCTGCGGGTAGCCGATGAAAATACATCGCTCATTATGAGGTTTGAGCTTGTCGTGAGTATCTCGTCTTACGAAAGCCTCGCAACCCCAAACCTTGATATGTGCTAACGAGGGAGCCTTCCCTGTCCACATTTCATGAGATGTTTTGGAAACCTTCTTAGTAGGGGCTCAGTTAAGGATATTGGCGGCAGTCTCTAAGGCATACCCCCGGAATGAGATAGGTAGTGAAGCATGACTCATCATAGAGCGGACCATGTCTATCAAGGTTCGATTATGCCTTTCTGCCACACCATTCAACTGCGGTGTCCTAGGTGGCGTCAATTGTGAAACTATTCCACACTCCTTGAGATAGTCGTGAAATTCAAGACTTAGGTACTCTCCTCCTTGATCGGATCGAAGCATCTTGATTTTCCTGCCTAATTGATTCTCCACTTCATTCTTGAACTCTTTGAACTTTTCAAACGTTTCTGACTTTTGCTTGATTAAGTAGATATACCCATGTCTACTATAGTCATCGGTAAAAGTCACATAGAAGCGGTTTCCATCCTTAGTGGTTGATCTAAAGGGTCCACATACATTGGTATGTATGAGGTCCAATAAACCCTCACCCCTTTCACATGTACTAGTGAAGGGTGACTTGGTCATCTTTCCAAGTAAACAAGACTCGCATGTGTCATCTTCCCTAAGGTCGAATGACTCCAACACTCCATCCTTTTGGAGTTGGGCTATGCGCTTCTTGTTGACATGTCCAAGACGACAATGCCACAAGGATGCTCTATCCATACTATTGGAAGAATCCATGCATAAAACATCATTTCCTAGGTTATCTACATTCATAACAGTTTCATAAATTCCATTACATGGTATTGCTTCAAAATATAAGACACCATTTAGATAAGCATAAATAGAACCATTCTCATTATTAAAAGAAAATCTAAATCCTTGTCTAAATAAACCATGAAATGAAATGATGTTTCTTGCCATTTCTGGTGAATAGCAACAATTATTCAAATCTAAACATAAACCATTCCTAAGCACTAGAGAATATCCTTCAATCTTGGTCACAGGCGACGATCTTCTGTTCCCCATGATTAGATTTATTCTTCCATGCTCCACATCCCTATTTCTACTTAGTCCTTGCAATTCAGAACAAATGTGGTTACCACATCCGGTATTGAGGACCCAAGAAATAGCATGAGATGAATCATTAGATTTAATTGTGTATATACCTGCGAAAGACGGCTTGATCTTTCCTTCCCTGATGGCTTGTAGGTAGTTTGTGAAGCTTCTCTTCCAATGCCCTATTTTGTGGCAATGGTGGCACTCTGCCTCCTTTGGGTTAGGGTTAGGCTTAGTGGGATCAACTTTGGTCCCACTAGAAGAGGAACCATCTCGGGACTTTCCCTTGCGGTGGCTCTTAGACGGAGCCTTTCTCTTCTTGCCTCTTCCTTGCCCAATGGCCAAAACAGGAGCAGTGGGTGGATTGGGAGTGGGTGCAACAGACTTGTCCTTGAGGTTGCTCTCAGCAACCCTAAGGAGACCTTGGAGCTTACTTAGGGTGACCTCTTCCTTGTTCATGTGGTAGGTCATCCTAAATTGGTTGTAACACGGAGGCGAGTGAAGCACCATGTCGATTGCCAAGTCTTCCCCAAAGTCAACATTCAACTTGCGAAGACGATCGACATACCTTTGCATCTTTTTCAAGTGTACGGTTAGAGATTCACCATGACCCATTTTGGCAGAGATCATGTTAGTGAAGATCTCGTAATGTTCCTGCCTTGCGTTTTGGTGGTATCTCTCCAACAAGTCTTGGTGCATTTCGTACGGATACATGTCCTCGTATGACTTTTGGAATTCAGCGTTCATTGTGGCTATCATGATGCAATGAACCTTCGTCGCATCACGTTCATGAGTCTCAAAAGCAGTCATTTCAGTCGCAGTAGCGATTTCTGGGTTGATCTTCTCGAGCTTCTCATCGAGGACATACTCCTTGTCCTCATGGCGAGCAATTGTGCGAATGTATCATATCCATTTGCTAAAGTTCGTCCCATCGAAAGTCACCTTTTGGCAAAGGCTCATCAATGTGAACGAGCTAGCAGCAACGTTCTTTGCGTTCGACATCTACAAATAGAAAGGACAAAGATAGATTAGAATTTGAATCCCTAATTATCACCCAATAAGAAAAATTAGGGCTAGGATCCAACAACAATATTTACATATTAGAAAATGGATGCCGTAATCTAACACGCAAACAATTTGAAGGTAAGTGAATGACGATTCACTAATTCTCCACCATGAAAACCTAAATTTAAGTTCTAAATGTATTGAGAATTCCTAGGTTTTGATGAGATTCATTGAACTTTTCAGTGGCATGTTTAAATCTCGATATGCCCCTCTCGTTTGTGACTCGGATACCGAGGATCACAAAGTCAGTGTGAATTACTAAGCAAATTCACACAGTGCCTTCATCGTAACAATCACCTATTCAATAGAAACCAATCAAGGCTCTGATACCACTGATGGGTTTGAGCCATAAGGTCATTCCTATGTGCACATACAAACCCTAATGCTTGGATCTAGGTTTCTCTAATTGAACATGCATTGTATCCAAGACTTTTGAATAATAGATCTAGGTAATAACATAAGAAAAACAGATCTTGAAGATTACCTTAAGTTGCTTGCTTGAATCTTCTTGTCCTTGGAGCTTAGAGTCACAAGTGTCACTCCTCTAATGGCTTACAAACACCAACTTAGCAAGAGGATGATTATAGAGAGAGGAGAGAGGAGGAAGAAATCGGCCAGGGTTTCTTTACAGACAAGGGTGCCAATTTTCCTTAACTCCTAGGGTCTATTTATACTAGTGAGGCTCCTAGGGTTTCACCATTAAACCCTAATTGGATAACTTAGGGCCTAAGCAATCCAATACCCTAATGATAAGCCTTGGACGAATTCTAGGTCTATCCTAAGCCCCCAAAACCGTCCACCCCTTATCCATAAGGGATTATAGCCCAAAGTACAACTATCATACAATTGACAGTTTATGCCCCTTTATTCAATTAATCTCTTTAAGTCACCAAATTAATTCCTAATTAATTTATGACTTATATTAATCAAATAATAATATTATTATTCCTTATATTATTCTCATAATATATTAATAATATTTCTTCTCTCATTATAAATCATCCTGTCAAGTTGCTATGGTGAAGGTAACCCAAAAGGACCATGCACAACCGGATCAAAAACTTGCCTAATATAGTTGCAGCCTTAGACACTACTCCAACAATTATAGCCGTAAACCCCCCAAGGATTGGTCCCTTGGCCGTAAACTCCTCTAAGGAGGTCAAATGGTGCCCTAACTTCCTTCCATGGCTTGTATATTGGACTATAATCATGTGTGCTTAACCTAGAACCATCAAAACACAAAAGGAAGGGACAATTAAGAGTTTACGGCCGTAAACTCTATGTTTACAGTCGTAAACTCCCATAAATGGTCCATTTGAGGACTTAACCACTTCCTATGCCCTACAATTGAACCTAGCCTAATTCCACAAGTGTTGTAAGACCTTTAAACATCCAAGAATACACCAAACTTGAATTTACGGCCGTAAACTCATGGGGATATGGTCATTGGGACAAAATCTCCTCTAAGAGTTTACTCTTGAAGAGTAAACTCCCTAACTAGGCCATACACCCCCTATTGCAACCCAATAGCCTCCTAACACTTGACCTAAGTGTTTTTCCGCACATTAGGATACTTATATGTGTTTAATTAGTGTTATAATCACTAATTATATGTAAACATATGTCTTTATATGTTATTAGGTCATTAAGTGTGTTCAAGTCTTTACTAGACATCGAGCACCCAACCGACACCTCCATCCGATCCACTCACAGCAAGTGAGTTCATACCCCTAAATCAACCTTTTAATTGTTTTTAAATGCTTTTATGGGGGGGGGGGGATACAAGTTGAACTATACAGTTATTAGATCAATCATATGTGATTAATGACTGTATAGCAAATAGATTTTTGCATGTTAAACTGCTTTCTCCAGCAAAAGGTTTTGTAAACTTGTTTTCAAATCTTGTTTAAAGTATGACAATCCCTTTTTATATTATTAAAGATTTTCCAAAGGTTTTGAAAGCTAGTTTTATAAACTGACATCAATTCATAAATTCTTATTTATAAGTTTTCCCAAAAGTTTTTACCGAACTTTCTTTTATGCTTTTATATTCTAAAATTCATGTCTGTATCTGTATAGTTATATAAGTAATGTTTAAAGGACTTAGGAAGGCTAGCTCGCCTTCCTCCTTTTCCTTGTTTGGATGTGGTTCTAGGGTATTGGTTATCCATCTGAAGGTCGTTTAAACATTAGTTATATATCATGTATACATGTATAGACATAAAGGTTTCCATCGAGCAGTTCATTTCCCTTGGGTAGCAAGGGCATCCTTCCATTCATCATTCATAGACCTGAAACATTAGTAACTATTATAGGAATAGTTAGGAGACTCTATTTACTCTTTCCAGTAAGGAAAATTCCAAAGGAGTTAGTTCATTCGTGAGTCTATATCATTATTCCAATACTTATAATAGAATTCAAAATATGAGATGCATCTTCAGGACACGGATTTCACCATTGTAAAGTTGGTAACCAGAGTCTCCTGGAGGGAGAGCGGGCATTCTATGCATAGATCTATACGGGACAGACACTCCCACACCCTGACTGCTAGCTACAGTCCCGATCGACCAAGCCAAGGGGTGACAAATGTCACATTCATTCCGACACATGCAGGGCGTCAAGTATTCAATTGTCAATCAGCATGGTTACGATTATCTCTATGTTTACCTTATAATTCATGGCCTTAAGGTAACAAGAATTTAACACGGTATTTTTGAAACCATCTTAGCCTTTTTTCCTAGTTATATATTAGGTCACGTTATAAACCTTTAAACCAACCCACTTAGGATTACCAGATATTTTAGACTTTGCTAGCTGTGTCGTTCATTCGATTCTGTCTGGAGTCTGTATTTCCTTGTTTTAGACTTTGCTAGTTGTGTCGTTTATTCGATACTATTTGGAGTCTGTATTTCCTTGTTTTAGACTTTTCTAGATGTGTCGTTCATTCGATACTGTCTGGAGTCTGTATTTCCTTGTTTTAGACTTTGCTAGCCTTGTCGTTCATTCAATACTGTCTAGAGTATGTATTTCCTTGTGTTACACTGAGCCAGGCGTACCATTCATTCGATACTTTCCTAGAGTCTATGTTTTCCTTTGCTTTAGTCGGCAGTATTACTGCTGAGGTATAAGTTATTTTCCCCTAGTATTTTTACTTGTGATTTTCTCATAATTCCTATAAAGTCAAAACTGCATTTTGGTAATGATAGTATTTTGGGGAAAATTACTCCTTAAAACATAAATCTGTCGGGTCTTGGTAGAAGACTGCTTTTATACAGAAAATACAGGATTTTCTGGAAAGAATTATAATACTCTGTAGATTCTAAACTACCATTTTCAAGAGGTTCTTTTGAATATCAATGTGTATTTATACTAACGTCATTAAATACTTATGAACTCAGCAACATTATAAAAATGCTGATACTCGCTTTCAAAATAACTTGTATTCTCAGGTCATCGATAGACAGGTACATCCCGAGAGCTTTTGTGAAGTCAGCCTAGTACCAAGCTGCATCTATATTATTCTCTGTATTACTTTGATGTTGCTATGAAATGTAACCTATGTAAAAATTATTACTATTAATGCGATGGTTGTTGTACTTTGATTACTATACTGTATATGTTGTGATACTTGACACGACGTCATCCATGCAAGAACATTTCCGCCGTTCCGGTTTTGGGGTGTGACAGACTGGTATCAGAGCATTGTTTATAGTGAGCTCGGTATATCAATTCATAAAAGATATATAGCCTATAAATACATAGGGATAAAACACTCTGACCAAGAATTATACTTTAAAATATAACCATATTTTACCAAAGTATAAGAACATCCAGAATCTAAACATTCGAACAAAAGTATCACAAGAAGAACAAAATAAAAGTCTTTAGATGTTGACCATTACCATCAAACCTAGGCAGTTATGTAATCGTAAGCTGGAATAAATGTAACCTGATCAACTACATTTACTTGAGATGCGACCAACGTGTGCTTGGGAGTGATGGTGGCGTTGCAACGAATCTGAAACTTACCAAATAGGAATGCTAGAGCCAAACATAAATTTTAAAATACTATAGAAGTATTTTGGAATACTAAAAGACTCACATTAATTCCAGAATCATGTTCAGAAGTTAAGAATCAAACAAGAAATTAAAATACCATAGGGACATTTTAGGATCCATAGATAACCTTGTGTGAAAAACTAAAAAGATCCTTATTGATATACCTATGATTACAAAGGGTAGACTTCCATGGTTATATATAATAAGAATCGCATAGACTAAGAATGTGTGGTTTTGCTCTACTTCCTTTTCCTCGTTGGGATGTGGATATAGAGTAGTATCACATATTCGAAGGCCTATTGGATCTAAGTTATATATGATTTGTGTACGCTATATAATTGTAGCAGGACTCAATATGGATCACCCAGTGAAATGTTTTAATAATCTATTACGATTCTTTAGACATTTCCATTCTCGCACGAACCCTGTAGAAAACCTTCTCCACTTCAGTGTTCGACCGAAGAGTTGATTCAGACCCATAAGAAGTTCATTGAGAAGATTTCCAGTTCTGAAATAAATGAACTAGGACGAGACTATTGAAACCACCAAGTTCCTATACCTTTTAGGGACACCGGTGGGAAATTCGCCTGAACTTCCGAGATTTCCAGTCATCCATCATGATGCGACCACACTCAGGGGCAGAATCAGAAGTAAGACCGCGATGACACTCAGAGTCAGGATCGGAAGTAAGTCGGAGTAGAAATTCAATATGCCTTCACGAGAGGAGAACCCTAGGTAACTACCCGAAGAAAACCAACGCCGGTCCTAGTCAAGGATAAGAGGTAGACAGAGGGAGCCAATACATGGAACCCGAGAAGTGTCTTTTCCTCGTATTCGTCGCGCTAATACACCCATAAAATAATACAATTTAGTGAGTTAGTGATTACACTACTCAGACTATGTGTTAGGTAAATCGCCTTTTCCCGTCGCAAGTAATACGATTAGATTGGATTTCAAAACCTCGATAGGGTGTTTAGCCATAATTTTTCATGAGCCCTTTTCTTCCGTGATCCTCGTTCCGAACTTCCCTCCAATCTTTCCAAGCCGGAGAGTGAACCTTTCCAGCATAAAGATAACTTAGTAGGAACAACTCCCATCTTATGGCTTTCCGATACTCTTATTCCTACCTTGAATACCCAGACTACATCATAGGGATGTAGCTTGACACTCAGATAACCAATATCTGAGGTGCGGTAAAATTTATGCCTATTATAGTAAGGATAGATACGTCTAGAGTTAAACATTGTCTCTCATCAACTTGTGTTCCTTTCCGTGTAGGAAAACCATGCCTCTGAAGAAACGTAACCAATCCGCTGGCAAGAAACCAACTCCTGCGTACCCAGCCACCCAAGAACCCCAACCAACTCCACTAAAGAGAAAGTTCAAGAAGAAGGAGGGAAGTACCTCAGCTCAAGGAGCTTCCAAAGGGAAACGAGCTGAGACAGTCAATATCCCTGCCAACCCTTCCATCCCGACACCTAGAAGGCCATACCTAGGGAGCCTCCTCCGTTGCAATAAGTCTGACTTCCATCATCACAGTATCTATCGGGAACTCTTTTGCATTAGGTGCAACAAGAAGGGGCATACCTCTTATACCTACAGAGCCCCGGTTGAGTTCATTACATCAACCACCAATGTGGGGGCCAGTCCAGTATGCCACCTATATGGTGAAATTGGACACTTCAAGAGGGACTTCCCAACTGAAGGAAACGAAAAGGGCATGGGAGGAGTATAACCCTAATGCCTAGGAAGAAGCATCAAGGAACCTGGTAGAATTTTGGTATGTGTCTCAATCCTAGATAACTAACCGAAAACATTAGAAGGCTAATTCTAAATGTAATTACTCTCCCGTTAAGGCGAAAGTCGCAGCACTGTTGTAAGAATTCAAAATTTCATCAGGTACAGCTATAATGGCTCGGTATATACGTTAAAGCCATCTATAATTAAGATGGATAGACCTCAAGTGAGTGATGCTACCTCATTTCCAGTTCCTCGTTTGGTTGTGGATTTAGGGTGAAGTCGCTCAGTCAACAGTCCTTCCCACCTTAATTATACATGACTAGTGTATGCTAAGTGATTATAGAAAGACCTCTTGACAATCCATTCATGAAAAGTACATTATTCTGAAACCTCTGGACCCTCTATAGTTCCGCGTCGACTTTATCAGTCCAAGTATCCGCGACAGAGATACACTGGACGAAACCCGAGATCCCGAGAACTTGTGTGCCCGTTCAGCACATGGCCCTATCGACCCTCATTCTATGTCATGTCGATGTATGCCAACTTCGACGCCTCTATCAATCATGGTTCAACTTAGTGCAACCATGTGTAAATTCCTAGTGCTGTGTAAACAGAACTTTCACCGTAGCTATTTCGGGAAATAAAGGTCCTTCCAAACCTAATAATAAAACCTAATGCGATCCGCCAGTCGTCTCTCTTATCTAAAACCTTCCGAAATACACCTGAGTAGGGTATCGTGCGCAGTTAACCAACCCTTTCTTAGACAAATAGAACCTGAAGTGAAAGACACTGCAGGCATTCCAGAAGACGATAACCACCTGAAACCTACTCCGTAGATCCCCCAGAAAGACCCTTAGCACCTCACAATCAGGTTCGTGAATCAAGAGGAAAGAACTCATGGGATTGACTACTATTAACTAAGTATATGCATAAGAGTGGTATATAATTTAGATCAAAAAGATTTAAGATGTGTGTTTCCTCCCTACTCCCAGTTCCTCGTTGGGTTGTGGGTCTGGGGTGGAGTCGCACAACTGAACATCCCGTCGATCTCAATTATATACGGCTTGCATACACCGAATATTAGTGGTTAAGCCAAGTATGAGGTCTGCCATGAACCTCATAGTAAAACCCTTCATCCTATCCCATAGAATAGGAACTAGAGTCAAGAGAACCATAACGGGTTGAGCTACTAAAATGACCACAAATCCGAAATTTGTTGACATCCTGGTTAAGCCAATATAGTAGCCAACACCCTCAGTTGGTAAAGAAACCTGAGTCGTAAGAGTCAAAACATTGACTACGACCATCCATCCACGCTTAATCCCACGAATTAAGCATCTCAGCAGATATCCCGGAAACCTCGAAGCTGTGATAAGATAAGCTCTGAGAAGAGTGGATGAGGAAATTAGAAGTTCCGAGTGACGGAACCCTATACTTTCTAGACTTAATCTAGATCGAGGAAACTCAGAACCACCGGAAGAGTAGTTGCAGAAGATGCTCACACTACTCAGGCACTTCGTCCACCCTGTTACTGACGAGTAGTGCCTAGGACACTCCGCCTCCTCACGTGGAAAAAGTAACCGCCGCCGTGTTGACGATAGACTGCATTCTCCGAAGTGAATACTAGAATGCCAAGAACCACATGATAGTCTCCGCAGCCAAGAATACTTGAATAAAGTACGAAAGTAGGTTGCGTTAAGCCTTATAGCCCAAATCCTGAAGAGAATATAGACTCGACACCGGCTTAGGTGTTAGTCGATGGGTTATGCAAGATCACGCGCTTTCTGCAACTGGAATGAACCGACGCCTTATAGAATAGGGCATGTCTTAGAGATTCATTGGAGTACTAGGTGTTCCAAGAATACTATCTCACACAGAGATAGTAGAACCACCTCCCGAGATAGTCCAACACTTCAGAAAATCTCTAAGGACTGAGTTGGCCCTGAGTAGAGATTGTTATTCATGAAACAGCAAAGCAAGTAAGAGCATGATTCTTTCCTGTTAGGAATCATATTGTGAAAGCGTCAACTTGAAGATGATGAGGAGTTTGAAAACTTTCTAAACAATCGTCAGGTAAAACCCTATCTCACGGACCCTGAGAGTTTCCGTTAGAAACATCTCAAGAATCAGAAGTGCAGGTTCATTTTGCACTAGGTTGAGATAGATGCCCTGCAACAAATAGATACCAGTAGATATCCAATTTATTCCATGATCCAGAAAACCTCTGAAAGCCAATCAGCAGGAAACACGAATCCAAGGATGACTCGAGCCTTCTAAGAACCAACCCGAAGAACTACACCCCAGTATGAGAGGACGTCTGGAACTTCAAAATGGCGATCACGCCCGTGCTGATATCACCATGGAAGTACATTATGCTCCAAGTACGGAAAAGCTCTATCTTTCTGAGAGCTTAGGACCATCTGAGATTCTTTATAAAAATTGGCCCAACCCTCGTCAGACCACGACTACTTTCGGAATTCCATAAGTTTCACCCCGAATCAATCCACGTCCTGGACTTGAAAGAGTGCTTGCCCAACGTTACTCTCTAAATCCCACCTTTCTTGATAGAAATCATTGGGAACCCTAACTTCGTAAAGGATCCTCTAGGAATCGCGAACCGAGCGATCAAGTGAACGAAACGAAAACCGCATCCCATTAAGTGAAGGTTGCTGGAACGCCAAGCAATGGTCGGAGTTCACTTGGGAGCGCAAAGACAAACCGAATAGAAAGTACCCTCATCTCTCTACCCGATTGTTCATGCCTACTTCCTTGCCTAAACCCTAATTTCGGGAGGAAATTCCCTCTAACGGGGGGATGATGTGACAACCTAAAATTTATCCCGTCACAGTAAACCCTTTTCCGCTAATAAAACTTGCTTTATTAAATTGTTCCGTTAACCTTTTTGGATTAGGTTAATTAAATTGGGACTTTTATTATGACTTCATGAGTGTTTAAACGAATTAGAAACACGTGAAACATCCTCGGTATCCCTTTGAAAAGTTTTTTTTTTTTAGTTTACGACCACGTCGAGTTACGACCACTTAATCGGGTACGACCATAAGCCCCGTTTAACGTCAGTATTGAGTAGATTTCCACCGCGCCACAAACTCAACCCCTATATAAGGGATTGAGTGGTCACATTGAAGCCTTTCCCAATCATAACACACACACTCTCTCTCTCTCTCTACAAAGCCGATTTTGATCGAAAAACGCCTTTTTCGAGCTCCATAATCGTAAGTAATCTATCCTAGCTTGTTGTTTAGCTTCATATACATGAAAATTCGTGTTTAAATCATCCAAAAGCCTGAAAATCATGTGTTTACGGCCCAAGAACACTCTTGGACCGCAAAAACCCATAAGTGGGGTTTTGATGCCCCAAAACCCTTCCAAATCACTTCTAGTGCTTAGCTATGACTTAGGGACTTGCATGTACGAGTTTAGAACACCAAAATCTTGTCATTTGAGGAGTAAACATGAGTTTACGGCCCAAGAACATTCTTGGACCGTAAACCCCTCTTCATAGGCCGTGAACACCATTTATGGTGTTAAATTGCCCCATAAACACCTTCTATGGCTTGGAATAATGTCTAGAACCAACCACCATCGATGTAGGAACCTTAAACACCAAGGAAACCATGACCTTAGGATATTACGGCCATAAACCCCCCAAGGATTGGTCCCTTGGCCATAAACTCGTCTAAGGAGGTCAAATGGTACCCTAACTTCCTTCCATGGCTTGTATATTGGACTAGAATCATGTGTGCCTAACCTAGAACCATCAAAACACAAAACGAAGGGACAAGTAAGAGTTTACAGCCGTAAACTCATGGGGATATGGTCATTGGGACGAAATCTCCTCTAAGAGTTTACTCTTGAAGAGTAAACTCCCTAACTAGGCCATACACCCCCTTATTGCAACCCAATAGCCTCCTAGCACTTGACCAAAGTGTTTTTCTGCACATTAGGATGCTTATATGTGTTTAATTAGTGTTATAATCACTAATTATATGTAAACATATGTCTTCATATGTTATTAGGTCATTAAGTGTGTTCAAGTCTTCACTTGACACCGACCACCCAACCGACACCTCCATCCGATCCACTCGCAGCAGGTAAGTTCATACCCCTAAATCAAACTTTTAATTTATTTTTAAATGCTTTTATGGGGGGGGGAATACAAGTTGAACTATACAGTTATTATATCAATCATATGTGATTAATGACTGTATAGCAAACAGATTTTTGCATGTTAAACTGTTTTATCCAGCAAAAGGTTTTCTAAACTTGTTTTCAAATCTTGTTGAAAGTATGAAAATCCATTTTTATATTGTTAAAGATTTTCCAAAGATTTTGAAAGCTAGTTTTATAAACTGACATCAAGTCATAAGTTCTTATTTATAAGTTTTCCCAAAAGTTTTTACCGAACTTTCTTTTATGCTTTTATATTATAAAATGCATGCCTGTATCTTTATAGTTATATAAGTAATGTTTAAAGGACTTAGGATGGCTAGCTCGCCCTTCCTCCTTTTCCTTGTTTGGATGTGGTTCTAGGGTATTTGTTATCCATCCAAAGGTCGTTTAAACATTAGTTATATATATCATGTATATATGTATAGACATAAAGGTTTCCATCGACCAGTTCATTTCGCTTGGCTAGCAAGGGCATCCTTCCATGCATCATTCATAGACCTGAAACATTAGTAACTATTATAGGAATAGTTAGGAGATTCTATTTACTCTTTCCAGTACGGAGAATTCCAAAGGATTCAGTTCATTCGTGAGTCTATATCATTATTCTAATACTTGTAATAGAATTCAAAATACAAGATGCATCTTCAGGACACAGATTTCACCGTTGTCAAGTTGGTAACCAGAGTCTCTTGGTGGGAGAGCGGGCATTGTGTGTATAGATCTATACGGGAAAGACACTCCCACACCCTGACTGCTAGCTATAGTCCCGGCCGACGAAGCCAAGGGGTGACAAATGTCACATTCATTCCGACGCCTACAGGGCGTTAAGTATTCGATTGTCAATCAGTATGGTTACGAGTATCTCTATGTTTACCTTATAATTCATGGCCTTAAGGTAACAAGAATTAACACGGTATTTTTGAAACCATCTTAACCTATTTTCCTAGTTATATACTAGGTCACATTATAAACCTTTAAACCAACCCACTTAGGATTATCGGATGTTTTTGACTTTGCTAGCTGTTTCGTTCATTCGATACTGTCTAGAGTCTGTATTTCCTTGTTTTAGACTTTGCTAGCTGTGTCGTTCATTCGATACTGTCTGGAGTCTGTATTTCCTTGTTTTAGACTTTGCTAGCTGTGTCGTTCATTCGATACTGTCTGGATTCTGTATTTCCTTGTTTTATACTTTGCTAGCTGTGTCGTTCATTCGATACTGCCTGGAGTATGTATTTCCTTGTGTTAGACTGAGCCAGGCGTACCATTCATTCGATACTTTCCTGGAATCTATGTTTTCCTTTGCTTAGTCAGCAGTATTACTGTAGAGGTATATGTTATTTTCCCCTAGTATTTTTACTTGTGATTTTCTCATAATTCCTTTAAAGTCAAAATTGCATTTTGGTAATGATGGTATTTTGGGGAAAATTACTCCTTAAAACATAAATCTGTCGGGTCTTGGTAGAAGACTGCTTTTACATAGAAAATACAGGATTTTCTGGAAAGAATTCTAATACTCTGTAGATTCTAAACTACCATTTTCAAGAGGTTCTTTTGAATATCAATGTGTATTTATACTAACGTCATTAAATACTTATGAACTCACCAGTATTATAAAAATGCTGATACTCGCTTTCAAAATAACTTGTATTCTCAGGTCATCGATAGGCAGGTACATCCCGAGATCTTTTGTGAAGTCAGCCTAGTACCAAGCTGCATCTATATTATTCTCTGTATTACTTTGACGTTGCTATAAAATGTAACCTATGTAAAAATTATTACTATTAATGCAATGGTTGTTGTACTTTGATTACTATACAACATATGTTGTGATACTTAACATGATGTCATCCACCCGAGAACGTTTCCGCCGTTCCAGTTTTGGGGTGTGATAATTAGTGGCCGTACACTCCTTGGCCAACTCGTCGAGTTTCCCTTTATAACTCATCGGGTTCATATGTGTCCAAAGGTTGGGAAAACCCTAGCCGACTCGCTGAGTCATTTGACTGACTCGCAGCCCAAGGCAATCTTCATCAGACTCGCCGAGTCGTTCATCCGACTAGTCGAGCCTATGACTATCTTCATCGGACTCACCGAGTTGTACTGACACTCGTCGTTTCCATTAGGTCCTTCATCCATACAGAGGCTTTTTAAGCCATGCTAAGGCTCCATATTGTAGATCTAGTCCCCCAAGGCATGTTTATCACGTAAAGTTGCAAACTTTACATCCATGCAAGGCGCTAATGACCTAAATCAAGCTAAAGAAGATGTTCTAGGCAAAGGAGCTTCACCAACATGCAAAAGACTGATACTTTAAGATGATAAGTGCCAAGATGAGCCTAGATCTGAAGTTACAACTTCATATCTTGGTTCATCACTCGAAATGCAACACCAAATGCCCAAGATGACCCCAAAACTCAAATATAAAAGGGAACTAACTAGAAGAAGCTCAAGGTGGTGACTTGATAGCTCCAAATGATGATAAACTGAGGTAGACTTCAGATCCCCAACTATTCCTTGCTCAAAGCTTCTTGATCTTCAAGCCTTTCCTCATGAAGATCCACCTTTCAAGCTTAAACACACAAGTATGGAGAGAAAATGGAGATTTAGGATTTCTGGACTCATAAGGACTGAAAGGGAAGGCTAATGGGGCAAAGGATCGTTTAAATAGGATGCAAAACCCTGGTGATTAGGGTTTCACCCACCAGCTCCAACTCGTCGAGTTACTCTTTCGTCTCGGCAAGTAGGTCACTTAAATACGTGGCCAATCCCGCTCCTACTCGAGGAGTCAAGACATCCACTCGTTGAGTAGACCTTGAAACTTGAAATTTAAAGTCATAGTATCAATACCTAAGAATCAAGGCATTATAACTCGGTACTCCACTCGCCATCTCACAACTCGAGTCTCAATATGACCAAAAATTAGGACATCATGCATGGGTACCTCGATCCACCACCACAGCATCTTACGATGCCTTGCCTCAACCACTAATCTTCCACATCCGCAACTCAAAACCTTGAAATACTCGTATCTCACAAATTGAAACACAGAAGAATCGTTAACAATTGAAAACACGTTGACGAAAGTCCAAAGCTCCATCCTCTACTGATTACCACCCATACGAAACTACTCATACCGACTCTGAAATTGGTTGAAAAATCAACTACTACCCCTCCTGGAGTATAGATCACACTCTATACCTATACCCCCAAATCTCAGCTATTGCACCATGAACTCAACGACCCAACCGCCTCGAACTCGACATTTCCAAACCCAAAAAACAAATCCCTAACCCCAATAAATTCTCTAACCAATGGCCACCTGCTGTGGATTCACTCATCCTTTCTTAAACACATACTCATACATCATCCCGCGTCGCCTCATCCACGAATAACCTAGGTCTCCTATGTCCGCACAGCAGATCTCCATAACCAATTATCTAACTGCACTTGAACGGATCGTTGATCCTCCTAATAGAATTACCCCGTTCTCCCCCAATCAAGGTTCGAACCATCACCAATTAGCATTCCAACAATCTATTCCATAGACTGTTTCACCAAGTACATCACACTTGTCTCTTGGAACGT
Source organism: Lactuca sativa (assembly GCF_002870075.4). Lineage (NCBI taxonomy): Eukaryota > Viridiplantae > Streptophyta > Magnoliopsida > Asterales > Asteraceae > Lactuca > Lactuca sativa. Next base: position 194,086,410 of record NC_056629.2, read on the forward strand.
AGCACCTAATCGCTCCATGATCTTCCCGATGGAAACCAAGCAACTCCAAATATCTCATAACTCAGACAAAAACCTCAAAATCCTCCCAACATGACTGCCTCTACTCATCTCAAAGCCTCAAACTGACACACCGCCGGGTACCACAACTGTTTGGAAATAGTCCTGAATCTCAATCTGGAAATAATGCACTATCACGCACCTCGTCTCTAATTCCTCGACTAGCCTCCCATTGCGGGAATCATCATAAAAGCAAGAGAGCTCACTCTCACAGTCGATACATAACGTAGACAACTTGGGCCAAATTCACACGTAAAGTTTCCAACTTTACGTGCATGCAAGGCTCAACAAGCTCCAATAAGCTAAAAATGAAGGGTTAAGTCAAGGCCATTCTCAATCAAGCCCTTAAGCTATCACTTTCCAGATTCTACAATCAAGACAAGTCTAGATCCGAAGTAGAAACCTCAGATCTAGATCCAATACACGAAAAGGACTCTTAATATGATAATTTGGCCCTAAAACTTCATCCATGAGCAATCTATTTGAAACAAGCTCAAGGTAACAGCTTGTTACCTTAAATTTGATGCCAAGAAGCAGGGAAAACAGATCTACTTTGTTCCTCTATGATCTTACCAACTTATACTTCAAGTATCCTTCTTCTCTAAGCCCCAAAGCATACAAAATTCCTTCTCTCTCACAACTTAGGGTTGAAATCGATGGGTAAAGCTCCTGGACGTCAAGGGGTGATAAAGAGGTTGGGGTGAAGGCTTAAGGTTCTTTAAATAGGGTGCAAACCCTAGAAATTAGGGTTTCTTATTCCAGCACGGACTCGTTGTGTCCAACCTCCGACTCGGCGAGTCAGGTCATTTAACATGTTCCCGGAACACGCTTCGACTCGACGAGTAGAAGCTCCTACTCGTAGAGTCCTTCTGTTCCAAACTTACAATTTACCCCCCCCCCCCCATGAACTCTTATTCTGACATGGGATGTTACAACTCTCCCCCACTTAATTTAGGATTCGTCCTCGAAGCCTGCTGCAGCACACAATTCCAGATACTACTCCCACAACGCATCTCCTGGTATCAACCGAACCAGGTTCCTCCAAATACTGCTATCAAACCCCTATTAAGTCCAACTTTTTTTCACAGAGTCACGAAAAACTGCTTCAAGCCGGCCACCGACTTCTTTCTCTGATAACAACACTCATCAACCAATGATCACCCGATGATACTTCCATTATTCCAGATCACATAATAACTTGTCTCTTACAAACTAGATATCACCCTGAACCACCGGGTCCTGACCCGGTACCAACTGCTATCCCTTTCCTCGCTTGTCATAACTTTATCGAATTTACTGTTGGGACTTATCGCGCTTCCTTTCTGAATCCAACTCTTTTCTTTCCGTGCTGACAGGATGAAACATCCTTCAGCTCCTGAGCAACTCCCATGAGCTCTCCTCTGCAATCACATACACATGCTGAAACTGCTCTAACTCCATTCCATATACTCAGATCCCGGCTTAATCCTAGGCCTCACAACAACCAATCACCCTTTCCGAAATCCTTGGTTTGTACTCCGCCCTATCGGTCTATCACTTACTCATACCAGCCCACACTCTTGGCTGACTGAAACACTCCTGGATCCCAAACAACTAATCAAACTCTAACGCTTATCGATCCTCCTGAGAATTTTCCAAACTCCCCCACTTAGAGCACTGACTTCCAACCACCAGTGACTCATCCGACATAAATCAATCATCCCTACTCAATATACTCCTCTTATCCATGAACTGATTTCCTTTGCAACGAGCGACCTTCACAAAATCACTCCTCCGGCATCATACATCTCGAACTCTAAGGGAGTTCGACTCTCTGCTAAACACTTCTCAAATCGCAATTGCTATATCTGGCAACAAGTCCATACAACCAGATTCTGACCATCAATCCCTTGGATGCTAACCACTTACAACTCCTGACTACTATCACTTTCAACCAAACCATGAAACATGCAGAACAACGAATAAAATACAACACCACAAAATAACAAGATAACCAGACAACCATGAAATGAAAACATACCCGCAACCGCATCCGGCTATGCCTTGACCCCTTCCACTATGAGCTGAAATGCGTGCCCCTGAGCCCTCAGAGGCTCCGCTCCACCCTGGCCCCTGCCAGTAGTCCTCAAAGTCACCGGTGCTGGAACCTGCACTGGCCAGGAAACAAGTTGTGGATAGTTGGTCCTCATGTGACCAACCTGATGGCACTGATAACAAATCCTCATATCCTGAACCGAGGCTGACTGACGGCAATCCCTCGCATAATGCCCCTCTCTCCCACACTTGCGGCACGCACCAACGGACCTACAAACTCCGATATGACCCTTCTTGCACTTCTCACAAGTGCGGCCGCTCTGACTGCCCAACCTGGAATCAACAGTCTTGGACCATTTCGGCGCCGAATGCGAGTGCACCGGGGCCTGCATCGTCTCTCTCAACTGTAACTCAATCTCCAACTCACGCCGCCAAGCTGCCTCTTGCAACTCAAGCAAGGTCTCGCACCTCTACGTAGACACAAACTGCCTGATATCCCTCTTGAGCATATTCAGATATCGGTACATCTGAGCCTGATCTGAAGCAAACTCAGGGCAAAACATCGCCCTCTCCGTAAACATCCTGATGATCTCCTTCACCGACTCTAAATCCTGCTTCAGCTCCAGGAACTCCAGAGACAACCTCTCTCTCTCTCTCTCAACTTGCGGAATATAACGAGTACTAAACATCTCCCGAAACTTATCCCATGAAACCGCAGCCCGCTGCACATCAGAATAAGATCCCGTAGTCAACCTCCACCAATCCTTCGCCCCGAGCTTCAAAAGGTTCAGAGCACATCTCACCCTCTGATTTGCAGGGCATGAACACATGAAGAAACAACCCTCCATGTCCGACAACCATCTCATAGCAATGATTGGATCCTGAACTCCATAAAAAAGTAGGGGGCTTCGTATTATCGAAGTTTCGATACTGAAAACCTCGACCGGCTCCTCCACCTATTGCAGTTACAGCCGCTGCAACTTCCACGACAACCGTCTCTACAAGAGCTGCATAACTCTCATCAAAGTACTCGACCATGGCGGTCTTAATCGACCCAAACATCTCTGGCAACTCAACTCGGAACATAGCAGCAACCTCATCATGCAGGATCTCACGAATCTTGGCATCCAACTCATTAGTACACATCTGACCAATGACCTCGGGTGGTACTGGTCCATCCTGACCACCCTCTCCTGATCCCGATCCCGAACCAGATCCTGCCCCGAAACATCCCGTAATCGCCATACTGCAATACACCAACAAGACCCTTTGACACATCACATACCCGCCCGGGGAACTATCTCATAATCGATACCCTAGAGAGTTGTGACTTCCTTGATACGAGTATGGGTCATGTGCTTTCAGTAGTACGGGCCCATACTACCTTCCACACCTACCCATATTTGTCTCAAGTATCACCACAACACCCTAACCATATAAACACACACGGCCAGTGCTCAATCCTCACTCCTAGAGGAAAGTTGAATATCTCATATGAGGAAAACCCTAAGTTAGTAGGCATCACATAATCAGGCAATTCTATCATGCAATTCCTGAAGATCCCTTGCCTAGTACTAGCATGCTGTTCTAACATATCACATAATCAAATAACTTGTATGGTATTTTGGGGTCTACTTACTGGCACTGGCTGATCGTACCCTCTACATCCTCCTTTGCTTATCTTGAAACACCTTTTGAAAACAATTTTAAATTTCATTTTGAAAACTCCCCTTGATTTGAGGCTGGATTCACACGAGTGTTCCTCCAATTCACTCAAACCAAGGCTCTGATACCTAACGACCATAAAATTTCAACCAATTTAAACTTTTCCAAAAGCAACTCATATTCATTAAGCTATTACAAAAATGTTTTCAATTCATTTATTATCAGATTATCCCAGGAACATCAACATAAAAATAAGGAGCGATACAATCACACCTTCGCCTTGCCGCGATCTCCTAAAGTACCTAAAACAATACACTAAAACTGTAAGCCCGAAAGCTTAGTGAGTTACCCCCAAAATACCAACCAGAATACCGTACACATATCATATCATATCATAAACAGAAAAACCATGCATATCGAGTCTACAGTGTGACTGGTCCGCCTGCACCAAGCCTTCAGTCCACCCGGTCCACTCTCTCCGAGTCTACAGTGTGACTGGTCTGCCCGCACTAGGCCTTTAGTCCACCTAGTCTACTCTCCGAGTCTACAGTATGATTGGTCCGCCCGCACCGGGCCTTCAGTCAATTTGGTCCACTCTCCGAGCCTCGGCACGTCTGGTCCACCCTCGTGGGGCCTTCAGCCTATCTGGACCGCTCGTCGGGCCTTCGGTCTAACCGGTCCGCCTTGGATATGTTGGCCTACAGCACAAAGCAGGACCCACCTCAACCCAACCCTAGTCCAAACAACCATTTGCACATAAACATATAATCATATAACAATTCACATCTAATCAAACCGATCTAGCAGATCACACATCATAGCAACATCCTAACCAGGATACCAACCTAACCGGTCACTAACATAGCATCATCCTATATACCAGGATACCGACCTTAACCAGGTTTCTAACATACACCATACTAATAACCAGGATACAGACATAGCAAGCAATAACATATCAAACAGATACCCAGATTTCAATCCGATAAAGGGCCGGCCTTGGTGCCTTAGACCCTGTCGATATAGTGAGGATAACTCACCTGCAACTGACAACTGAAGAATAAGATCACACTACTCTGACCACTGACACGACATCCACCACCGAACATTACCAAATAACCAAATCCAATAAATACCAATAATTACAAAATACCCCTGGAAGTCAACTGGTCAACCCTTGGTCAAAGTCAAAATCCTCAGTCAAAGTCAACCTTCCTGGTTGACCCTACTCGCTGAGTCGACGTGTTGACTCGTTGAGTCCCAATACTCAGAAACTCCCAATCACGAATCAACTCGCCGAGTAACCCCAAGACTCATCGATTCCAACAATCTTTGAGTCCCATCTTGCTCAACTCACCGAGACACGACTTAACCAGAAAAGGCTACGGTTCCATGACCAGACTTGTCGAGTCCAAGAACAGACTCACCGAGGCCAAGGAAATCTTCAACAGACTCGCCGAGTTGTTCTACCAACTCACCGAGTCCAAACGTGACATCTTCATTCTGACGATTACAGACCATTTCATTGCTTCCAGTACATAGATCTGGACTCCTAGGGCCAGATTCACACGTAAAGTTTCCAACTTTACATGCATGCAAGGCTCAACAAGCTCCAATAAGCTAAAAATGAAGGTTTAAGGAAAGGACACTCTCAATCAAGCCCCAAAGCTATCACTTTCCAGATTCTACAATCAAGACAAGTCTAGATCCGAAGTAGCAACCTCAGATCTGGATCTAATACACGAAAAGGACTCTTAATATGACAATTTGGCCCTAAAACTTCATCCATGAGCAATTTATTTGAAACAAGGTCAAGGTAATAGCTTGTTACCTTAAATTTGATGCCAAGAATCAGGGAAAATAGATCTACTTCGTTCCTCTATGATCCCACCAACTTATACTTCAAGTATCCTTCTTCTCTAAGCCCTAAAGAATACAAAATTCCTTCTCTCTCACAATTTAGGGTTGAAATCGACGGGGGAAAGTTCATTATCATTAAGGGGTGCTAAAGAGGCTGGGGTGAAGGCTTAAGGTTTTTTAAATAGCGTGCAAACCCTATAAATTAGGGTTTCTTATTCCAGCACCGACTCGTCGAGTCCAGCCTCTGACTCGGTGAGTCGGGTCACTTAACATGTTCCCGGCACACGCTTCGACTCGACGAGTTGAAGCTCCTACTCGTCGAGTCCTTCTTTTCCAAACTTACACTTTACCCCCCCCCCCCCCCCCTGAACTCTTGATTCTGACTTGGGATGTTACATAATGAATCAAGAATGCGAAAATGAATCTTTTCTGCATGTCACACTAGAAAGCAAACTACATTCTGCCTTTCCTTGTTCACTTAGCCGGATAAGGGTAATCGTGAACAATATCATAAAATAAGTAATGCCTACATAATAGGAGAGTTAGTGTAACTCCCCTCCTTGAACTTGAAAATCAGCTAGCATGAGTAAGATGGATCATTTCGTTTCCGAGAACCTACACAACAATTATAACATTATTTATCTTGTGTTGTGTTGTATTACTCTTATAAAACTTATATATATATATATATATATATATATATATATATATATATATATATATATATATATTCTTATTTTCTCTTTGATTGTGGTGCTCTTTTGGGATTTGTTTTCTTACCTTTCAACCCATTCTTAGATTTCGATAAAATAATATTGGTAAAGTTCCCCCTTTTATCTTTTCAAAAATATAAAGATCTCATTCTAATGATTTTTGGTTGATTTTATATTAAATTTAGAAGTTAGCAGCCTTAAGTTGTCACTTTCTAAACCACTCAAAACTCTTGGAATAAAATGTACCCATATACTAAAAATTACATCATACCCTTTATATGTGGGAAACTATACATCCATACATAACCATAGGCTTTGGAATTTTGGCATTTGGAGTTCTGATGAATTTATTATGATTTTTTAAGGCAATGCATGAAATCTGTGACAGCATGGACCAAACTAAGAAGATTGCCAATTTTACCCCTCAAGGATTTGGAACTTTGAAATTTGATTCAAAGTTTGAAGAAACTAGACACAATAATGTTTCCAGAAAACTAAGTCTCATGACTGTTAGGTGTTCCTACTGACTTGTATGAATTTTAGAAGTTGGAGGACAAATTTGGGAAATTTGATCATAATAGCTTTTAAATTACTTTCGATGTTCTATTAAGTATTTAATGCTTAAGCATTAAGTTTATCACTTTTAACATGATTGTTGGTTACTTATTAGGCTATTGAGATGTGAAATTCAATTTAACATAAGGGCATTAATGCTTGGCTTGATAAGGTTTCAAAGTTAAGAATTTTCACATAAAATGCTACTATTACACTTTTTAGGTTCACTACTAGAAAAACAGCCTTTTACGACGCTCATTGCGCGTCGTAAAAGGCTCAGACGACGCGCAAATGCGCGTCAAGGAAGGCCCTGTCATAAAGAGATACAACGCTCATTTACGACGTGCAATTACGATGCGCGTTTACGACACGCAATGCGTGTCAAGGAAGGCCCTGTTATAAAGGAAGACGACACACATTCGTGTGTCGTAACCTTACGACACACGTGTTAATGACACGCAATGCGTATCAAGAAAGCCCCTGTCCACATTTTTGCATATCATAAATTTAAATGTTTAAAAAAAATTATTTATAGATTTATTAATTTTCAAATTAAATTTGTATTTAATGTCTCATAATAGAAAATATATATCATATACAAAAAATACAATCCAATGCTTAAAATTTAATGTCATACAAATAAATACCATAAATAAGAAAGATAATTCATTTCACTAATATGTAGAATACAAATAATTATTCCAATAGTGAGTAAATGTTATAAAACAATGAACTTAAGAGAAGCAGAATATACAATTGCATTATCTAGCTTACTATCTGCCAACAACTCTCCATGTGTTTGATTTTTGCTTGAGTCTCGTTTCCTCCAAAACTTCTAGATACAGTGGCTTGCTTCTTCCTCATTACTGTAAGCAGAACCGAATTACATTAGATGCTAATGTAATTAATTATGCTGCAAAGGATAAGGGTGGGGCTACTAGAAAGACTTATTTATATTCAGCTAGAGCATAAGTATCTTATTGAATCTTAACTAACATGAGAACAAAAGGCTTATGGATGTTAATACAGAATAGTTCAAGGGCACAACCGTGAATAAACAATTAAATACTACATGTGGGTTTGATGTTAGAACAAGGTTGCGAATGCAGCTGTAAACATGCATGAATTATAAACATCATGTAATAAAACTAATTGTATTTTACTCTAAATTCAATAAAACATTACAATTATTCATTTTTTAAAGTCTCAAATCTTTAATCTTGTAATTCATTCCACTTCCATTTGTAGTATGATGAATTTGGACACAGAAGTGAAATGGCAAAGAATTCTTTAGAGAGATATACTCACTATAAAACCTCAAATATAAGTGTTCTTATCATTTCATAATGAAGTAATGCCTATAAAACCTACATACAATAAAAGGAACACTAAAAGCAACAAAAACCCTATTCTGCAAATATCTAATATTAACAATAACTTAACTTCACTAGAACCATAAAGCACTTCAGCTGCAGAAAGCCAAGGTATTGCCATATATGAAGACATGTAAACAGACCTTGAACCAGGCATTTGTGCGGCTTTATTCTTGGACACAAAGCTTGTCATCTTGTTATGCAACCGTACACTAGCCTAACAATGCATGATTTATCAAAAAAAAAAACGAATGCATTTGGTAAGAACTAGAAGAAAAAAGCCCATGAGTCATACATCTGCTATATGTGAATGGTGAAGCTCTAGCCATACATGATCATGATCTTCTAGAAGGACCTCTTTCTTTTCTGGAAGGCCACCTATTTTTCTTGCAACCTAAGTAGTATAGTTACTTGATTTATGAGAGCAAAATGAAGGTATAAAAAAAAACTCGATGAACAATCCATGGCTAGAAATTGAGACTAACCTCATGAACATATTTATTCCCATCCATGTTAGGCATTGCATATGTAAGAGTTAAAATGATATATTGTGATCTGAAACACGCTCAGGGTAGCTTAAAGTCATAGCCACTTTGATAGGAACTCCAACCTGGAATAATAAATACTCCCATAAAAAAGAAAAAAGAAAAATAGGGAAGCAAGTGAGTGAGAGTGAGTGACCTCTGTAATCTTTACATTATGTTCATAAGAGATAACTGTCCTTCCAGTATACTCAACACGCTTCCCAGATAAGTTTTTCCAAATACGCCCTTGGTTGCCTTTTTGGCATTGAACAAGGCCAGTAATCCGTTTGTCATTCTGCTGAGATGAATCTAATACATGGACATCACTGTTTACATATTGTGCAACACTAAGTTGGAGTTTATCCCATAAAACACCCTACAACAACATCATCATATGGAACATCTGAATTAGTAGTCTAGCTAATCTGCTTCAACACTTCACAACAGGGTATCAATAGATAAATAAATAAAGAGAAAAGAGATTATTTAGGAGGGATAATAAGATTAAATAGAAATAGAAAAACAAAACAATACCAAGCTTTTGTTATGGACACTTGCTCCTGATAACGCCTCATGAACAGATGCATTGGCTCTTATATTTGAAGCTCATTTCCATGGCTATCCAACCAAACACCAACACAATTGGAAACATCCGACATAAAGAAGCAAGAATATACTTTGACAGTTCATGTGAGCCTAAAACCCTCCAATTGCAAGTCACTTGATAAAAAAAAGATCCAGCTACCTTGACTGCATTTTTCTTTGCCTTTTAAATCATAACCATAACCAATCATTCTTGATTGGTAGTCCTTCAAATCGTGTTCTTCGGCATGAGAGAGAGAGAGGTCAGATGGCCATTCTTTACTGACTACCAGGCAATGTTCCAAAAAGATCAGAAGGGACTCCCCATTCTTTTTTGACTTTATTACCCTCATCACTCAGCAAGGTAAATAATGATATACCATATGTTATATGTATATATTGATTGTTATGACCTTGATCAACTGGCAGGTCCTGATGTTTGTTCCATGTGTACTTGTTACACCAAAAAGGAAACTAGCAGGTTGTTTGGCTATGATGAAGAAGTTTCTACATTTTTTTAGGGAGTTCTTGGTTGAAGGCACAAGTGGATCATCTGTTTTTAGAAGTATTCAAGCATTTGGTGGTTTTGATTCAAATAGAAGTGATAATTTAGTAGCACAAAAGCAAAAGTTCATGAAATGGCCACTTAATTTAGATTTAACATCCGAGGGGGAAGCCTCTGATAACATAAATGCAGTTCTTGGTAATCTTCTTCAGAAGCAATCTGAAAACATCAAGCGCCATAGAAGATGGGAAATTGGCAAGGTTCTTTTTTTCTTTTCTAAATAAATCCTTTTCAAATTAATTTCCCTTAAATATTTGGTTTTTTTTATAATAGATAAAGGTTGTCCACTAGACTCGCTATTTCCTCAGATACACTGCCAGAGAGATTTACTTCAACGATTCAACGGCTCCAATATTTTTTAATTTTGCATCAAATAAAGAAGCCAATGATGCTGGAAGCTTGATAGTTTCCACTAAAAACGAATATGTTTCACCAAAGGGGTACAGAGACAAATCTGGAGTTATTTCCTTCATTGATATACGTGTTTCGTTGGAGCTTGCTAAAACTGCAAGAGAAAGTTGGAGGAGAAGAGACATTACAAACTTTGAATATTTAATGGTTCTCAATACCCTTTCGGGCAGATCATATAATGACTTGACTCAGTATCCTGTGTTTCCTTGGGTAGTGGCAGATTATTCATCTGACACTCTTGATTTTAGCAAGTCCTCTACTTTTCGTGATCTTTCAAAGCCTGTTGGAGCACTCGATCAAAAACGGTTTGAGGTTATTTAGTTAAACTTGTCTTTCTATATGAATTTAGAAAAGGACAAACCACGCAGAATAGCAATGTACTTTAATATGCTATTATCGGTAAAGAAATTTATGAGTAAATAAATGTAAAGTATATTACTGTTATGGGTAAAATATAAAGTAGATTGTGTATATTGGTAAACTGAGTAAAATACATTGTTATTTCCTACAACTTGATCAGTAGTTTGAATATGCTAAAAGGGTACTTGTTTGCTTATCATTTCAGGTTTTTGAAGATAGATACCATAACTTCTCTGACCCTGATATCCCCAGGTAATTCTTTTAGTGATCTTGCATTATAGACCCATATATATATATATATATATATATATATATATATATATATATATATATATAATTAGTAACATGCTTAATATTATTTTGCAGTTTCTTTTGATGGATCCCATTACTCAAGCATGGGTATTGTGTTATATTATCTCCTTAGGTTAGAGCCTTTTACAGGCCTCCGCCGTACATTGCAGGTATACTTATTTGTGTTTTTTTTTCTTCCATAAAGTAAGTTGTAGAATTTTGATCAAAGTAAGATAAGATGTGTGTTATTCTTTTTATAGGGTGGTAAATTTGACCATACAGACTGACTTTTTCAAAGTATTGAGAGCACATATCAGAACTAACTTTCTAATACAAGTGATGTGAAGGAGTTAGTGCCTGCATTCTATTACATGTCAGAGTTTCTTGTTAACTCAAACTCTTATCATTTTGGAGTGAAACAAGATGGTAAACCTTTGAATGATGTTGGCCTCCCTCCTTGGGACAAGGTAGTATTTCATGCTCACTTTTCGCTTCTCTCAAGTGAATGGCAGATATATTTATGTTCATTATAATTGTTTTCGGCTCAGAGATGAATCTGATACATGGACATCACTGTTTACATATTGTGCAACACTAACTTGGAGATTATCCCATAAAACACCCTACAAAAACATCATCATATGGAACATCTGAATTAGTAGTCTAGCTAATCTGCTTCAACACTTCACAACAGGGTATCAAAAGATAAATAAATAAAAGAGAAAAGAGATTATTTAAGAGGGATAATAAGATTAAATGGAAATAGAAAAACAAAATAGTACCAAGCTTTTGTTATGGACACTTGCTCCTGATAACGCCTCATGAACAGATGCATTGGCTCTTATATTTGAAGCTCATTTCCATGGCTACCCAACCAAACACCAACACAATTGGAAACATCCGACAGAAAGAAGCAAGAATATACTTTGACAGTTCATGTGGGTCTAAAACCCTCCAATTGCAAGTCCCTTGATAAAAAAAAGATCCAGCTACCTCAACTGCCATTTTCTTTGCCTTTTAAATCATAACCATAACCAATCATTCTTGATTGGTAATACTTCAAATCTTGTTCTTCGGCATGAGAGAGAGAGAGAGGTCAGATGGCCATTCTTTTTTGACTATCAGAAAATGTTCCAAAAAGATCAGAAGGGACTCCCCATTCTTTTCTGACTTTATTACCCTCATCACTCAATTAGGTAAATGGGAGTCTGTATTTCTTTGTTGAGAGAGAAATCAATGAAATGTACCTTAGCAGAAACAATCGGAGAGGGTCTCTATCCCACAGTGAAGAAGACGTGTGACCAAACCACCAGCATCGATTAATCCTAATTTTGAAAACAACAAACCATTAAATTAGAAAATTCCAACCCTAATACCCCCTAAAATTGATTTCTTAGATAGAACCTACAATTATTTATAGTGAGAAGGAGATGAAAAGCAAGAACGATAGGATAGAATACGATGTGAGGAAGAAGATGGTCATAGGGTCGTAAGCGTCAAGAATCATTGCCAATCGAACCAAATACCAAAAATACCTGTTTCTCTTACCCATGTGTAAGAATTCGGAGGGGTGACTCATCTACAATGAACGAATTTGCTGTAATCAGCGCCACAAACGAATTTGTTGCAGAAAATCTCGATGATGGATCGTGAACGAACATATAAATGAAATGATCCCTAAAATGAGGAAATAGGTTTAGAGAGAGAGAGAGGGACCTGGGGGAAGGAAGTAAGGGATAAAATCTCGAGGATGGATCGCCGGCGTCCAATATCTGCTTCCATTTAATCACCTCAGATGATGAGTAGAAAAGTAAGGGAGAAAATCACGATTAATATATGTATCGCTTTTCCAGTTAGGGTTTTACTGAGGAGAATACGAGAAGAAACAAAATCCAAATTAGAGGTATGAATAAAGGAGAAATAAGAACCTGGATCTTTTCTTTGACATTCTCGATGGTGTCGTTTCTCTCATCAAAATTAAAGAGCGCTAAATACAAAGTTGGAGACAGAGATCATATGAACTCCAAACTGACAACAGAGGGTGTTAAATATATAACCAAAATTAGAGGATGACGGTGGGAGACACTCGGGAGGGTCGAAGAATTAGCAGATGGCGGAAGGTGAAGGGAGGTTTGAAAATCGAGAGAGAAGAAAGAAAGAAAGAAAGAAAGAAAGAAAGGGGGTATTCGGCGGGGATGAGCTAGGGTTTTCAGCCGGTGGAAACAAAGAGGTCTTTTTAATTTTTGGATTTCATTTCCCCCTGGGATGCAACGTGCATTTCATTAAAATTTATAAAGCGACGTGGTTAGACAACACACATTTTATTTAAGCTGCCCTCCGTGTTTTTTTATTTATCAGACACTAATTTTAGGGCACGCGAAAATGCATGTTCTCTATGCTTCTTATTTTGGAAAGCTGACATTAATTTTTAGAGCACTCACAAATGTGTGTCCTCTATCAGCGCGTGTCATTGATTGCGCGTCGTAAAAGGCTGTTTTTCTAGTAGTGGTTCTTTCAGAAAATATGACAAACACCTTGGGTGCATGAAATCCTATAGTGATAATCAACTCTCTAATAGATTCCAATCCATCCCCTAGAGCAGGAAAAAATTGCATCACATTTATTTATCTTATTAGTAACTACATTAGCATGTGGACGTAGAAATAAAAATGTAGCACCTTGGACTCGGCGAGTTGAAGGACCAACTCGCCGAGTAGAAGGGGGATGAGACGCAGGGTTTAAGCAGTGGACTCGATGAGTCGGGTCCCGGACTCGACAAGTAGGTCTTGTCTGGACAAAAACCCTAACCTGAGGGTTTGCACCCTATTTAAACACCTTAACTCGGCCTCCTTCGTCCCATTTTCTCCCAGAAGACCCCATAGCAAACCCAAGCCGTTATTGAAGCAATCTAATGCATTTGGAGTGATTTTGGTGCTTCTGTGATCCAAGCAAAGAAGGAAAAGCTTGAAGGATCAGGAGGAGGCTAGAAGGATCCGATTTTGAGCATCAATTGCAGTCTTCAGAAGGTATAAAGTCTATACATTGCTTGTTCTTTCGATAGATCCCATGTTGTGGAGTTCTAGGGCTTTTGTAAGCCATTTTGGTCACCAACCATGATTACAGGCATGGTTGGGGGTTGATGTTTCAGATCTAGGTCCTTAGAGGGGTTACAAGGCAGAAAGGAGTGGCTCTTGCACTCAAAGAAGGCCCCATGCATTGCAAGAGCTTGTTTTAGGACCTTTTGAGCTCAAAGTCCCATGCAAGCACGTAAAGGTTGTAACTTTACATGCTAGATCGATTGTAGAAGCATAGATCTATCTTTTGTTCAAGGGTTGTACATCAGAAATCGACGATTTAGTGTAACATCCCAAATTTCAAGACTAAAAATTTCATTTTTAAATAAAATATTACATAAACCGTCAGTACAAAAGCGTTCATTAGAATATCTCATGACAAACCAAAGTGTCAGTAATCAAAACATATTATCATAAAACCATATCAGAGTGTAATCCTAAAGATCTCATGTGCGGAAAACATAGTGTGATGCGCTGCGATCGAGCCGGCTCCTTTCCTTGAAAACAAAATACCTGAAACCAAAACTAAAAACCATAAACACGAAGCTTAATGACTTCCCCAGATACCACATACCATACAAACCAACTGATCCATACATGCCATAAATAGCCAAGAGCCGTACACAACCAACATATCCAAAATCAAGTAAGGTGCTATGTGCAAAACATAGTCTTGCAAAGATGCTATGTGCCAAACATAGTCTTGTGGTTATGCCACGGGCCGCACGTGGTCTTCCTGGTCAAGCCTGGGGCCACTCCCTGGGTCTTACAGACAAGTGCCAAGGGCCACCCCCTGGTCTTTGATGCAAGTATCACAAAGACAACTATACATACTACTCCACTAGGCTACTCTGCATATAGTGTGCCAGGAGCCACCTCCTCGTCTTCCATACAGAATAGCATACAATGCGCCAGGAGCCACCTCCTGGTCTTTCTGACACATTGCCTAGGGCTAACCCCCAGGTCTTCCTATCATACATTATAACATACTCTGTGCTAGGAGCCACCTCCTAGTCTTTCATGCATAATGCCTAGGGCTAACCCTCGTGTCTTCCTATCATACATAACAACATGTCCTGGCATTGTGGCCGTAGACCCATACAAACGGTGATGATACTCACCTCGCACTGCTCAACTTTGCTGATAAACCTCTGGCTACAGTCCGACAACTCTCTGAACCCCTGCCCCACTAGCTCCTCAAGCTACTAATATCAATATAACACTTAGTTTCAAAATGAACTCTAGAAGTCAAACTAAGTCAACTCTGGTCAAAGTCAAAGTCCTGGTCAAAGTCAACCTTCCAGTTGACTCGACTCGCCGAGTCAACCCATACACTCGCCGAGTCCGTAAACTCAGAAACTCTCAAAATACGACCCAACTCGCCGAGTCACCCCAAGACTCGTCGACTTCATCGATCTCTGAGTCCCATCCTGTCCAACTCACCGAGTCACCACTCAACTCACTGATCTGCATCTTAGCCAAAAGAGGTTAGGGGTTCTGCAATCTGACTCGTCGAGTCCTAGGAAATCTTCAACAGAATCGCCGAGTTGTTCTTCCAACTCACCGAGTCCATGCACAAGTTCATAAAAACTCGTCGAGTACACCCATGTGAATCGCCGAGCCTCTCCAGTTCTCAATCCATACAGTGGCTTTTCGAGCCATGCAGGGGCTCCAATCCATAGATCCACTCTTCTATAGTCTATCCTCCACATAAAGTTGCAACCTTTACGTGAAACCAAGGAGCTAAAGGCCCAAAACACTGTAGGGCTTGGGTTTAAGACAAAGGGACTTCACCAATAACTATTGACTTCAGCTTTAAGACAATCTGGACCATCACAACCCTAGATCTGAAGTAGCAACCTCAGATCTAAGTCTTAAACCCGAATTAGATCTCAACCTTACCAAAATAGCCCCAAAATCTCATTCAAGAATAGATCTAATTGCAATAAAGCCAAAGCAACAGCTTATTACCTCATGGATGACCTCCCACTGAAGAATAATCCAACTCTCTACAAATCCCCTTGCTCCAACCTTCTTGATCTTCAATATCTCTTCACAAAACTCCCTTATCTAAGCTTCAAATTGCTCCTAAGGACTCTCACTCATCATTTAGGGTTTCTGGATCTCAAAAGGGAAGTAGAGAGGCTAGGGAAGGGATGTGATGTTCTCTAAATAGGGCACAACTCCCGGGATTAGGGTTTTCCTCATCCAGACCAGACTCGCCGAGTCAGTCACTTTCTCTATGCCCCAGATCCCACTCTGACTCGTTGAGTTCCTCCCTGGACTCGACGAGTTGACTTTTGACTGAGAGCATTTCCTTTCTTTTCGTGGTCTTTCTGACTCTGGGTGTTACAACACTCCCCTACTTAAACTAGACTTCGTCCTTGAAGTCTGCCACAGCCAACTAGTTTACCATCCGGTCGCCACTTTACCACTAGGTACACACTCCGCCCATCTGATCCAAACCTTGAAGATGTCATTTTCAGAATGACCCGCTTCCTTACTACCCTTGAGTGCAACACTTTTATTCAACCGGTAATGATACCGTTACTCCTACTACACTTACCCTTGATTCGCAAGGGGTTTACCCTTTTACCCTACACTGTCACTGGCCTTTTTAAGGTACTTTCCACAAGCAACAACCTTCCCAATTTCCTCTGAGGACCGATCCTCTGCTGAAACCGCAATCCCGGCCGCTCCTAGTGTCGGCCATCATACCAATACTCACAGAATAACCCCCATGCAGTGCCCCCAATACTGAAGGTTCCACCCAATCATGAGAATTCCAACAATACTTTGGGTAGCAGACCCCTCTCTGCTACATTTAAGGCTCAGATGAGAACGACGCCACCGAGCCAAATCCTTTACTCTGAGATCATTTGATCCCGCGATGAGCAGCTTAGCATCATCCGATCAGTTCACGGCTTTTCGCACCGAATCCCTTACCATCATTCCTTCCTGAAGTCCTGTTGATTCCCATTCGCCTACCGGATGAACCAAGACCTCCTGTTCCCAACTGATCTACCATTACCCATAATACCGATTTCCCCCATGCTACCTCGGAGATACGGGCCCCTCCGCCCACACTCCGCGAACCAAGCTACTAATGAATGCCACAGCTTACCCACAGTTTTACGCCACTCCTGGTCTCCAATGACCTACCGTCTTCCGGTCCCAATCACAATGTGGCCCACTCACATCCGAGCGGCTGCCCCGTCCTGAACTTAACTATCTAAAAAACCATGCCAGTGAATCACACACCTGATACCTTCGCACTAGCGAATAGGGACCGATGAATGCTACGGGTCACCCCATAGTCTTACTATACTAGCTCTGCCAACTAGTGAATGCTACGGGCCACCCACATAGTCTTACAACACTTCAGCGCTTCCAGCCAACTAAAGCTACGGGCCACCCCGCAGTCTTGCTATACCAGTGCTACGGGCCACACCACAGTCTTACTAAACTAATGCTACGGGCCATACCGCAGCCTTACTATACTAGTGCTATGGGCCACACCGTAGCCTTAGTAAACTAGTGCTACGGGCCATACCGCAGCCTTACCACACCCCTCTTACTATCTGACCACTGGTGAATGCTACGACCATCCGGTATTCTGACAACACCTTTCCACACCTACTAGCTGCTAGTGGATGCTACGACTAACCCATAATCGAGCATACAAGCACAAACTAGTACCCCCAACTTGTACACATGTCCTATCTGAAACTCCTAACCGATTCTTCTACAATTTGTTATCGGGAAACTCGAGAATGCAATCTCACAATTGGCAATTTTTCCGAATTTCCGGTTCACACTTTCCTCAATTCATATAGCCACCTGGGTCGTCTTTCTTCTTGACAGGAGAGCAAAACTTATCCTAGTTCCAAAACCGTTGTTGTTCCTATAACATGATTGTTTCTCCCCTACTTAGCTTCGGCTAAGTCTTTACTGCATGTGAAAAAAAACCCGAGGATTTCCATTCCTTCCTCCCTTGCATAGTAGGCATGATTAATACCGTCGCCTTGATGTCGCTAGCGATCCATCACGAGCCCATTCCAAATATCGTACGATTACCGAATACTAGATGAAGACCTCCTACTTCCCGATACTGATAATCCCCTAGGCTCCAACTAATGCCCTTAAGGTCCGAGTAACTAATGCTCAGAGCAACCTCATCAGTGATAGACCACTTCCCTTGATGCTTCTAAAAGCTATCCCAAGTACCAAAACCAGAGCCACCAAACCCTGATAATGGTGGAGGGCTACTCCCTGGACTCTACCCACCGACCTCCACGCAACGCTCCTGAACCGCTTTTGGTCATAATCGACATAATATTGGACACCTCGAACCCGAAGTGAGAGATGACCCTACACTAGCTACTAATAGCTCCTAGTATGCAATTGGCCTAAGACAATTCTGAAAGTACAATCCGAATACAAGCAGAGAGACAACTCATACATACTATCACCAGAGTCTGGGATAAGAACAACCCTAATACGCATAGAATCAAAAATAGCCATAGATGCATACCTGCAACATTCCTTGATGTGATCCAAATCTCCCTCATCTGTCACTGCAAGGCCCTACCCTCTCACCCATCCGTAATCCTTGAAGTTTTCAGGGCAGAAGCACTCCCTGATCCTCCCCTCACCATCGGGCAGTCGGCCTTCTTGTGACCTACCTGATTGCAGTGAAAACATAATGGGCTTGCCCCTTGTGGGCAGCCCCTACTAACATGACCAACGCTGCCACACTTGTAGCAGCCTGAACCCCTAGAACGACAAACTCCCTCGTGCAGTTTCTCGCACGTGCTGCATTGACTTCGGCCCTGCCAGTCTGCTAACCGCCGATCTGAAGTCTTGGGTCTCTTCCCGGGACCCTCCAAAGAATACATCTGATCTGACTTCCTCTTTGCAATGTGCTCCAAATCAATCTCCCGTTCCCACGCCCTGGCAATCATAGAGTCCAAGGTCGGGCATGTCGAGAAGCTGACATGCTCCAAAATATCTGCTCTCAACATCTCATGATAGCGGGTCCTTTGCATCTCATCATCCCCCTGCATACTGAGGCACCAATAAGGCCCTCTCCCGAAACTTGGCGGTAATCTCCGCCACCGACTCTGTCGTCTGTCTCATGTCTAGGAACTCTCTGGCTAGCTGCTGAAGCTCCACCGCCAGTGCAAACTCCGCCCTAAACCTGGTCACAAAGTCAGGCCAGGTTATACCCTCAATGGCTGAGGCTCCCAAGGAATCACCAACTGACTCCCACCAGTCTCTGACTCTGTCTCTCAAACATCCCGCCGCAAAGCGGACCTTCGACCCCTCCGGGAAGAAGTTCGTCAACTATGCACACTCTATGTCTGCGATCCATCTCCTGTAAGCAATGGGGTCCTTCACCCGGTGAAAATCCGGCTCACCACTCCCTCTAAAATCCTTGAAGGACAGTGTGCGCATACTCGCCTGGCCAGACGCCAAATCGCTCCTGAAAGCTCAAAGGCGATCCTCCATCAGCTCAATGATCCCCTCCTTGATCAACCCGAAAATGACCGGGGTCGCCTCAAGGATGCTTCTCGTAATCTCATACACGATGAACTCGCGTAACCCGTCATCAACCTGCTCGGATCCCGCGCCCGTGCCCAATCCTGACCTAGATCTTGAGCCTCCTGCTCCATTTCGTGTGGTCACCATACTGGAAATAAACACATAAATGTCCGGATCAAAACATACCCCAAGAGGTCTCACACATTATCCAAGATTCCTGGTTCCATCTCGGCCCTCCTTGACTCGAGTACAGATCCTCTGCTTCCAGTAGTACAGGCCCATACTACCTTCCACATATATCCGTACTTTCCTCAAGGGTTGCTTCAACTTCACCAAGTCCCTTTCACTACTACTAACACTGCCTCCAGCACTACTCTCATCCTAGGCTTTTCGTAGGATAACCTCCAACCCGCACCCAGTCCTCAGCTACTGAAGGCCTCCTTGTAATGCGAATTAGCCATTACCTGAATACCATCACATGTGATGAGGCTCAGATAATCCTTCAAGTAACAGACTCGTCCCTACAACGGTTAGACTCAGACTAGAACTGCGCAATAGGGCAAAATCCAACACTCTTAGATTATTCAACCCTGATCACATGTGACCTGGCGTATTCACCTAATGGCTAACTCTCATCACCCAGAGTCCCACAAAGCACAAAGCAAGTAGAATTCAGACAAAAGGGAAATCTAACCAAAACATAATCAAGCAATTCTATCCTCATAACAAGAATCTGTACTAGCATGCGATGCTAAGCTCATATAATCAGGCATAACCTAAACAGGCTATCCTATTACTGTCTACTCAATACTAGCATGTAATCCTCATAAGCTGAAGCACATAAAGCAGGCACATAAGGCATCATTCCTAAATCCTTAGTCCTATTCTAGCATGCTGCTATACTGAAAATGATAAACATAATTTAAACATGTATGGGTATCTTGGGGTAAACTTACTTGAGCTCGGCTGATTGCACGTATCACACACTTTGTTCTTCTCAAAGTTCTTTTCTTTTTCCAGATTCTTTCATACCAAGCCCTTAGTTTGAGTTCAGACACGCCTAAGGGTATGGTCGTGTAGTGGTGTTGATTATGATGGCATGTGCGAAATTAGAAAGATCTAGTGAATAATCATGTAAAATCAAGAACACAAGGAGTAAATAAATCTTTGTAAGCTCTTATTAGATCTAGAAAGAATATAAAAATGGGTTTGTAAACAATTTCTCTCTCTAGTCTAAGACTCCAAATGGATTCACTTACATAATGGGAGTCACTCACTTCCTATTTATAGGAAAGACTCAACCCATTTACACATACAAGAGGGTAAGCCTAAAACACTACATCCAAGATTAACTTTGCACCCTAACATTGTCCCCCTCAAAGTTAGGATTGGATGTCCGGCTTCAATCTCCAACGAGCTAGCGCGATCAAGACCAAACTCCCCCTCGAAGTAACATCGGTCTTCAAATCCGCAAACGAATATTCCACAACCCCGAGAAGGTTCAAATACCCATCATTCTCCCCCTTTTTATAATCAAAAAATGATTATAAAACCCACTAAGGATGAGAAGCGCCCGAGGAATAGACAATACAATACTCCCCCTTGATGTGTACCAAAAATGAATCACCAAAAATCTTGCACGGAAAAACAATCATGAAAAAGCCACAAAAAAATTTCCAATTTATGAAATTTTTTGACTTTTTGAGTGAAAGTTGCAAGATTTTTCAAAAAAACCGGGAAGAAATTATCACTTTTTGAAACTTGCAGGGACCCGTTGCGCCCAAAATAGCCAAATATGCGAAACTCTAGCCCATTTGCGAACCCAGGCATAAAGCGTAAATTCGCACAAACTGCAGGGACAAGATCTGAAAATTCTGCAATTTCTCATCTTTTATTACCCATTTGCGAAGTTAGGTATAAACTGCTAATATTACGAAACTGCAGGTGTGTGAAATGGAAATTTTGCATTTTTGTCATTTTATGACCCCATTTGCGAAGTTGGACCAATTGTGTCATTTCGTAAAAAGATCAGGGACCCAATTCGAAAATATTTGTTTTCTTCTTCATTGAACGAATTATAACAGGAACGCTTCGCAAGTCAAATTCTTCGCACACTGAACCATGGATGCGAACGAAACACTTTGATACCAACCCAATCATCAATCTTAGATGCGAAGCCTAATCAATACAACCTCATATGCGAACTCAATTGAGACCCAGATGTGAATGGACAAATCAATTTGTTCATTCATTACTTCAATCGACATCAAACGAACTTGCACAAATCAATCTTGCGAACTCACAAAATGAACCAAATCAATAAACCAAACTTGAACCCTTCATAAATCAACGATCAAAATCAACCATTCGTTAACCCAATCATCCAGTTCACATGCGAAACTTGTTTGACCATCAACCACAAAATTTTTGTCATTCGCATTTCATTCACAATCCAAGGTTCGTTCATCAGCAACTCAACATTGATTCTTCGCATATAAACATCATCTTCACAGTTAGTCCTTCAAACTCTATCAATTTCGATTGTGTAAAGTGGAAACCAAATAAACCCAGCAATCGACTCCAAATGTTTGAAATTAGACTAACATCGATTCCAATCATGCGAAATCCAGATTTCAAGTCTTCAATCATTCAATCACAACCTTAAACCAAATCACTATCTCATGCAAATTTCTTTAATAGTGAACCCCAAAATATCCCAGTCGATTCCAAATCAATAACTCACATCGACATCAACAAGTCAATATTATCTCAAGCCTTCGTGATCATTCATCTAAACACGTCGTCAGCCCGTCGATCTAGTATTCTCCTTGCAACCATAAACATCGAAATTAATAATTCTTTGAACAATTTTAGATCAAACGCCCATTTTCAAAGAAAATTGCAACCGTTCTTCATCTTCCAAAATCGAATTCGAAATTATATTTCCATTCATTATCAAACACGAACATCATGTTGGTTTCGAAATCAAAATCAATTTCATCAATTTCAGTTCTAAGATCTCAAGAAGACTGATTTTGACTCTGAAAAGTCAACACACACCAAATCATCAATATCGATCTCAGATTTGATTTCAATCATGAGCTTTCTTGACATGAATGAAATAATCACCATCGAATTTGATCATGTCGATTCAAAATTAAATCAATGTTCAATTTCAAATTGTATAGAATCAAAATCGACATTTGTTGAAATAAAAATCAAGTTTCCAGTTGGACATTCACAAACATCAACCATCGATTACTAGAAAAATTGAAGAGAAACCAAGAGAATGAGAACAAAAACGCAATCTGATCATGAACTGATGAATCAATCGAAAAAAAATGATTAAGAATTGAGTTCGATAGTACAATCAGATGCAGCATATGTACAAGTCAATTGGCAAGCAATACTTGTAGAGAAACATACGGCATTTGGACTTAATGAATGAACTGATCGACATATTTTTGGGCTAAAACAAATCATGAACAGTAACAAGCATTGGATTGAAGATTGGGCTCAAATCGGACTTATAAACAGTGAAATTAAACAAAAATGAGTTTAATTTGGTTTTGATCTAGACAAAAATAACTGGATCATCAATGGGGTTTGAAACAAAATAGATCCAATGAGGCAAATCGATCAAAAATTGAAAAACGCTCAATACGAATAGAAATGATGGATGTTTTGGAATCCATTTGAGAATTTGAGATACCTTTTTCACGAATCGAAATCCATTTTCATCGAACGAATCAAATTTGGAAGATCTTGGTTCTTTTGTCTGAATGAGAAAATCTCCAAATCGAACATTGTACCACCCACCATGCGAGATGTACAACTCGTTCTTCGTGTTCTTTGTGTTCTTCAACAATCCAAGAACATCTTCAAAAGAACCACCAACACTTTTGGGTTTTGACTTCAAATTCAATTCAACACTTGGAGATTGTTGCTTTGGAACCCAAATTTGCTTCATGGATTTCGACTTCACAACATTTGATGATTTTTGTGAGAAAACCCGCTTGTTTTTGCGATTGATCTTCTTCTTCTTCTTTTTCTTTCTCATCTTTTTGCATCTTGAAGACTTGACTCCATGAACAAACCCACTTTCAACAACATGAACATTTTGAGTTTGAATCAAATCTTTTAGAGTTTGATACTTGTGATTTTCTTGGATCACCGGCTTCCGATAAGCAATCATTCCTTCAAACGAATCACAAGAACACAAAATATCATCGGTTTGAACTCCAATTGAGCAAAAAACTTTTTCATCTTGAGAATCAACTTGAACTCCTTTTTCTTGAACATCAAGAACATCACATTGAACTCCATTATCAAGAACTTCAAGAAACTTAAGAGCACGAAGATCATTTGGGTTTTCAATTAGAGAAATGTATTTCTTATTGAAAAAATCTCGTTCTTCTCCTTCCTTTTGATTTCTACTACAAACTAATATGGACAAGGCAATTTTATTCAACCATGTAATCTTACAAATTGGTTGAAATACAAAGCTTCCATAATCATCCTTCAAACCTCCATAAGAAACCATATTACCCCATGAAATCAATTTGCTTAACACCAACCCATAAAATTGATCTTCATTGACTTTGTATTTGATATCTTCAATGATCACCATCCAAGAATCATATGGCAAATCCACCATGATCACAAAAACTTGAAATTTTCTAGAGAGAGAAAGTGATTTTGAATGAGTTTTCTAGAGAGAGAAAGTAAAAATCACTTGAATTCTAGTGAAGAAAATCGAATTATGAATAGAATCAAAGATGATTTCGATTTCTAGAATCCAAAAACTCTCTAAACCACGAAGATCCAAGATCATAAAATGAATCACCAAATCAAGAAAGCCATCAAGGATCAATTCTTGATGAAATCAAGAACACCCGCTCTGATAACAATTGTAGTGGTGTTGATTATGATGGCATGTGCGAAATTAGAAAGATCTAGTGAATCATCATGTAAAATCAAGAACACAAGGAGTAAATAAATCTTTGTAAGCTCTTATTAGATCTAGAAAGAATATACAAATGGGTTTGTAGACAATTTCTCTCTCTAGTCTAACACTCCAAATGGATTCACTTACATAATGGGAGTCACTCACTTCCTATTTATAGGAAAGACTCAACCCATTTACACATACAAGAGGGTAAGCCTAAAACACTACATCCAAGAGTGACTTTGCACCCTAACAGTTCGAATCTCTAAAACCAAGGCTCTGATACCAACTTATAACATCCCAAAATTCAATGCTAAAAATTTCATTTTTAAATAAAATATGACATAAAACCATCGGTACAAAAGCATTCATCAGAATATCTCATGACAACCCAAAGTGTTAGTAATCAAAATATATTATCATAAAACCATATCAAAGTGTAATCCCAAAGATCTCATGTGCGGAAAACATAGTGTGATGCGCTGAGATCGAGGCGACTCCTTTCCTTGAAAACAAAATACCTGAAACCAAAACTGAAAACTGTAAGCACGAAGCTTAGTGAGTTCCCCAGATACCACATACCATACAAACCAACTGATCCATACATGCCATACATAGCCAAGAGACGTACATAACCAACATATCCATAATCAAGTAAGGTGCTATGTGCCAAACATAGTATTGCAAAGATGCTATGTGCCAACCATAGTCTTGTGGTTATGCCACGGGCCGTGCATGGTCTTCCTGGTCAAGCCTGGGGCCACTCCTTGGGTCTTATAGACAAGTGCCAAGGGCCACCCCCTGGTCTTTCATGCAAGTATCACAAAGACAACTATACATACTACTCTACTAGGCTACTCCGCATATAGTATGCCAAGAGCCACCTCCTGGTCTTTCTTACACATTTCCTAGGGCTAACCCCCAGGTCTTCCTATCATACATTATAACATACTCTGTGCCAGGAGCTCCTTGTCTTTCATGCATAATGCCTAGGGCTAAACCCCGGGTCTTCCTATCATACATAACTACATGGGCCGGAATTGTGGCCGTAGACCCATACAAACAGTGAGGAGACTCACCTCGCACTGCTGAACTTTGCTGATAAACCTCTGGTTGTTGTCCGATAACTCTCTGAACCGCTGCCCTACTACTCCTCAAGCTACTAATATCAATATAACACTTAATTTCAAACTAAACTCTAGAAGTCAAACTAAGTCAACTCTGGTCAAAGTCAAAGTCCTGGTCAAAGTCAACCTTCCAGTTGACTCGACTCGCCGAGTCAACTTGTAGACTCGCCGAGTCCTTAAACTCAGAAGCTCTCAAAATACGACCCAACTTGCCGAGTCACCCCAAGACTCGTCGAGTTCAACGATCTCTGAGTCCCATCCTGTCCAACTCACCGAGTCACCACTCAACTCACTGATCTGCGTCATAACCAGAAGAGTTTTGGGGTTCTGCGATCTGACTCGTCGAGTCCAAGAACAGACTCGCCGAGTCCTAGGCAATCTTCAACAGACTCGCCGAGTTGTTCTTCCAACTCGCTGAGTCCATGCACAAGTTCATATAACTCGTTGAGTACACCCATGTGACTCGCCGAGTCTCTCCAGTTCTCAATCCATATAGTGGCTTTTCGAGCCATGCAGGGGCTCCAATCCATAGATCCACTCTTCTACAGTCTATCCCCCACATAAAGTTGCAACCTTTACGTGAAACCAAGGAGCTAAAGGCCCAAAACACTCTAGGGCTAGGGTTTAAGACAAAGAGGCTTCACCAATAACTTATTGACTTCGGCTTTAAGACATTCTGGAACATCACAACCCTAGATCTGAAGTAGCAACCTCAGATCTAAGTCCCAAACCCGAAATAGATCTGAACCTTATGAAAATAGCCCTAAAATCTCATTCAAGAATAGATCTAATTGCAATAAAGCCAAAGCAACAACTTATTACCTCAAGGATGACCTCCCGCTGAAGAATAATCCAACTCTCTACAAAGCCCCTTGCTCCAAGCTTCTTGATCTTCAATATCTCTTCACAAAACTCCCTTATCTAAGCTCCAAATTGCTCTTAAGGACTCTCACTAACGATTTAGGGTTTCTGGATCTCAAAATGGAAGTACAGAGGCTAGGGAAGGGATGTGTTGTTCTTCATATAGGGAACAACCCCCGGGATTAGGGTTTTCCTCATCCCGACTAGACTCGCTGAGTCCACTAGCCGACTCGCCGATTCGGTCACTTACTCTATGCCCCGGATTCCGCTCCGACTCGTCGAGTTCCTCCCTGGACTCGACGAGTTGACTTTTGACTTAGAGCCTTTCCTTTCTTTTCTTGGTCTTTTTGACTCTGGTGTTACATAGTGAGGGGATGTGACCGACTCTAAGAGTCCATTCTTGGAAGATACCAATGACAGTTACCGATTGAAAGATACCGATGATGGTTACCGGTTGAAAGATACCGATGATGGTTACCGGTTGAAAGATACCGATGAAGGTTACCAGTTGAAAGATACCAACGATATTGTATGGTATGTGGTATGATGGGGAACTCAATAAGCTTCGTTCTTACAGTTTTAGTTTTGGTTTCAGGTACCTCTTCGTCGAAGGAGAAAGAGCCGGCGGCGTAGCAGCGCATCATACACATACATGGTTTCCGCATTGAGTTTCTGGGATTGTACTCTGATTTTCATTACTTTTGATGTCATGGTTTGAGACACAACATTATAATTTTTAATGGTGTTGTTTTTGATGGGTTTTATACAAACAATCTTATGTGTGCATGCAACCCTAATTGGATCTATGTTCTCACGATTAGACATACAACTTTATGAACACAAAAAGAAACCTAGCATGCATTTACTATTTTCAAAATTGACATAGGAGAATAGAATACATACCTTTTTGTTGTTATATAGTAATAACAACTAATTCCTTGAGTTTCCTTAGCTCTTGAAAGCAAGTACCACAAGTGTAGTACCTCTAATGGCTCACAAACACACTTTGAGTGAGAGGATGAATATGAGAGAGAGAGGAGGAAGGTACTAAGCTCCAAAGTTTGGCCCTATTAGGGTTTTTCCAAGGAGTGGTCGAATTCTAGTGCCTTAGGGTGCTATTTATACTTGAGGCTAGCTAGGGTTTCAAGGTGGAAACCCAAATCCCTTAGCTTAGGGCATAAGCAAGTCCATGGACTCCTTTCCTTAAGCCCTTGGACGAAAACTCCTAGATCCTTCTAGGATTTTCATTCAAGCCTTAATAAAGGTGGTCCAACAGCCCAAAGTCTCAACTATCAAATAATTACAAAACAGCCCCTATACTTTTAATTAATTCCTTTAATCCCGAAATTAATTCCTAATTAATTTATGATTAAATACTAATTAATAATATGATTCCAAAATAATATATTATTCATATAATATATTAAGAAATCATATTTATACCCCAATTTATTATTCTTAATAATAAACCAGCCTCTCTCCTCAACAGCCATCCTATCTAGTCACCAGTGTGAAGGCAACCCAAAAGGACCATGCTCACAATCGGCTCAAGTACATACCAAAACAGTTATGTACTTAGACACTAATCCAACAGTCTCCCACTTGGATAAGTCTAACAACTATTCTGCATATGACTTCAGAACCTGATCACCAATCGTAGCTTTCAAAATCCGCTGTCAACTCTGATCTTATCAGAAGCGTGTCCTTTCGATAAGGGATCATATATTCCTCCATTCTAGATATCGTATGAATGGAGACATGGATTTTAATCATACTCTCTGTTCACGTGTTGTTTCCCGATTTCCGATTTCTGACGACTGGTAACACAATACAATTGAACACATCAACTTACTCCCGGCTTGGCCAAGCGCTTAGGTTGTCATCACTAAATCATCGTGGGGCCCACATATATCGCTTTTATCCCACTTTGGGTAAAAGGAACGGATATACTTCGACTCAATGCTCGCTTGCACTGACTCACCGAATCACACACAACAATACTTTTTATAACACCAAGTTACTGGTGCGTTTACATATTATCAATGTGTAACCGACTCGCAAGATACAACTCACACATTTTGGCTTCAAGAATATAAGATATTATCGTCTCACCAATAACTGGTGATAAAATCAATGTAGCGATCCAAGTGAGCGTGGGTCTAATCCAATACTCTAATCTTATAGTAGCACTCATGAACCCTGCAACAAACTTTTGCTATGTCTAAAACACTTTAGACAATCTACAGTCAGATTCATGACAGTCTTCTTTCATTCCTACTTCCAAAGAATGAGCTACTGTGGAGGGTTTGAATAATCTTATTATTCGGGAAGTCAAAACATGCAAAGTGAAACACAAGAATAATACTAATCATATATGGCCCCAAACCTTTGAGTATAAATAAAACACCTTTTATTTCATCACCATATTGATTACTCATTATTTGTTGTCTCTAGTAATCAACTTCTTACTTGAATTATAACAATAGTTGCCCCATGCTCTGAGCTTGCACACTATGTTTACATATGGTCATTACTTTGTGAAATAGTATAATTAAATAAAAATTTCAATCACTCTCATTTCACAATTCCTAATCCATTAGTGTAAGAATACAAAACTTTCGCCACTACTAGAATATGTTAGATTCTAACATTTTATGCAACTGTCATTTCATAATGTCATGGCACAAAAGTCACCAAGACTCGGCCAACGAAATTACAAAATGCTCCATTGGAGATTGTTCCAAGACAATTCCATATTCATGAAGTCTCATATTCAAAGTACATTCCTTTGAACATCCTTCTTGCATAAAAGTTTCTAATCTAGACATTGATTCTTGATATCCAACTCCCAATATGAAACATTTCCATATTTTCCAGATTACAACTCATTCTAAATAGAATCTTATCTATGATGTCAATATGTTCCATCCATGACTATACTTCCAACTGTCTACAAGCGACCAATCCTTGGCGAACCTTAGATTGTCCTTAGCAGTTGTTTAATTCTTTTAGTCAAAACCGGTTCTATTCCTTTTTCCCTCAAAATGCCTTAGGCATTTGGAAAATTATAGAACAGTCCAATATTATAGCATATGCAATCGATCCAATACCCGAAGCGTATAGGATACAATTCATAATGAAAAACGTGATACTTTACCAGTTTCTTACTATAATATCGTCATAATATTTCTATTTGTCGTGTTCTCAAAATTTGAACTATGAAGAGGGATGCCATAATCATAATCGAACTTTGAGAATGCAAATAATAAATATACCCTTGACTGAATTCAATTAAAATTTCTTGATCTAAGCTTTTAGATTGGAAACGAAGTATAACATTCTCTCCCTTAATTATACCAAAAACAACATTTCAACCCCTGCAACTTTGCAAAGTGAAACTTTTGTTTTTCTATAATTAATATTGCCAACTTGAAATACTTATATAATAATCATGATCCCACTAACATGATGATTATATCCATTCCTGCATAACATTTATGCTCCCACTAGCTTTGACACGTATTCAGAAACCAGCTAAACTTCTGGAAAACAATACTTATTCACTTCCAAAGTTCATCTTTTCTAATATGATGTGCTTCGATAAGCCTTTATCTAAGCCTTTCAAACTTATACACCTTCCCTTAGATAGCTCACATGTGTGTCTAAACAATTTTAGAACTTATATTACTAAGTCCCAAATGTTCGGACTAATTGCCAAAACTCACAATTCGAACTATGAAGAGGGATGCCGTAATCATAATCGAATTTGAGAATGCAATTTAGACAGTTGCTATCTTCTTAAAAAATTTCTTACTGAAAGCGTTTCCTCACAATCATTTTCATGAAGGATATAAACCTTGTGACACTTAGATTTTATGGTTTATGTGTTCCGATCCATGTGAATTTGCCATAAGCATAATCAAAAGATAATATTTGTGACAAATTCAAACTCTTATGGACATAACTTTTTCATTCTTAATTTCTTGTTGTCAAGGGTCCCACCATTGCTTCCAAGTTATTTGGCAGCTCACCTATTCCAATCAATGTACTTTCATTGAAAGGGTGCTTCGCCTTACACAGTCTATTGAGAACTCGTAGAACTCATATGCATAGTTGACCAAACTGGAATGGAAAAGAAACAAGAATATGTCAACAAGATAGGCTACAATCCTCAAGTCGTGTGCTAGTGTATAATAATAGGTTTACTCATGATTAGTTCTTGAATCTTTTCAATATTTTCAAACCCCCACTGACCTCTTGACATATTAGATTCTCTTATCAAGAAACATTTCTTGACAAAGCAAATATCCAAGAGTTAGTGTGTCTATATCAACAAAAAAACCTACACGCAATTTGGTACTAGTTGGTCTTTGTCTTTTTCAAGACATCACAACTTACCAATATGTGCAAGTGTAAGAACATTCCTACTTAAGATCATGTCACTCAAGTCACAATCTTGGAGTATGACTCTAAGACTTGATTTTGGAACGAAGTATGACTCGTCCTTTTGATTCAACCATTTCAAAAATTTCTGATTAGCCATACTAGTGCACTAACATGTCCTTAGAGGATCATTTGTGATATGGTTCTTAATTATTAAGATGATCATAAAACCCGATACAAAAGTACTCTCCCTTCTTCTTAGATTGGAGAAACGTTTATCTTTCAGCCTAATTGATTCTTCTTATTCGTTCTACCATTCATTGAAACCTTTCAATGATTCAGAATTACACTTAATCTTGTAAGTATAACCACATTCACTAGACTTTTAGTAAATTATGATGAATAGTCTTATTATTATTTGTGGTGGACTTGACTAGTGCACAACATTGTGTTCTAGTCCTTTAGTCCTTCACTTGGCTCACATACTTGTGTGATCAAGGAATTAGTCTTAATTTCCTAAGTACCAAGATTTTCATACATTACGCAATACAAGTTGTATGATTCAAAGTTTATGTCTAATTGAAACTTGGACGATGGGAATCTTTCATTACTTATAGGAATTTGACACTTCCATAAATAACATAACTAAGAATCACATCCATTTATAGAAATACACAAACATCAATTCACAACGATTTCATTGCAAGGATATATATATAAAAAATTATCTTATTCATAATAGCAGCGAAAAACATGTCCTTACAATGCAAAATCAACTGAATAACTATGTAATCAAATATTCCTAACAAATTTATCATAACTTTCTAAGCTCAAAATCTGATCTTCGAATCCATGCGATCGTAATCCATTTCTTCGTGATCAGACTCATCTTTCTCCTCCATCAAGCTTCTTTTCTTTTCTCTGATCCTGCAAAACATTTAAATGTAATCTTATCACATTATTTATTAAGAATATATGAATAGGAACTTAATGGAGTTAGATAGTGGATTTTTACTTGAAGTAGAGCCATACTTCTTGACTCTCCCATCTCTTAAATTCTTCAGGTCCTTTGGGCAGCTTTTCGTATCCAATGCCCCTTCTCTTGGTAGCAGAAACAGGTGGGTTCTTCTAGAATGTCCACGGAAGCATGGTTCGTTGAATTACCAGGCAAATATGCTCCATTACTTTGCCAAATCATATCTGATTCAGCAGCAATAAGCATGTAAGTTAGGTCAATGAGGGTCGCGTCAAGATCCATCATATAATACTCTCCTTTGAACTTATTATATGATTCAGGGAGTGACTTAAGAACCCAGTCTACAGCCAACTCCTTTGGGAAAGTTGCATCCAACATTATCAACCTATCGATGTGTGATTTCATCCTTAGGACGTGAGCACACATGGATTTTCCATCTTCATGTTTCATTGGCAACAAGGCTCGAGTGATTTTGAACCTTTCAATTTTCGGTCTTGTGGGTTTGGGAGAACAATAGGAGGAGGTGGAGGAAGTGAAACCAAGCTAGTCCACATTGCAAGGATTGATCTTTCACCTTCATTGTGTAAGAGACTTTCACTTTGAGCAGGAAAACCTTTTCCTTGGGATTCGGGAAGACCATGGTTAGATTTAGACATCTACAAAACGGGAGAAAAAATCAAGTTATTTGATTGAGTCCTTAATAAATCACCCAAATGAGATATTAAGGCTAGGACCCAACACAATATCCCGCAACTTGGGAGAGGGACGCCGTAACCCAAATTGCAGAACATTTGAAGGTAAGTGAATGACGATTCACTAATTTTCCACCATGAAAAACGAAAAATGAGATTAGGTTTTAAATGTATTGAAAAACTCCTAGATTCTTTGAGATTCATTGAACTCCTCAATGGCATGTTTAAATCTCGATATACCCCTCAATTTGTGACTGAGATGCCGAGGATCACAAAACAGGGTGTGAATAACCATGCAAATATACATGGTGCTCCCAATGTGACAGCCACCTATTCGATGTGCCGGTTAGCCACACACGCTCCACCAAACTATGACAAACATTGAGTCACCCTTTGCTACCTTTGCTTAGAACCAATTAGTGTGTCGGTTAACCACACACGCTCCACTAATGTCTTCGCAAGGGTACAAAGTTTAATTTCATGGAATTGCATCAAATTCACTTTTTGCCTAAAGTAACTAAGATTGGGAATTTGTAATAGTATTTAGTTACTTTATACTTCATTATACTTTACATGTCAAGGGTTGCCCTATCCTACACTACTAGAAAAACAACCTTTTACGACGCGCAATGTGTGTCGTAAAATGCTCAGACGACACGCAAATGCATGTCAAGAAAGGCCCTGTCATAACGAGAGACCACACGCTTTTGCGCGTCGTCTATTTACGACATGCATTTACGACGCGCAGTTATGACACGCAATGCGTGTCAAGGAAGGCCCTGTCATAAAGGAAAACGACATGCATTTGCGTATCGTAACCTTACGACGCGCGTGTTTATGACACGCAATGCATATGAAGGAAGCCCCTATCGTAAAGAAAGAGGACACGTATTTTTGTGTGTCATAATGTTAAATGTTTTTAAAATTATATATTTTTTTATAGATTTACTAAGTTTCAAATTAAATAACACATTAAAAGTCTCATCATACAAAATAAAATACCATAAACAATAAAGATAATTCATTGCCCTAGTATGTCAAATACAAATAATAATTCCAATAGTAACTAAATGTAACACATTGCTAATATTACATAATATTTATTATAGAAAACAAAACATGTACAACATTAAAACAAAACCATGACTAAATTCTCCTTTGACAAGTTCTTTTCTAAGAGAATAACCTGAATGCAAGAACTTTGAGAGGCTGCAGGGCATGGAAGGAGGTTGCTAGAATTGTCAGAACCTGCACATGTTTCTTTCTTATCTTCGTTTAACTTCTTTTCCTGCTCAACAAACATAAATGTTTATTAGATCCATTATGATTCCCAATAGGAGATATATATGAATGGATAGTAGGGGATTATATATGATCTCGTTTTATGTAACAAATAAAAGAAGGGTCATATGATCTTAACTTTAACACCCTTGCATTCAACTAGATGAATTAGCCAGATCATACAAACAAGTAATAATTACAACACCTGATATGATGGAGTATGTAATTAGACCTTAACGTGTGGTGTGGTTTACAATTTTTTAAAGCACCTTCCCACGTGACTCTTAATTATGTGGCTAACACTATACAGATGTAACTAAATATGACCAGGTCTGTATAAAAAACAAAACTAAAAGTAGAATTTTAACTCTTCTTTACATGTTCTGAATTTTGTGCACTACAGTGGAAGTTCCTATATGTATAGTGCATCTCATTAAGTCATGCGTTATATATATATATATATATATATATATATATATATATATATATATATATATGTTGTTAAACGTAATTGATAAATCTTTATCTACCTAAATATATAAGATTATCTCTTTGCATAGCCTGTAGAAAATAAGACAATGAATCAAAACCTTATAGTTATCCCTACATATCAACTTACTTGTTCAATAACATTTATTCCTTATATCATTTATTATTTTTCTTTTTTAATTTTGTAAATACTGTTATTGGTACAAGTTTTTTATATTTACAATTGATCTCCTAATAGTTTCCTGCAATAGGTTGATTCACTTCAAGATCCCAATCCCCTATAGTCTCGAATCTGCCACAAAAAAATATAATTTTGATCACATTTTCTTTAAATACCTACTTAGATGTTTAATGGGAGTAATACCCTTTGAAGAAAATCTCTCCCATTAGAATCTGTTTAAAATGTTTTATTGCTCTTCATGGTGGTTGTGAGCTGAGTTACAATCTCTTTCCCAACTCCATCATCAACCACCTAAAAAAGCACAGAATATCCATAATGAACAACAACACAAAAGTAAAGAAAAATGAACTTATTGTAAATTCAACTTCAGCATGTTCCTTATTCTTGAACACTCTAGTGATCTGGACAGAAGGGTAAAACGGTCATTTGGCATTATTCATTTCAGAAGGTTCAATCAGTCCAACAAAGAAAAAATATGAGTTCATATAGAACTACTTTATCCATTACCTGGTAAATCCATGGATTTATTTTCTGATGTACTTCATCATATATTGGCCCATTCAAAACCTTTATGGGAGTCTGTAATTTCAATGAACACTATTAAAATTTAAATCTGACAATAAATTATAAACTATAAGACACATAGATATATCAAAAGAAATTATATAATATATACCTGCTCCTGTGTACCAATACAATATGTACCATTTGGATGGAAAATATATGCTCCAGATGCCTAAATTAAACAAGTTAGGAGCTCAATTGTTAATATAAAAAACTTGTACCAATAACAGTATTTACAAAATAAAAAATAATAATAATAAATAAAATAAAGTTACATGCTCTCCTGTAGTTCCATCAAATCTAGCATAAAAGCTATATGATTGCTTCACAGAGGCAGTGATCTTTCATAAACCAAAATAACACAGGTTAGTGCACATTAAAAGAATAAATAATAATAATAATAATAATAATAATACATAACTTAACTTACTATATTTTATATAACGTCAAAAAATAGGTTCATTTTTGCTACTTTGGGTAGTAAACTATTTTATTTTCCAATTAGGTCATTAGTGTCATATTTAACATATACATTGTAGATGTATATGCTGACTGGGCACACACATGACATAAAACCAATGCCATGTCATCACTTATTAGGCAACAAGCTACCCGAGTGCCTCCGATACTGAAAAACTGAAAGTACAATGACATATTTTAAAATAAAAATGTTAGTTTAATAATGACTTAATTGCCAACTACCCAAATTAGCAAAAATAAGATAGTTGGTTGCTATATTATGCAAAAAAAATTTGAAAGGTAAATTTACTTACAAAGCTTCGACTGTTAACATATTGAGAAAGCTTTCCTTCACTTCCAGAATAGATCAACGTCAAATTTCATGTCCGTACTTCTATCGCATCTTTTCCTGTTTCAGTATGCTTGTCAAATGCTTCATTTACAGAATTCCAAGCTGCAAAAAATAACGGAATATATATATATATATATATATATATATATATATATATATATATATATATATATATATATATATATATATATATATATATATATGTATATCACTAGATAAATTCGAAAATCAATGTATATTATGTAAAATTTCCTACGAATATTTTTTTTTTAATTTGGTCAAAAGTATATTGTATAAATGGGTAATAAATTTGAGAGTAGTAGATACCTCAACAACGACAGTTCGATCGAGTCCTACTTTCTCACCAAGAAGCAATCCTTCAGCAAAAGAAGTCATCATACAACATTGTTATCATCAAGAACTTCAATAATCTTCATAATCAATATATAGTGTTAACTTTCAACACTACAAATCTGGATTCAAGCATTTACATTCAAGATTCATGTTTGTAGATTGCTCGAACTAAATCACCACAGGGGTGAGTTCGAGAACAAAACTCACTCTTGGATGAGTTCAAACCAAAAACTGCAGCACAAACACTTCATTGATGATGTGTCCAACAGTTTTCAACTGTGTGATTGATCGACTTGACTGCTGAGGTCCACCAGTCTTGATCCACATCCACATACCTCTGTAACAATGTGTCATACGATTAACTTCATCTTTTTTCAACATAATTCTAACTACAAATTCATAGAATTAGCTTGACAAGAGGAATATACCTGTTTCATCAACACTATTACCAACTAAATTTCTAAACCATCCAGGAGTCAGCATGCCAACCTCCATTAACTTATTGTAATCACGGCAACAAAGATAGTATGCTCATGTGCTTAGTTGAAATCTAGACAAATCTCCTCCAAGAGTTTCTATCCATCCCATGTTATTTTCCAAGGTTTCTGTGGCTACTTTATCATCAGCATAAACAAGGCTCACACCACATCCATGCACTTTCAATCCATCTTGCAGCAACTTTCCTGAAAATGAATGATTTGTCTCCACTCTCCAACACCCATTATGTGATTATGCAAAATGCTTCTGCATATGCAGGTAAAGAGCCATTGCCACCTGAACCCTTGAGAGCATTTCTAAGCATCTACAAAGCCTCTTGCCTCACAAAATCCTAAGCATAATGCAGTAAAAATGGCATGAGAGGAAAACAATCTCACAAAGAAGGTTTGAAAATATGACATGGTAGACACAAAGAAGGTCTGAGGTCTATAAGGTTACCTCAGAAAACTTCATCAATTTTACTACACTACTTGTAGTTTCTTGCAAGCCAGAAGTGATTTTCTTCCCAAATAACCGATATAGCTCCCTCAAGTATTGTTCAACACCTATATTCGTTGCAAACAAATATAAATTCCCAAAATACATGGCAGAAACTCACACAGATAACAAGAAAATGAAAACAAAAATTATATCAAATCATGCGGATTAACTAAACAAGATGAATAAGTAAGCACCGGAGTAAGTAACTTCATCAGTTGATTATTAAGACACAAGTTTTATGGAACTTTAAAACAAACAATCAATCAATCTTACTAACATACACAACCAACCATCTACAAGGTTACAATGACACCACCACCAGCAAACATGTTAAAAGTTCTACTTGTTATAAATAAACTAACATGTTGAATGCAGTATGCTTCATGTTGTATGCAACAAAAAAGTTGGTAAAATATCTTTATTTATTAATATATGTTCTACCCTCTATGCAGCTGAAGTTTACTAATAACTCTGTTGCTGTCACAATTGTCAATATATAATAGAAATGAGAACAATGTACTATAAATCATATACTGAAAGACATTTTAGGAGTAATCAATAGGAATTAATTAAATCCATATCAAATATAGGCATGCATATCGAATTCAAACATAAAATAGACAGACATACCAGCTATTCGCAAGGCTTCATTCTTCTTTCCATCAGAGTGGAACCCCTGAAGGCTGCTGACTCTTGAGTAGATTGAGATATTATCCTGTTTATAAATGATTTTACCCATTGAAGCAGATGCCAGATGATGCACAGGGCGCCTTGCACCAAGAACCTGCAGAGAAAAGAGTGCATCCTCGCGTTTCCTTTGCCACAAAAGTATAGACTCCTGATAATTTCAAATTAATTATTCAGATGTGGAAACTTCCATCATAAACTCTTAATCCCTCAATTCTTAATTAAGGAGTCAACATTCAACTTATGTGATTCAAACCCTACTTCCCAGATTCAAGCTTTAGACAACATCAAGTTTTGGTTTTAAGAATTAGTCCAAAGGAGTTCAAATAGTTGGGTGTAGTTTGTCATCAATTTCGCAATCAATATGTTTTAGTTACGTAAACTAAAAAAAATAATCATATTAAAAGTGAACTGAAACAAATCATACGTATCACAAAGAAATGTAGATAGGTGCAGACCTTGGGCTCGTCGTGAATGGATGAAATGAGATCGGAAAGAAGATCGAAGCAGAGTAGAGGATCAGGAAGCTTTTGAGATGCGGAAGCGACTATAGATCTCCTTGTTCATGTTATTCATCGCCTCCTCCAACCACCATCCTTCACCACCTTCTCCGATTTTCATGGACTCGAGCCGCTGATCCAGCCTCTAAGCGGAGCCCTAAAGTCGATCAAACCTCGGTGGTCTTGAATATCACGTGATGCACATCAACAAGGATGTAAGCCTGAAGCGGGCCCTCAAATCTTAACTCCATGTCGGAGTACTTGATCTGAGATATTAGCTTTTTGCGTTATCCCTTTAGGAAAAACAAAATGGATTCAGTAGTGGTGGAGGTGGATTAGGGTTATAGAGAAAAGGAGAAGGAGATAGTGAAGGTTGTCGGCTAGTGGAGAGGATGAATTTGTTATTCCTTCCCGAACAGCAACAACTTGATCAGAGAACCAAAACCTGCAAATGAGGTCTAAGGTTTACATGGAAACCCTAAAAGAGATGGATGAAAAGCGGGGTTTTTAATTTTTTAGGATCTCATTCCCCCCCCCCCCCCCCCCTCCTGCTATTAAATGATGGAACGCGCGTTCCATAAAATTTATAAAGTGACAGTCATAGACGATACGCATTTTATTATAGGTGCCTTCTGTGTTTTTTTTTTGTTTAGACACTAGTTTAAGGGCACACAATAATGCATGATCTAAATCTTTAAATATTTTGAAGAGACGACACTTTTTTAATATCACTCTCTTTTGCGTAACATAAATCAATAAGTGTCGTGGTTTGCGCGTCGTAAAAGGGTTTTTTTCTTGTAGTGCTATCCGTTCGGCTAACGACCCTCCACCAATCAAGGAAGTGGTGGGTGAGAGTGGACACCCATTAAACGGCCATTTTATAGGCCATAACCTTATACCCGCTTTATAGATCGGCTTTGTGAATGAGGCCTCCTAACAGTAAGACTAGCAGTTTAAGTTATACATATATAATATTAGACTTTTAATGTTAAATACAGTATAAGGGTGTATTTTACACTTTTAAAATAAAGGTGGTTTAATTTAATAAATTACACTTTTAATTAAATATAGACCATATGATTATGGATTTATTAATTCTCTTTTAATTATACTTTTAATTAACTTAATAACACCATAAGGGGTGTAATTTGAACTTTTTCAAAAAACTAGGGTTTAAATCAAGTTTAAAATTTATAAAAGAATTAAAACCTTTTAATTTAAAATTTTAAATATTAAAACTTTGATTTAATAATTATCTCAAAATTAAAAAATTAATTTGAATTATCAAATCTTATAGGATTATCTATTAAATTAAAAAATTAATTTAATCTAATCCCATATCCCCTAAGATTTGAAAATTTATGGAATGGGATAATTCATAAGATCTTTAATTATCTATTTAAGGAATCAAGGATAATAACAAGATATGACATTATCCAAATCCTTAAATTTTGGGAATCCTATCTAGGGGACAATGCAAATTTCGAAATTCTAGGGTTAGAAAACCATAAAATCGAAATCTTGGTTCCAAAAGAAAAGGTTTAGGAGACCCTACCAAAATTTTCGAAATCTAGGGTTTAGAAACCCTAATTTCGCAAATCAAGCCACCAGGGTTTATTATCCATAAACCCAAACTGTCATATTCATACATTTGTATCAAATCTAATTGAAAACA
Source organism: Lactuca sativa (assembly GCF_002870075.4). Taxonomy (NCBI): domain Eukaryota; kingdom Viridiplantae; phylum Streptophyta; class Magnoliopsida; order Asterales; family Asteraceae; genus Lactuca; species Lactuca sativa. The sequence continues at coordinate 194,126,525 of NC_056629.2, forward strand.
AAAACCAATGGCTCTGATACCACTGATGGGTTTTATACAAACAATCTTATGTGTGCATGCAACCCTAATTGAATCTATGTTCTCACTATTAGACATACAACTTTATGAACACAAAAAGAAACATAGCATGCATTTACTATTTTCAAAATTGACATAGGAGAATATAATACATACATTTTGTTGTTATATAGTAATAACAACTAATTCCTTGAGTTTCTTTAGCTCTTGAAAGCAAGTACCACAAGTGTAGTACCTCTAATGGCTCACAAACACACTTTGAGTGAGAGGATGAATATGAGAGAGAGGAAGAAGGTACTAAGCTCCAAAATTCAGCCCTATTAGGGTTTTCCCAAGGAGTGGTCGAATTCTAGTGCCCTAGGGTGCTATTTATACTTGAGGCTAGCTAGGGTTTCAAGGTGGAAACCCTAATCCCTTAGCTTAGGGCATAAGCAAGTCCATGGACTCCATTCCTTAAGCCCTTGGACGAAAACTCCTAGATCCTTCTAGGATATTCATTCAAGCCTTAATAAAGGTGGTCCAATAGCCCAAAGTCTCAACTATCAAATAATTACAAAACAACCCCTATACTTTTAATTAATTCCTTTAATCCCGAAATTAATTCCTAATTAATTTCTGATTAAATACTCATTAATAATATGATTCCAAATTAATATATTATTCATATAATATATTAACAAATCATATTTATACCCCAATTTATTATTTTTAACAATAAACCAGCCTCTCTCCTCAACAGCCATCCTGTCTAGTCACCAGTGTGAAGGCAACCCAAAACGACCATGCTCACAATCGGGTCAAGTACATACCAAAACAGTTATGGACTTAGACACTAATCCAACAGTTTTATATATAATGTTTTGGTAAAACGTTTATTAAACATATTAATTCAAAAATGAAATTTTCGGGCTTGAATTTTGGGTCGTTACAAGTTGGTATCAGAGCCCTGGTTTGAGGTATTGGACACACCCTCAAGGGTGTCTGGACTCAAACCGAGGGACTAAAAGATCTTTGAAGGAAAAATTGTTCTCTAAAGCCTAAACTGAGAAATTTTAAGAAAGACGAAGTGTGTGATGCGTGCGACCGGCCGGGCTCAAGTAAGTTTTCTCCAAGATACCCATACTTGTTATGTTATGTTATATGGTTTTGATTCAGAGAACTGCATGCTAGAATAGGACTAAGGATCTAGGAGGATGCCTTGTGTACCTGATATATGATTCTGAGAATTGCATGCTAGTTAGGGCTAAGGATCTAGGAAGGATGCCTTATGCGCCTGTTGTATGAGTTGTATGCTAGGACTGTTTAGTCAGCAGTAGGATGGCATGTGTAAGTTATGCCTGGTTTGGTTACCCGAGGCACGAAAGCTGCTTGCTTTGTGCTATGGGGGTTCTGACTAGCTTCAACTAATTAAGGAGCGGATATGTAACAGTATCTGCAAGCTAGTTATGGGGAGGTGGTGGGGACTCCTAGTGCAGCTGCTGGCGGAGAGTATGTCGGAGAGTGCCCTAGGGAAGCCTAGGATGAGGTCAGTGGAAAGGGTATCGGTAAAAGGGAATTGGTGAAATCGAATCAATTCTCGAGGAAAGTACGGATAGATATGGAAGGTAGTATGGGCCCGTACTACTGGAAGCAGAGGATCTGTACTTGAACCGAGGAGGGCCTAGATGGAACTGGGAAACTTGGAAAGTGTGTGTGACCTCCAGAAAGTATATGTGACCCTGACATCCATATGTTTATTGTTCAGAATGGTGGTCACGTGACATGGAGCAGGAGGTTCAGGATCTGGGTCAGGATTGGGCTCGGGGGCAGGATCCGAGCATGTGGATGATGGGTCACGCGAGTTCATCGCGTCCGAGATCACGAGGGGTATCCTTGATGCGACACCAGTCATCTTTGGGTCGATCAAGGAGGGGATCATTGAGCTGATGGAGGATCGCTTCAGGGCGTTCCGTAGTGACATGGTGACCAGCCAGTCAGGACCACGCACACTGTCCTTTAAGGACTTCAGAGGAAGTGGTGTGCCAGATTTCCACGGGGCGAAGGACCCCATTGTTGCCAGACGATAGATTGCGGACATTGAGTCTGCACAGCTGACCAGTTTCTGTCCCGAGGGGTCGAAGGTACGATTTGCAGCAGGGTGTTTGAGGGACTGGGCTAGGGAGTGGTGGGAGTCGGTTGGTGACTCTCTGGAAGCCTCAGTTGTTGAGGCTATGACATGGTCAGATTTTGTGACTCGGTTCAGAGTAGAGTTTGCGCCAGCTGTAGAGCTTCAGCAGCTGGCCAAGGAATTCTTGGATATGAGACAGACTATGGAGACTGTGGCGGAGATCACCACCAAGTTCCGGGAGAGGGCTTTGTTGGTGCCTCAGTATGCGGGTGATGAGGACATGAAGAGGACCCGCTACCATGACATGCTACGAGCTGACATCCGGGAGCATGTTAGTTTTTCAGCGTGCCCTACCCTGGATTCCATGATTGCCAGGGCTAAGGAGAGGGAGATTGATCTGGAGCACATCCGGAAGAGGAAGGCAGAGGAGGGGCAGACGGTGGGGGCTTCGGGAAAGAAACCCAAGGGATCCGATGGTAGGCCGAAGGGCCAGTCGGGGCGGGACCGTTATGGGAAATGCGGTCGGTCACACGAGGGAGCTTGTCGCATTGGGCCGGGTTCAGGCTGCTATAAGTACGGCAAGGTTGGGCATTTTGGTAGGCATTGTACTGCCCCTACTCCAGTGATGCAGATGTCAGACCTGATTTGCTTTCATTGCAATCAGAAGGGCCATAAAAAGGCCAATTGCCCTAGATTGACAGCAGCAGTGACGCTGGCAGTGGCGCTGACTCCAGTGACAGGAGGGGTGTGGATGGCCGGAAGGTCAAGATGGAGGCTCCAGTTGTTCGGAGCCGAGCATTTCAGCTGACAGCCGAAAAGTACGCGCTGCACCCGATGTGGTGACGGATATGATTTCTTATCCTTGTGCTTTTATAGTATGTCGCTGTGATTTTGATATATCATGTGCCTTGTTTAGGATCGTTCCATGTGAACGGAATCCCAGTTCAGGTGTTGTTTGATTCGGGTGCCACCCGATCATTTGTCTCTCTTGCGCTTAGCAATAAGTTTCTAGAGTCTTTGGGCATGTTGGATTGCCCTCTAGAAGGCGAGATTGTGGACGATCGGCCGGTACGAGCATCGGAGGTTTATCGGGACTGTGTTTTGAGGCTGTTCGAGGAAGGATTCATTAAACCAAGTAGTTCTCCCTGGGGAGCCCCGATTCTGTTTGTGAGAAAGAAGGACGGGTCGCATCGGATGTGTATAGATTACCGGTAGTTGAACAAGGTAACGGTGAGGAACCGTTACCCACTCCCGAGGATTGATGACCTCTTTGACCAGCTACAGGGAGCATCTTGGTTCTCCAAGATTGATCTGCATTCAGGATATCATCAGATGAGGGTCAGAGTCGAGGATGTACAGAAGACTGCGTTTCGGACGCGCTATGGCCATTACGAGTTTGTGGTGATGCCCTTCGGGCTCACCAATGCTCCTGCCGTGTTCACGGACCTCATGAACCGCGTGTGTAGACCGATGTTAGACCGGTCGGTGATAGTGTTATTTGATGATATCTTGGTTTACTCCAAGACGCAGGAGGAGCACGAGGAGCATCTGCGAGAGGTTCTAGAGACATTGAGGAGGGAGAACTTGTATGCTAAGTTCTCCAAATATGAGTTCTGGTTGTGTGAGGTGCAGTTCCTTGGGTATCTCGTCAACCAGAACAGGATCTCAGTGGACCCGGCCAAAGTGGAGGCCGTGATGAGAAGGGAGGTTCCGAAGTCTCCATCTGAGATTCGGAGTTTCCTAGGATTAGCCGGCTACTATCGGAGATTCATCCAGGATTTCGCCAAGATAGTCGTACCACTGAATAGGCTAACAAGGAAGGTCGTGGTCTTTCGTTGGGGGCCTAAGCAGCAGGCCGCGTTCGAGACACTGAGACAGAGATTGTGCGAGCCGCCAATCTTAGCCTTGCCAGAGGGCATGGAGGATTTTGTTGTGTACTATGATGCGTCCATCTTAGGTTTGGGCCCAGTATTGATGCAAAGAGGGCATGTCATCGTCTACGCATCGAGGCAGCTGAAGCCTCACGAGGCGAACTACCCGACGCATGATTTGGAATTGGGGGCTGTTGTATTCGCCCTCAAGATTTGGTGTCATTACCTCTATGGGGTTCGCTATACCATCTACACGGACCATAAGAGTTTGAGGTACCTCATTGATCAGCCGAATCTAAACATGAGGCAGCGTCGGTGGATGGACGTAGTAAAGGATTAAGATTGTGAGATCCTTTATCACCCGGGTAAGGCCAATGTGGTGGCCGACGCGCTTAGCCGCAAGGCAGCACCGATCAGGGATATCTGCCTGAGGATGACAGTGGTGACTCCGCTGTTGGAGCGGATTCGGGAGGTCCAGTAGGAGGCCATGAAGGAGGAACATCGGAAGAGCGAGCGGATCGTAGGGCAGGTTTCCTCCTTCGACTATGACAACCGAGGGTTACTGACACTACACCGTAAGGTGTGGCTACCATACCACGGGGGTGTGCGCCAGGTCCTGATGGAGGAGGCGCACAAATCTTGGTTCTCCATTCATCCCGGGGCGACGAAGATGTATAGGGATATTCGTCTGGACTATTGGTGGCCCTGCATGAAGCCAGATGTGGCATGGTTCGTGGATCGGTGCTTGACCTGTAGGAAGGTCAAGGCTGAGCATCAGAGACCTCACGGCAAGATGCAGTCGTTGGATATTCCGCTGTGGAAATGGGAACACATCACGATGGACTTTATCACCAAGCTTCCCAGGACCACGCAGGAAGTGGATTTGATCTAGGTTATCGTCGATCGATTGACCAATAGCGCCCACTTTATCCCGATTTAGGAGAGCATCTTGGCCGAGAAGTTGGCCGACGTCTATATCCGGGAGGTGGTGGCACAGCACGGTATGCCAGTTTCTGTGATTTTAGACAGGGATGTACGGTGCACTTCCAGGTTTTGGAGGAAGTTTCATGACGAGCTGGGTACTCGTCTGCATTTTAGCACCGCCTTTCACCTGCAGACGAATGGTCAGAGCGAGCGGACCATCCAGACCCTGGAGGATATGCTGCGAGCATGCATATTAGACTTCGGAGGTAGTTGGGATACCTACGTTCCATTGGCAGAATTCTCCTATAACAATAGTTATCATGTGAGCATTGATCGTCCTCCCTTTGAGATGCTTTATGGGAGGAAATGCAGGACCCCGATATGTTGGGGCGAGGTTGGCCAGAGGGTAATGGGGAGCACTGAGGTAGTGCTCAAGACGACAGATAAGATTCAGCAAGTCCGGAGCAGGCTTCAGACTACTCAGAGTCGGCAGAAAAGCTATGCTAATAAGCGTTGTTCAGAGCTGGAGTTCCAGGTCGGGGATATGGTCCTCCTGAAGGTGTCGCCATGGAAAGGCGTTATCCGATTCAGGAAGCGGTGCCAGTTGGGCCCCAGGTACATTGGACCGTTCAGGGTTATAGCCCGGGTAGGCAAGGTGGCGTACAGGCTGGATTTTCCAGCCGAACTCAATTAGATACACATCACTTTCCATGTTTCCCAGCTGCGAAAGTGCCTGGTGGACGCCTCAGCAGTGGTACCCTTGGAGGACATTCAGGTTGATGACAGCATGAACTACATTGAGCGAACGGTGGCAATCCTCGACCGGAAGTCGAAGGATTTGAGGAACAAAAGAATGGAACTCGTGAAGGTACAATGGCAGCATCGGAAGGGGTCGAAGTGGACTTGGGAGCCAGCGGACGAGATGATGGAGCATTACCCAGAGTTGTTTCAGGATCGAGCAGCAGACTTCGAGGACAAGGTCCAAAATAAGTGGGGGAGATTTGTAGCACCTGGTTCTTGGTACGTATTCTTTTATTAATTCTTTAAAATGTTTTGCATTTTGGCCTTTGACTCGGCGAGTTGAAGGACCAACTCGCCGAGTAGAAGGGGGATGAGACGCGAGGTTTAAGCAGTGGACTCGACGAGTTGGATCCCAGACTCGACGAGTAGGCCCTGTCTGGACAAAAACCCTAACCCGAGGGTTTGCACCCTATTTAAACACCTTAACTCGGCCTCCTTCGTCCCATTTGCTCCTAAAAGACCCCCATAGTAAAACCTAGCCGTTATTGAAGCAATCTAAGGCATTTGGAGTGAGTTTGGTGCTTTTGTGATCCAAGGAATGAAGGAAAAGCTTAATGGATCAGGAGGAGGCTAGAAGGATCCGATTTTGAGCATCATTTGCAGTCTTTAGAAGGTATAAAGTCTATACCTTGCTTGTTCTTTTGATAGATCCCATTTTGTGGAGTTCTAGGGCTTTTCTAAGCCATTTTGGTCACCAACCATGATTGCAAGCATGGTTGGAGGTTGATGTTTCAGATCTAGGTCCTTAGAGGGGTTACAAGGCATAAATAAGTGGCTCTTGCACTCAAAGAAGGCCCCATGCATTGTAAGAGCTTGTTTTAGGACCTTTTGAGCTCAAAGTCTCATGCAAGCATGTAAAGGTTGTAACTTTACATGCTAGATCGATTCTAGAAGCATAGATCTATCTCTTGATCAAGGGTTGTACATCAGAAATCAAAGATTTAGTGAGGGGATGTGACCGACTCGACGAGTCCATTCTTTGACTCGGCGAGTCCAAGGTTTATGTTCCATATCAGTTAAGGGTCAAAAGGACTCAGTTGATTGTGGAAAGGTTTTAGGGGGGTCCCGGGGAGTGACCCAACGTTCCGGACTAAGCCATTGTTTTGGAATTCATGGGACTCGACGAGTGCATGAGCAGACTCGGTGAGTCCAAGGCAATCTTCTTCAGGATGAAGATAAACTCGAAGATTTGTTCATACAACTCGGCGGGTCAAGGACAGGACCTGAGTATCAGTTGAAGTTGAACTCAACAAGTTGTTCATACAACTCAGTGAGTCAGATGAAGATTTAGTCGATGTTCAATTATAAGGAAAACTCGTCGAGTTATTGCCTAACTCGACGAGTAGAGGCGGGTATAAGGACAAATGGAAGGATAGAGACTCAGTGAGTTGGCGATCCAACTCGGCGAGTCAGGTCAACTGGAAGTTGACTTTGACTTTGACTTGGTCAGGGGTAAAATGGTCATTTTACCCTAAGAACGGTTAGCAATGTATGACTAAGTGTTTTGTGGGAATTATAGCCGGAGGATTGCCGGAGCAGCAGCGGCAGCAGTCAGAGGATTCCCGCTCATATCAGTAGCTACTACGAGGTGAGTTACCTTCCAGTAGGGGTGGGTCTAAGGCCACAATTCCGACCCACCAAAAAGGGGTATTTAAAAGATGATTGTCTTTGTGATAATTATCTTGGTTTGGTCACGTGGTTTGATTATGAGATTTAACTGGATGGCATGTTATGTGTGTAGTAGGGATTAGTTTCCTTGACAGTGGTCCTTAGGACCTAGGGGTAGGTTAGTACAGTTATCGGTTGAAAGATACTGATGATGGTTACCGGTTGAAGGATACCGATGACGGTTACCAGTTGAAAGATATCGATGATGGTTACTGGTTGAAAGATACTGATGAAGGTTATCGGTTGAAAGATACCGACGATATTGTATGGTATGTGGTATGATGGGGGAACTCACTAAGCTTTGTGCTTACAGTTTTAGTTTTGGTTTTAGGTACCTTTTCGTCGAAGGGGAAGGAGCCGACGGCGTAGCAGCGCATCATATACACACATGGTTTCCGCATTGAGTTTCTGGGATTGTACTCTGATTTTCATTACTTTTGATGTCATGGTTTGAGACACAACATTATAATTTTGAATGGTGTTGTTTTATCTACAATGTTTTGGTAAAATGTTTATTAAACATATTAATTCAAAAATGAAATTTTCGGGCTTGAATTTTGGTTCGTTACAAAAAAAAATATAAAGTTGATAAATTCAAAAAAATAGATAATTAGGTTCTAGAAATGAAACAAATTAGTTTTAAGGGTTTAAATTGATGTACTCGGCCTACTAAAACAATATTGTAATTCAATGCTAACTATGTTATAAATCAATAAATCAAACTCATACCTGTTTAGAGGTAACTCTGATCAAAATTGCTTCCAATTTTCTGTCTTCCCAGTCTATTATTTATTAGTATAATCCCTTATTGGGAAGCAAGCCATCAGCTTCTTGTTGGTAGATCGGGTCCAACGTTCTCCAAAATAGAATCCAAAATGCCATCTTCCTCAACAAGCTTAATAACATCTTCCTGCTTTGAATCACTTTATAACCCTTATGTCCCTCAAATTGAAATCCATGCCACTTTAGCAAAGAGGAAAATAATTAGGGAAAATCCAAAGTAATAATGATTAACCCTGAAATCAGCAATCAAGTCTGTAAGTAGGCGTTCAAAACAACTTATTAAGACCTGACATCCATCGATTTAAAGCTTCCAAGGTTCGGTGCTTGATACGGTTGGAGGAACCCTCATCCCACCTAAAGAGTTTTTTGAACCCTAATCACACCATATAGGTCGGGCATTGCGGTGGTGGATAACATTCTCGGAGTAGGGCTTGACGGTGGTGGACAACGTTCCTACCTGCTGGCGCTCCCATAATACGACCAATAATCTTCTTGCTACGTTCCTTTAAAGCCAAACTTGTACTGTCTATATGCTTAAATGTAGTGAATAAGTAACCTTTCGATTTACAAGAAAGCAAGAGGTGCCATGGCTGTCATTGTCGATCGATTGATCGATTTACAGGAACTTGATGCAGGAGAACTTAATAAGTTGTGGTCGATCGATTGTCATTGTCGCTGGTGGTTGTAAACGGCTGGTGGTGGAGTCCATGATCTTCATAACAAGCATACATGCGGTCCAATTTCATTCCATGATTTAGGTGAATGATCATATTCTTCTCGCCAGACATCTCATTAAAGCTTCTCTCATGGATACGCCTTCAATTTCATTAATCAATTCACAACCATAATTCAAGTGAACAATCCTCCCTTCCGCCAATGCCTTCCTCTCCAATAATAGTGCTCCAACCCTTACTTCAGATATGTGGCCTTCATCAAATCTAGTGAAACGAGACCGAGAAATGGTGTCTTCTGCTTCAGATCCGGTAGAAACCAGCTCTGGTGACTAAAGAAATGGTATAGGGAAAGTTTTTTGATTGGAAAAAGAGGAGAGAGGTATGTAGAGAGAGAAAGATAAGAGGGATATGTACCAAGATAAAGTTTAAAAATTGTTGTCAATTGTTCTGAATATAGGAAATGTTCTCATTTGAATATATATATATATATATATATATATATATATATATATATATATATATATATATATATATATATATATATATATATATATATATATAGGTTCAGGTTCATTTGAGACCATTCTAATTTTGTGAGACCGTAAGACCAAATCTAAAAATAATTTTAAAATGCAAAATAATGGAAAAATCCAAAAATTCTTTTTTTAATTATTATTTTCTAAACTTGAATTAAATAAAAAAATTTAAAAAATAAAAATAAATAAAAAATAAATAAATAAAAAATTTCATTTTTTTTAAAATACGTGAAATATTTTAATAGAATATTACACTGACATATTCTAAAAAATAATTTTAAAATGCAAAATAAATGGAAAAATCTAAAAATTCTTTTTTTAAATATTATTTTCGGAACTTGAATTAACTAAAAAAATTCCATTTTTTTTGAAAAATACGTGAAATATACTAATAAAATATTACACTGTACATATTCTAAAAAATAATTTTAAAATGCAAAATAAATGGAAAAATCCAAAAATTCTTTTTTTTAAATATTATTTTCGGAACTTGAATTAACTAAAAAAATATTTTAAAAAAATAAAAAAAATGCGTCTCACGGTCTCACAAAATTAGACCGTCTCACATGAACCTAACTATATATATATATATATATATATATATATATATATATATATATATATATATATATATATATATATATATATATATATATATATATATATATATATATATATATTACGTTATTTGTCCGTAGTGTGAATGTACGAAATAATCCTTTTTGTGTTTGTTAATTTATAATTAAGTCCGAAATATCGGCATTTACACAGGATCATGTTATCTTTATACCTTTCTCGTTCTCATAAAACAAATGTTGTACTCATGTCGGTACGTTCATTAATTTTTAATTATCTTCTGGTCATGTTCCTCTCTAATCTTTTATGCCCTCAAAATCCCCAACAAGCAATTTTCTTAGACTGGTTCTCATTAAATATTTATTATTTTAATTGTTTATTAATTCATATTTGTTATCAAGGCCGGTCCTGAAAAATAAAATATTCTTAAAGACCCAGGACGAACAAGAAAAAAATGGCCCTTATCTTTATTATAATTTTGTATTTTTAAATAAAATATATAATAAAAAAAATTAAGCCCCAGTCAACTGTCCACTTTGACTCCCTTCTAACCCCCATACCCCATGTTTGTTATTAACTTTGAAGAGTATTCTTGTTCTTCGTTGACCTTTTTGTTATAGGAATGCCTTATTGTGTATAAAGTTCTACTTCTATTTTGTCTTTATTTTAGAGAAAACATTAATGTTGACTTAAGAGTTGTATAAGCAGATATTAAATCCGATGTACTCGTATGTAGAAACGTTGTTTGTGTTTTTATTATTGATTAGTAATCTTACTAACAAATGGGTACAAGAAATAAATAATATATTTTTGGGCATAAATGATACGAACATTACATGTATACCGAAGATAATAGGTTAAAGAGTTAATTATTTTATTAATATAAAGGCATAATTATTTAATAGAACATAATGATATGGTAAAATTAAAGGTATAATTGTGATGTTCCAACTTATTTTTATAGAAAATCTGTATTTCATGCTATTTATCTTGGATTTTTTGTTTTGTTGTATGTTGTAACAAAAAGATAATGAAGGTAAAATGCTATTATCAAAAAAAAAAAAAAATTCACATGATTTCTTAAAATGAATACATGGTTACATGGAAGTAAATAGTTGAAGTACGTCTGTACATGGTTGTAATACATTTCTAATCCATTTGACTTATAATTAGGGGTTATAATTAGGGGGTGAGTATAAAAATCATAATTTTATTAAATGTGTACACATAAGAACATATATTGGATACTCAAATTAATATATGTTAATTTTAAATAATAAATATAAAAGTCCAAACAAAATTTATATCTTATTATTTTAATAAAATTTTCTAAATATTTGATTTTTCATTATGATTTTTAATTATAGATATTGTTTTATACCGGTAGTATCCACGGGTAAATTTAGTATTTATACAATTTTCCTTCCATTTGTGCACCACATAGCACGACTTTTTATGTCATTATTTTTTGTGTTTTGTTTAAATTAAAATTGAGAGTCAACGGTCAAAGATATTTGCATTCATGGTTTTTGTCTCCCATGTATAACGCGCACACACATTCTTACTCCAAAATGTGTTCTTTTCTTACTCCAAAATGTGTTCTTTTGTTTATCTAATTGATATATAAACACGGGACGTCGAGTAAACTAAGAGAGCTGATTCGTACATAACAATTTTTTTCATATATAACGATTGGTGTTTTAAAATGTTGTATTATACAACTATATAATGAATGAATTGTTGTGTATGGTAAAAAATTGTTGTGTACAAATCACTTCCTGTAAACTAACTCTTACCAATTATTATTTGAGAAATATGATCATTTTTTTAAAATAAACACTTTGTCTGAAAAATGTAGCATTTCGAAGAGGTCTGAATAGTTGTTCCGAAATTCTTTTTTATATGTAACATGTGTTTTGTGTTTTGTGTTTTTTTTAATCAATTTTGTATATGTTTTTGTTTTTATAAAATCTAAAATGCAAATGTAATCTTAAAAATCATCAAAAAAAAAATAATAATAATAAATACATAAATTTAAGGGATTTATTTTAACTAATATTACAATGTTCAAATGGTCTGGACCTTTTCGAGGGTCATATGGAAATTCTCAACTAGGTAGCGGACTCTCATAACTATAAACTAATCCTCATTTTCTGAAAAGTAGTTGCTCGTCCATTAATTATCATATATAATTATTTTGAATGTCTTTAAAGCTAAAGCACACAAAAACCAATGAACAATGAATATGTTGATTGAGATATAAAGCTATACAAAAAGGTTAGAAATAATTAATCATCAAATAACATTATATTATAAATGTAATCCGAACACAATTATACAACATCATAGTCTGTCAAAGCTGGATAAACAGATCCTTCAGTCATATCACTGCAGTCAAATGCATCAGTGTTGAAAGCTGACCGCACAACAATCTACCAAGCATCATCCGCTCTATACTCTATCAATAATGAGATCCACATCATAATATGTTCATAATCAAAAATTTTGCAGTAAAGTAAGTACTGTTCTTAGAATCGCATTATATAATGAACACATAATTATATAACTTACATCGCATTCTAACCAGCCTGCGTGACAAACCGCGTATAAGCACATCCAAAATTCAATCATCATAATACCCGTCAAAAAACGGTGAGCACATAACATCAAACCATCCCGTTCTTTATATAGATTGTGTAGGGTATGTTCTAAAAGATTGTCCAACGGTGCTGGTTGTTGGCATGCAACATGTAACATCTCGACTTAGGGTGTAGGCCTAGCACATGGCTAGATGGTTGCAGTTTTTAGCGGTATTATGACAATGTGGAAATGCACAAGAAGATCCTTGTGGTATGATTGCCTTGAGGTGGGATCAATTGTCTACTTTCTTTAAATATAGTCAAGTCAGGTGCTAGTTGATTGCTTCAGGTGATCAAGGAAGTGAATTAGGAACGACAACTTATGTTATCTCTGATGTATCCCAATTATGAGAATGATGTATCTTGTATTTATGAGTGATCCTCGCAATAAATTGATAGTTGTAATAGTCCATTCGTTTCTAGATTGGAAGTTGGTGTCATGAATGGACAGTCAATTATTGTTTGTGCATATGCATGGAATTCTTAATGTTAGAAGTGGTGATGATTAGAAATTCTAAGGTCTTCATCTGAGATTCGGAATCTCTTAAGGTTTGATTGGTCCTTATCAAGAAGATCATCTTGCATGTGTTATACATTCTAAGAATCAGGGTTGGTTTGTACCTAGTTCAACCGGTTTGAGATATGGTTTGGTTGCAACACCAGAGGGTGGTGGTTTGAACCCTAAGTGGGGAAGAACTAGGTAATCAGCTATAGGATTATTGATCTTTTCGATTTTATGGTGTCGGAAGAATGTTTCATAGGGATCTACGAGACGGGTACGCGAGATTTCGATTCAATATTTGGTCAAGTCAGGGGTGTAGAGAAAGTTGCTATCGGATGTATGTGTTTAGGAAATACACGATTTTTCTCGCAGCAGGAAGTAGTTGGTTAATTTTGTACCCATCGGTTCCTTTTGGGATATCAATGAATAGATGATGAGGCGCTAGGAACGCTCAGGTTAAGTATCAGTTGTTAAGGGATTTTTCAATTCGTTGTATGGATTTCTATTCATAGTCTAGATTGGGCAGTTGTCCATCGGTAAATCAATTTCAGAGATGGGTAAGTTTAGCTATGTGTGGGTTATGGTTCACTAGATTATGTGTCAATGTGTTCTCGATAAATTTGATATTTCATTCATCATCAAGCGGAGATTATTCAAAATTTTTGAGCCGTATCTGTAATACTCTAAATTTTCAAACAAATTTTTCATTCTTAAACCACATAAAACTTAATATCACATTTCTCAAAAACCACAAACGTATCAGTTGTCAAAACACAAATCAACAAAATGACTGATAATATCCCAAAATCCTCAAACATAATCTCGAATAGGTGTGTACAATCAAGTAAGCGCCTTTTCACAATCCTGAAAAGTACCTGAAACACATATCACACTACATGGTAAGCATGAAGCTTACTGAGTTCCCCAAAATATCACATACACAAATAATAAGCCTCTCATGGCTATAGCTCGACATGGACCCTCCGGTTATGCGTCTTGGTGAGCACCCTCCAGTCCCACGGCTCGTTGAGGACCCTCCAGTCATGTGTCTCAGTGAAGACCCTCCGGTCTTAAAGCTCGGGTTGGACCCTCCAGTCCTGTATCACAATGAAGACCCTCCAGTCTCACAACTCAGTTTGGATCCTCTAGTCCTAACTCAGTAAGGTGCTGAATAATATAGTATATATCACAAAGAAAAAAATGCATAATATCTCATAACTCAGTATAAGCACATAGGACCCTCCGATCAATAACTCAAATAAGACCCTCTGGTCACACAATATTACCACTTATATAAGTGTAGTGAGAAGAATCACCTCGCAGAGTAAAGCAATATATATCCCACACTCGAACTACTGGTCTAGACTCCGCTCCTCCATGGCCTCCAAAATCCACAGATTGATCGAAACCCTAAAGTCAAGGGAAGTCAACGGTCAAAGCCGACCCAACTCCTCGATTGCAACTCATGAACTCTTCGAGTTCCTCAGTACTCAGTAATTCACGAAAACCCGAGTAAACTCGCCGAGTTGCTAGCCAAATCCTCAAGTCCATGTAGTGTCCAGAAGATCGGGGAAAACCCTATCCACTCGTCGAGTTGCTCCGCCAACTCGTCGAGTTTACTCTGACTCCAAAAATGGGAAATCTCAACCCAACTCGTCGAGTTGTATGCCCAAATCGTCGAGTTCTTCATCCCTTTCTCATTAAACTCATTCCAGTCGATTTCAATGCTCCAAACTCCAGATCCAACCTCCTATGATGGAGTTACCACGTAAAGTTGCTAAATTTACGATCATGCAAGGCCTTATAAAGCTAAATCACCCAAAACTAAGCTCAAGAAGGGGTTTAGGACATGAAGATGGTAAAATCTTGATAAAGCTTAACACTTTATGTACATGAGGGCCTAGAGGAGTCTAGATCTACAACTACTCCCTCCGGACAAGCTTAACCCGAGAATGGCCCTCATTTTGCACCAAAATTTTCATAAACTCACACAAGAAGAGATATAAGAAATGGTAAGCCAAGGTAAAGAATTTTTACATCCAGATGGATGCTACAACTGTATGAACGTTAGATCTAAAGACTACGACTCCCCGCAGGCTTACGAGACTCTCTCACTAACTCGTGAACGTTACAACTCTCTGTATTCTTATAATATTCTCTCACTCGTCATGGGCTCACCCCACAGTTTTTCCTGATAGTCCTAAGTGATTACTCCCACCCAGATCCGCTCACTCTCTTATCACCCCACAATCTCATCTTTAAGTCATCACCTAACTGAGTTCATTATCTCATCCTCCACGGTCCAACATAGTTAGGTGCACACACCTACCCAGATTATGCATCACTACTCTTGACGAAAGTTCTCATAGACAAGGCACTTTCCTTAGTATAATTACACCCTTCGACAATTCTTGTATGGCGACAATTAGCTGATGGTCTCTCATTTGAAAATATAGTCGCTTGATGTTCTACTTGCTGTCTAACAAACCTAAGTCTCATAATAATCCAACAACCTTGGGCACCATACTCGGATACCTCGATAAACCATTACGGAATCTGACTATGTCTTGCCATGACTACTGATCTTCCATTCACACAACTCGAACATGGAACTATTCCAACTCACAATTGGAAGCACGGAGGAATCTTCATGACTGAGAACATGTTGACGACAATCCAAAGCCCTATCTGCTACTGATCAACATGTGAACTACTCATATTGACTCTGAAGCTGATTGACAAATCAATTGCTGCTCCTCCCAGAGTACAAATAACAATCCATACACCGAACTATCAGTCTCTCCGAAAGAGAATCCTGACCTTGGCAAGCCAACCGTCTCGAAACTCAACGTTGGCACACCCGAAGAAACACAGACCATAATTAGATTCCTGTCTAACGACCACTTTCCGCGAAGACACTCATTTTTTCCTGATCATATGCGACATGCATCATCTTGCGATGTACGTTGTCTCGACTACCACATGACCCCAGTCTCATATATTTTCGGACCGCAGATCCCCATAACCCAAACTTCTGTACCACATCAAATTGAGGATCCTTCCCACATGTCTCCCATACTTAGGGTTCGAACCATCGCCCATTGACATACCAAACAGACCACACTATAGAATGGCTCACCATATGTACCATTCCGGACACATGGAGCGTACCATGCAACACTCGATGATCTTCCAGATAATGATCAAATAACTCCAAGTATCTCGTATCTCAGATGAAAACCTCAGAATTCTCCCAATATAACTGCCTTTAGTCACCCAAAATCTCATACCGACACATCACCAGACATCTCGACCGTGCCGAGTTAGTTACGACTCTCAACTTGAGAGTAATGAACTATCACACACACCTCATCTATGATTCCTTAGCCAACATTGAGAGAGCAAATTGATCTAATGTGCACGAACAAGGTTTGAAAACTCAAACCTTGAGTGAATACTTTAAGATTAATGTCTGCTTACTAATGAATATTCTAGTCAACTCTGGATAGACCAGTCAAGTCTTAGTTAATGCATTCACCAAATGTTCAAGCCATAAATGAAGAATGAGAATAATGATCAAAGTAAGGTTAATAAATGAAGAACAAAGACAATGTTGTAAAGTGAGAGAAGTGAATGAGATGTTGCTAAAAGGTTTGAACAAATCCGTCTGTTAATTTAACATTGAATGCTCCTAGAAATAGGAGTACATGAAACATAATACTAACCGATGACAAACATAGGATAGGATAAAAGTGTTACATCTGACACTCTGAATATCCGTGTTGACAAATAAAGCTAAGTCCTATGACTAGTTAAATCAAACAAAAGACAAATACATTTAATGAGTAAAGACAAAATACGGATTCCGGAATAACACGCATTCCGAACACAAAGTTCATTTCAGAATGCCTTCACTCTCATTCTTCACATCACCAACTTATCATCAAGTCTGGACATAAACAGATTCCGGACCAGACTTCATTTCGGAACTACAGTTGACTTCAGAATTTACAAAAGGATTTCGGATTGCTAGAGGTTCACTTTCAGGTTCCAATAATCTCCCCCTAAGTGAACTTAGCAATCAAGTCTGCTTAGATTACTTCTTCCTTGATGAATGTGTAGGCTTAGAACAATCGTTCTCGGAAATCGATGTACCAGGCCAGGTGACTCACAAACTTTGCTTTCACTTGTTCTGGAGCTTCAGATTTGGAAGTTCTACATATGAATTTTCTAAGAGCTTTTGTTGGAACTAGGTGTTTGTTAAGGACTCAGAAAAAGTCCTTTTTGTTTTTATTCTTGGTCTTATACACAAACCCTAGAACTGAATCATCAATAGGGCCTTCAGCTAGCAGCTCAGCTTCCGGAAGCACATACTCAGTTTTGGCAACAAAATCCTCAGTTCCGAATAGATGAGCCAACTCATAGTCGCGTCGATGAAATTCTGTGACATAATCTTTGAGGAAGCTCAGAGCAGCATGGTAAGCACCCATACTGTCGTTGGAAGTGATCAGCTAAGGTGAGAATATCATTCAGATTCATCGCCGGAAAGTCAGCATTGGTGATGGTTTTGTAAGTTGGTTTGTTTCTGACAACATGGTACCAGGAGAGTGGACAACTGAGTTCAAATTTGGTGAGGACCTTTCTTCGGTACCCTGAAATCTTTGTAATCTTATTCCTCGTCCATACTTCCTTTAGGGGAAGTGCATTCTTGTCATATACGGTTTTTAAGCTTTCTCACTATGTCCGGATGGTGACCTCCGTATTGTCATTGGGATGGAGAGGAGCAAATTTGATGTAAAATTTGCTGAAGGGAGAGAGATGAAGATCAAGTTGTTCGGAATCATCAGAAGGAATGTCATAGTACATAACAAGTACTATATCGAAATCCTTAAGAATAACTTCACGGTAGAGAGGAGAAATGCCACACATCGGATCAGGATTGTCTTTGAGCGCTTGGATCCGGATGCTGTCCTCTAAAGCTTTGTTAATTTCCTCCTGAGTCCATCCAAGTTTTCGCTATGATGGAGGTCTGGATTCCGTGATAGGCTTCTTGCCTTTGTCTCTGCCTTTGTTTAGGATGGAGATCACATGCAACATGTTCTCGTCCACAGTGATCTTGGGAAGGGAAAATGGAAGAGGTTCTTCCAGAATGTCGTATAGGGTCCGGAGAGGAGAACCTTCATCTATTTGAGAAATTTTAGGCTCCGGAATTGTTGGCAACATGGAAGGAGTGGATCGGAAGGCTTGAGCGGTAAGGAAGGATTTGGCCTTGGCCATTTGAACTCCCCTTCAAAGTACATAAGGTAAAGAAGATGGCCAAGAAACTGCAGACCAAATTCTTTGCTCTTCCTCAGTCATTGGCTTTGGGAAAAGCTTATGTGGAGCCTTAAGAGCAAGTACTCACTTTGTTACCTACTGTTCTTCATCACTGTCATCATCATCATCATCATCATCATCATCATCATCATCATCATCATCATCATTGTTTCCTAGAACTTCGGAAAGAACATGGACTTCATCATCGAAAACGCGATCTTCATCTCGGAGTTGAAAAACTGAGGTAGGCTTCCACGGTTGACTTGGACCTTCTCCCCCTCTTGCATCGGTGGCTTTAAGAACCGGTACAAGAATTAAAGAATCCATCAGGTCGTCAAATTTGTTAAACACCTTTTGAAGACCGGTGTTGAGTTGACGAGAGAGGGCATCATAAGCTTCAAAAGTGGGCGCTTGGGAGGAGAGATGATCAAACAGGTGTTCAAGTATAGCAAGCATCTCATCAAACTTGCAATTCGGAAGATCAAAATGTTCCAAGTGGATCAGAGCAATTTGATGAGGACTTGCTGGACGATCAAGTTCATCTCGTCCTTCTTATTAATCTCCTTCTCCGACCTCTGAATCCGCTTCTCATGGCGAACAGGGGTCTGCTTGATGAGATCATTGGTAGAAGCAACCAACTCATCATGAACCTTGAGCATTGTGTTGATGGTGCCGAGATAGTACTCAAATGAAGAATCATATTTTGCTTCAACTTCTTTGATTGAGTGTTTGAGCCGGATGGAGATCAATTGATCTAGTTGAGCTTCTCTTTCAGCCATGGAAGATCCGGACTGATGTGTCATATTTGCTAGTAGGAGTAGTTGGTTGGTAATGATGTTTCAGGGAATCAAGGGTGTATTCAAGGTTTTTGGTACAATTTTTGAATTTGGGATTGGTTGGAATTCGCGATCGGTGTCTTTTGAGTACTTTGTTATGCGTGTTTGGTGATATTCTTAGTCAAAGACAAGGGGTAGGTTCAACGAATGGATGAACATCAGTCCTTGATTATGGTGTTCAATCATAAAAAGTGACCCTCTTGAACTTCAGCTACCGCAGCCAATATGCCACAGCAGTCAAGTGTCTTCATCAGCAATCGCAACTGTAGTCTCTATCTACCGCAATATTTACTAGATTACCTTACTTTGTCTTTTTATAATACACTCTATTGTCCAATATGCCTTGCATGGCTACTCTTAGAGTTGTAATCTAGTGTAGTTCATGAGTCTCTATAAATAGATCTCATCCTCTTGTATTCAAGAAATTAATCAATTAATACGCATCTTATTCTGAATTAAAATCTCTCAAGTTATCTTCTCAATCTTTCTTACTCACTCTTCTTACTCTGATAATCGATTACAACCTCTCTTCGGAGCAAGTCTTTTATGACTTAATCACTAAGTATGATCTTACTTATTGACTTGGTTTGATTGCATTCCTCGTTAAGAATCAGCTTAAGTGTATACTTGATATAACAATTATTGTCATTTACGTTTCTTTACTTTTCCGCAACTAACTATCTAACCATCTAACTCTAAATATTATTGTTGATCTTTTAGATCATTTGAGATTAACTATTACGCAATATACTTGTTCTAACGTTTGTTCAAGTGTGTCTTTAAGTTTTTCTCTCAATAATTGGTATCAGAGCCATAGTGGTTGCTTTTTCACTACTAGAAAAACAGCCTTTTATGACGCTCATTGCGCATTGTAAAAGGCTCAGACGACGCGCAAATGCGCATCAAGGAAGGCCCTGTCATAAAGAGAGATGACACGCATTTACGACGCACAATTACGACGCTCGTTTACGACACGCAATGCATATCAAGGAAGGCCCTGTCATAAATGAAGAAGACATGCATTCGCGTGTCGTAACCTTACGACACGCGTGTTAATGACACGCAATGCGTATCAAGAAAGCCCCTGTCAAGAAAGGCCATGTCATAAATGAAGATGACACACATTTTTGCGTATCGTAAATTTAAATGTTTAAAAAAAATAAATTTATATATTTATTAATTTTTGAATTAAATTTGCATTTAATATCTGATAATAGAAATAAAATACCATATACAAAAAATACAGTCCATTGAATAATATAAAATAAAATTTCATACTCAAAAAATAAAATAAATTACACAAATTATAATGTCATACAAAGAATCCTTCAAATGTTAAACAAAAATAATACATTGCTAGAAAACTAACAAATAATCATACAACTCTGTTTCTTACTGGAAAGGAATGCCAAACATGATTACAAGTCTCCCTTAATCTTGATTACTCACCTGCTTAAGTAGAATGTTGTTGTTGAGAAGGTTACCTAGCAATAGAGAAATGACCCAATCAATATCTTGAACAACATCCAAAGTTTCTGCAAGAAACTGCAAACAAAAAAAAAAAAAATAATAATGACATGAAAAGTAAAATCGCTATCCATATGAATTATAACACATACATTGATTGTCATATCATCCTACGTTTCTTGATAATTAAGGTCTTCTTTAAGGTCTTTAGTGTCACTAACAGCTTTCATTTTTGGAATCTAGAGCTTACCAAAACAATATATAAGTTAGATTTAAGTCAAAGCATCATAACTAATCCAATTCCAAACACATTAAAAAATAAATTGCTAGAAAAATTACTTCACCTTATGAATGTTATTGTAGTTCACTTGAAGCTCACTGTCAACCGATCCTTCCATCACATTTGCAGTTATGATACCATGAAACAACAAGCTTCCCATAAGAATCTCTAGTAGAGGACCATTGGAGCTCCACTAGATAATCAAGATCACAGATTAAATAAACATGAGTTAATGGTTTTGAAAATGAGAAAACAGTGTGCGAAAAATGGTGCCACCACTACATAAACCTGAACCAATTATTGATGGTGACACGTGTCCCAAAAATGGTGACACCACCACATAAACCTGAAACCACTTATTATTATTAATGGTGACAAGTGTGCAAAAATTTTGAACTTTTAGTAGGATAATGTAAAAATACCTACCTCCATTGCTTTCAGTAATGATTCATCCTGAACAATGCACAATGCTAAAGCAGAAGAAGCATTGAGGTTTTCCAGAATAGGAAAATAATAAGTAGGATAGAATGGCACAAACAAGTTTATCTGCAGGAAGTCACACATCGGTGAGTCAGTTATGTGAAATGTGAGATGTTGAGTGAAAATGAGAGAGAAGATGCTGACAGCTGACCTGGAAGTCGAATAGTTTAATTTCCAGGAGATCATACAGATCTTGAATCTGAGTTCCTTCTAGAAGCTCACTTGAAGAATTGTAATCTATTAAATTCCTCATGAATTGAGAAGGTACGTTGATATCTTGTGCAAAACAGCTAACATCATGCTTGGATGAAAAGGTGACAGCTGTTAATCCAAGTACATGTGTATGTTAAGGTTTGAAGTTAATATAAATACAAATAATAATAATGTGAACCTCGTATGGCAATTTAAAAAGAAATCAATACCAATTTATGTATCTCTGACTTCCCATTCTCCCAGGGAATAATTATCTTGATGTTTATTAAACTAATATCCCACATCATTCTCTTCCGGCCTGACAACATGTATCTGCAAAAAAAAATACATATGTGTAGTTTAAATACAATGTTGCTTGCTACTAATCCCAATTTTAGACCCTAAAGGAAATAATATTATTCCAGCAGTAAGATCATAGGAGAAGACATACTCGGCTTTCGATGTTAGACGTGACTTCATGTCTTTTATCCCATTAAGCGAGTTTAGGACCTGTAACATGAAACCAGTTTCTTAGAAACCTCATAAGTTAATCATATAGAATCTATTAGTTGCGTTGCGTATTAATGGAATAATGAATTCAATATCTACAGATAAAGAATGCATCTACTTTGAGACATGTAACACTTAAAAAATCATGCAAGTACTTCAAAACATGTAAACTAGAATAACACTCACCCTTCCTTCGTGAGATTGAAAGGAAGCCAACACAGTATATAACTCCACAAAATTAACAAGATAGGTTGGATCACATGTCATTTCAATCGGCTCAAGCAAAACCTAAAAACAAAGTTAAGGGTCATTGTCATTATCAGAATTTTATAGCACAAGATATTTATAAAAAAAATGCAAGTTGGGTACCTCCCAAATCATGCACTACATTGTGTCTTCAAGGCAGCATCTTCATACCCTTAGGTAGACATTATAAAAGTTAGTTTTTTTACCCTTTTCACATAAATAAATTTGTGTGAGGAGAGTAGCATAAAAACTACTTACTCTTTAAATAATTATCATGCTCGTCAACTTCAAATTGCTCATTATTGAAATACTTCACAATCTAAAGGAGAAAAAATAAGTTGTAAGATAAAGAAAAAATAACGAAAGGTAAATTGTGATCTTACATATTATATTTGCACAAGAGAATCGATTGCCCCTTGTGCTTGCATCGTTATCAGCTTTGTTCATTGTCTTCCAAAATTTAGTCCTCAACTAGAAAATTGAAATATAGAAAAGCGCACATAAGTAAACATATTCCTCTATCAACTTTCACCAAAAGTCAATTTCATATTTAAAAAGAAGGCATACTTGTGTTATAGTCAAAGTGAAGGGAACGTATGCAGCTGGTTACGATGAAATGAATGACTCATTTCCTTTGATTGTGAAAGAGAATCCCCAGCCCAACAAACATCTCTCTCAGAACAAATGCTCAACTACCTGTAAGTCCACCAATTAATTATCAAAATTCAAACAAAAAAGAAGAAAGCTAAACAAAATACCCCCAACCAAACCCTTCTTATCTCATCTCACACTGTCCAACACCTGTAAGTCCACCATAAATGAACTGCTAGTTGCTAATTTTCAACTAAGTTCTTTTCCAATAATAGTATTGTCAATATACAACTATATAGACCTGCAAATCAAACAGAACATAGTGTTAAATATGTAGAAAGCAGCTAAGATATGAGAATCTGTATTGTAATCACACAAAAGCATAATGAAGTGCAGAGCTTCATATAAATTTACCTTAGATTCAAGATGAATGTTCTGATCAGGTTTCTTACTACAAGCATTGACAGCAAAACATCTACTGTTGGATGTATCAATTCGTGTGTGGTAGCTTCCATGGTTGAAAATGCTTTCTCGTGAAGAAATTTGCAGAGCTTTGTGAGCAGCATCCACAGCAACATCAACATCTTCTTCTGTAGCAGCTGGAATATCCCCTGAACACAATATTTTGAACATAACCAAGTTAACATACAAAAACCCTAACAACTTACACAGCCATGAAATCAATAATAGATGTGCAAATCGCAAAAACATAATCTTCCCTGAATTCATTGAATCTTCTGAGTTTCTATTCACTGATATTGCATTCTTGAGGTCAACAGAAGGCATCAAATTCAAATCTTGACTTGTGTTCATATGATGTATAAACATATAAGAAAACTCAAAGAAGACGATGATAAATGGAAGGAGAATAGGGGTGATGGTTGAGTACACGAGTCCAAGTAAGAAGTACAACTGTAATTGAGGCTCGGTTACAGGCCAAAGCAACGAACCAGGATCCATAGTTTCCTCTGTCTTCTCCGGGATGGCGACTGATCCAAGAACTCTTTTAGTTGTTGAAGCGCGGTTCCAGTTATGATGCTTCCGAGAAACATGTTGAGATGTAAAAAAAGATGAAAGAGATTAGAATGTCGCATACGAAGATACTTCCTCCATACGGAGCCTAAATAGAACTTAGATCAAAGAGATTAGAAGGTCGCAAACAAATAGTATAAAGCAAAGAAAAATTTGATGTATTACCGATAGAACTTTGAGGAGGTGAAGTGTGAAGAAAGCTGTGGGGGCTAGGTTTCCTTTACGATTTAGGGTTTGATGAATTGTGTTAATCGAACGATACAGCCCAGGAGACAACTGCTTGCTCTTTCATGGGACCTTCTTTGAGAATTTTAACAATCACCGAGCATACACCGGCGTTCAACGCTCTCAGGATTACAACCAAGCAATCCGATTGCAGACGCAGCGTTCTCCTGACCTTCTGGGGATCGAGAAATGAAGGAGAAGAAAATGTAGAGAGAGAGAGAGAGAGAGAAGAAAAAGTCTGAGAACCATTTGAACAAGTTAATGAATTCAGATGAGAAATTAGGGATCGTATGAAGTTGTATCTCTTCCGTCGAGAACCCCTATGGGTTTGATCTGCTCAAAACACGGGATTATATTGCGATTATGTTGTGGGAAAAAAAAAAGGATTGGTGATGTTATTAAGGTTTTTTTGGGTATTAGAGTGAGAGAGATAGAGAAAGAAAGAAAGAAAGAGAGAGAGAGAGAGAGAGAGAGAGAAAGAGAAAAGAACGATGGAAATAAGGCAGAGGGTAACAATGGCGGCCTTTCAAACTTTTGGGATTTTCATTTCCCCCCAGCTGCAAAAGAAAAGAACGCGCCTTTCATTAAAAAAATATAAAGCGACATTTCTAGACGACACCCATTTTTAAATAAGTGCCCTCTGTGTTTTTATTTTTTTTTTTGTTCGACATTAATTTTAGGGAACGCATAAAAGCGTGTCCACTATCCTTCAAATTTTAGAAGAGATAACATTATTTTTAGGGCACACGCTTTTGCGTATCGTAAATCACCGCGTGTCATTGTTTGCGCGTCATTAAAGGGTTGTTTTCTAGTAGTGTTTGAAAATCGGAACTCTAATTTTTCGAAGAGCCTTCTATACCACTGAAGCTCATTTCTAAAACAAAAACAACTTGAAAAGTATGGCACAATCATTATCTCTGAATGTTTCCAACAATGTTGGTGGTTCTAATCGAGCTCCAATACTGGCTGCAGATGAATATCATCATTGGTCACAAATAATGGAAAGATACTTAAGAAGACTTGGTAGAGATGTATAGCGATCCGTAGAAGAAGGACAACATGTCCCTATCCTTACACCAATCCAAACTGATGGAGTCACAGCAAGACTAGGAGGAGGTCAACCAGCTATGAATCGTCCCACCAAGGATGATCTCGATAAAATGGAAAATGATGATGTTGCATTTTATGATATATCATGTGGAGTTGCTCCTGACAACTTCGACATTATCATAACTGCAAATCAACAAAAGAGATGTGGGATGTTCTCAAGAATCTGTATGAAGGCTCGGAACAAGCACAAGAAAAGAAGCTTACAACTGCACTCAATGAGTTCAACAACTTGAAAGCACATACTGGCAAAAGTTTAGAAGACTCCTTCAAAAGGTTCAACCTGATTGTCACCAAGTTATCCAATGCGGGCACCATCCGCAGTAACCACGAAACAAATCTTCAGTTTCTCAACGGTTTGGGAAGACATTGGACTATTGATAAAATGATAGTTCAAAGTGATAGAAAGATTCACTCCTTATCACTCTACAAACTCTATGGGGAATTGCAAGCATAGGAATCCACCATACTCAAACATTGTGCTGACTTCAGAGGACCTCTTGCTCTCATAGCACAAAATCAATCTTACTCTACCTCGTATGACACTTCACCGCAGTCATACGAAGCTAATTCAGAGTATAATGATGAAGAAGAATTTCAAAAGGAAATTGCTCTAGTTAGTAAACAATTCAATCGACTACCCCCTCACTCTTTTCGCAAAAATCAACAATTCAACAAATCACCTTTCAATTGTATCTTCAACCCACAAAACAATCACTCTCATTATCCTAAAATTTCTCATCACCACTGCAACATCAAAATACTCAACCAAAGGAAGCACCGCAATCTATGTGTCAGAAAAGACCGATTTTGTTTATGCTTTATAAAAAACAGAGTACTTCTTTTAATGAAAATGTTGCGGAATTTGTTCCTAGTAAAGCATGATAAATACGTTATCAAAGCATTTATGAAGAAATGTATTTTTATTCATTTTAAAACATTTGGGATGTCATCATCAATACAGTAACATCAGCACAAACAAAACTTACATTCATTATCACTAGTGATTTACATCTCCTTAATCTCTCATTGTAATGTGACATCATAACAACACCTGTGACATAAATAAACTGAGTGGGTCAGGTTGGGAAACCTGGTGAGTGCATAGGGTTTTCAACCCATAATAATATAATTATTATGTTTAAACAATCAAGCAATCAACCCAATTACCCATCCCCATTATCTTCTTTACTCTTAAGGATCTATCCTAAGAGTCATCTATCCTGCATTCGTTTATTCCAAGGTCCCTTGCTTCCAGGGTTATAGGACTGGCACTACATCCATAGTTGCCAATGCTCGTTCGTAAAGCACTAATTCCATAGCTGCTATAGTTTATTCATCGGGTACTAAATCCATAGCTACCAGTGTTTATCTAATAGTTACTAAGTCCATAGCAACCAATTCCTAACAGGTACTAAGTCCATAGCTACCAGTGTTTAACTAATAGGTACTAAGACCATAGCTACCAATTCCTAACAGGTACTAAGTCCATAGCTACCAGTGTTTAACTAATATGTACTAAGTCCATAGCTACCAATTCCTAATAGGTACTAAATCCATAGCTACTAGTGTTTGTCCAATAGGCACTAAGTCCATAGCTGCCAATGTTATTTATTAGGCACTAAGTCTGTTGCTGCCTATGTTTACTCACATCATCTTTTATCTCTCATCATTCATCTACCCATGTGATACCCAACATATCTATATATATAAAATACATATATACAGTTTAAATCATTTAAAACATGTATAAAATACTTCAGATAATATGCACACATAGCACGTAGTTTGTATAAAATACTTCATATCTATGTGTAAGATGAAAGTAACTATGCACTCACCTGAGAAAGTGGCGACTCGGTACTTGGACAGCGCTTCATTTACTTTAAAATAATTTCCTTCGACGAAACTTACAAGGGGGTTTTAGCTAGGAGTCGGGCTCTGTAGGGACAGAACTTCGTCGCTGAATCTTTCTAAGAAAGATTCGTGCAGCGCTTCGGCGCTCACCTTACTATACTAAAACTACAGAAAGAGAAGTCGAATCACGAGGGACCGAAATGCTCGGGGAATAAGAAGAGAAAGACTCTTCAATCAAGAGAATGGTGCAAGAAATATGAGAGCTAGAGGCTCTTATTTATACTAATTGAATTTTCAAAAACTACCCTCCATAATTACTTTATGACCTTATAGTTATATAAGCAACTAAACACCCCTTTATATTACTATTTTGAATAGATTTAACAATATTTGTACTAAACTAATGTTGAAAGAACTCAACATTAGTCTTATAATGACAGCATCGTCGATACCTTTCTAATGATATATACATATGTATATATATATATATATATATATATATATATATATATATATATATATATATATATATATATATATATGTGTGTGTGTGTGTGTGTGTACGTATATATGATTTATACTTTATTTTAATACGTAAATATGATATTATAATTTTTAACTCATTGGTACGAACTCCGTTTTTGACGTTATTTATATCCATGTGTAGGTGGGGACGTACTCTACAACTTTCGTTTAGACTCCGTTGGCTAATTTTGACTTAATTTTTAATGTTTTATTTTTAACAGGCCAGGCCAGGATTGGTCCGTTAAAATCTAATAACTTCTTCATCCGATGTCCATTTTCGTCTGTCTTTTATCGTTATGCTACTAATAACGAGATCTTCGATTCTCGTTTAGGTTGTGTCGGCTAAAAACCGCTCGATCTAATACTCGAACTTGAGGTTTTTCATCGCTAAGCTGAAACTTCGAAAAATCATAACTTCCTCATACGAAGTCAGATTTGGGTGTTCTTTTTATTGACGCTCTCAGGTTAACATATTCTACGACTTTCATTTATATTACCAAAGCTAAAAGTCGCTCTATCATAAATTCACTATTTACGTCTTCGCGGTGCCGTGTCGGTTCTGTCGCTAAACTTCGACGGGTCTTAACTTCTTCGTTATAACTCGGATTTCGGCGCTCTTTATATGTATGGAACCCTTGAGACATATTCTAAAATTTGGTTAAGATTAATTATTCTAAATAATCTTTTGTCGAAAAGTCGTTTTTGACCCCTATTATCTCTAAATTGACTAGCCCGGATCTACGGGCGTTACAGTCTACTCCAACCACTGACACCGGTACTCCCTCAGAAGACAAGACTAATGTTGTAGTTTGCCACAAATGCAACAAAGAGAATCACTTTGCAAGAGATTGTAAGGAAAATGTAGTTAAAGTCAAAGCATTATACCTTAGAATGGCTCAAGAATTGGAAGAAAAGGAGAAAGCAAGGGCATACGTAGCCTATGTGAAAAGAGACCATCAAGTATGGTCATCTAGAGACGAAGATGAAGCCATCAGCAGTGTCAATGGAAAAGGAGAAATCTGCATGTTGGCAACTACGGATGATGATGGGTCTACAAAGATAAACAGATACTACTGTTATATGGCAAAGGATGGAACTCTAAGCATCATCGAACAGGAAAAACTCATGATCAAGACTCTAAAGTCTAGCATGCATGACGGTCAACCTTACATAGATAATCTTAATAACACATGTGTTGTCGTCCTTACAGACTGTAACAAAGCCTTAGATGAGAAGAACATTGTGTCCCAGGAGATGTTCCATGTGAGAGGACGACTAGATAACAAAAGAATCAAAATGGCTATGTTAGAAAGAGATTTAGAGTTAGAAAAAGATGCAAGAATGTTGAGTGAAACCCAATTAGAGATAACTTTGTACCAGAGAGGTTTAGCTCAAAGTGAAATTGTACGTTTAAATCTTTTAATCGAAAATTTGTTCAATGAAAGTGAAGCTATTGAAAATTTGGTAAATAATGGAACCGTGGACAACGCATACAATTGGGGTTGGTCTAATGGATACCCTACCGCAATGGATTTCTCACCTCGGTTCAGTAAAGACAGATTGTATGTCCCTTCGGACCGAGAATTTCATTTCCCAGTCAATGGCAAGACTTTTCCCGAAGATATCAAAACTCACTTCGGTAGACAGCATAATCTAAGCAACAATTGTGTCATTGAGGAAATTGTGCCTGAGGTTTTGGGTCACACATGTGATCAAATTCCTATCGATGGCACTAGCTTCCCAAATTCTCAATACTCATCCGTATTCGATGAAGAAATTGTCATTGAGGACACTTAAGTCTTGAAAGACTATTTTGTTTCCTGATAACTACGAGGTTTGGGTATTAAAATTTAAAGACTACATCATAGGAATTGAAGAACATGGCTTGTATATGTGGAAATCCATCATAGAAGGTACACATCAGATTACAAAAACAAAGGAATATGTTTACACTAACAAAGATTGTGAAAGAATTTGTAACACTCGGGTCAGGTGCATATTATTATTATTATTATTATTATTATTATTATTATTATTATTATTATTATTATTATTATTATTATTATTATTATTATTATTATTATTATGAAGTTAATAGTTTTCAGTTTTGGCCCTTCTCATGATGTGAAGACGCTCACTCACGTCATGAGGAGTAATTTGGACCCACACATCACATTGAGGCTCACAACGTGAGCAATCCAATGCTCACGGCGTGAGAGCAATCTGAGGACCAAAAACACTAATTTTTTGCATTTAAAGGAAAGAGGGGGCTAGGGTTGCTCACTGTCTGCCTCCCTCACACTCTAAGCCCCAAAGAATGCTTAGATTTATCATCCTTGAAGTTCCTGTTGGGTTTTGAGCAATCTAACACTTCCTAAGTGTGCATGCAACCCTAATAAACCTTGGATCTATGTTTGTCTAAATACATGCAAAATAATAATTTTTCCAAGGTTCATAACCTATCTAACATGGCATGGGGTACTTTTAAACATAAAAGAATTAGATGAGATTACATACCTTTTGATGATGAGTTTGATTCCTAAGGAGTTTGAGGGCCAAGCACCAATAGTGTGAATGCCTCAAATGGAATCACAAATCACCACAAACTCTTGGAAAACTTTGAGAGAGTGTATACACACATAGAAATCGGCCACACCTAAGTCTCACATAACTAGTTCCACTAGTGGTTATTTCATGCAACATAAGCATGCTTATATAGTGTACATGATTAGGGTGAAACCCTAATAATCCATGACCTTTCCTTTTCCAAGGATCCATGGGTTAAAAGCTCCATGGATCATCCATGGACTTCCATACAAGCCTAGCCCATTAACAAATGAGTGTTAGCCCACACTATATAAAACCAATAGCCCACAATCTAATTAGTCTTCCTTTTAATCTCTAAATTAACTCATAATTAATTTAAGACTAAGACTAATTAAATAACATGACTTCATATTAATATATTATAACTTACAATATATTAATAAACATATGTGTATAACTCTCATAAAATTATCCATAAATAGTTTGGATGAAATGCAACCCAAATGGACCATGCCGGGTCGGTTCAAGTATATACCAAATAAGTTATGGACTTAGACACCTTATCCAACAGACTCCCACTTGGATAAGTCTAATAACTATATTTGCGTATGTTACTTCAGGAACCAACCAGCAATCGTAGCTCTCGAAAACTCTGTTGAACTATGAAGCGCCATTTTAGATAAGTGATCATATAATCCTCTGTTCTCATGATATCAACCGGACAAATACATGGAACAACGTCGTACTTATTGTCCAACAGTTTGTTTCCTGATTTTCGATTTGTTTGACAAAGAACTTAATCGAACACATCAACTTTAGTTCTGACTGGCCGGTACATAGGTCACAACAAAATCATCAAGGGGCCCAGATATCGCTTCTATTTCTAGAAGGAACAGATAAACTTCGACTTATATGCTTGTTCTACTACTTGTTGAATTGTACACCAAGGCACGTTTTAAAACATCAAGTTACTGATGCGTTTACGTGCAATCAATGCACAACCAACTCATAGGTAACAACTCATATCTCTAGGTTTGAAGATTTATATGATATTACCGTCTCACGATCACTCGAGATAAATTCCATGAAATGATACAAGTGAGCGTGGGTTTATTCCAATACTCATAACTTATGAGCAATCATGAATGTTGCAGCAACCATTGCTATGACTAAACCCATTTAGCCATCTACAAACTCGATTCATGACAGTCTTGATTCATACCTACTTCCAACATATGAACGACTGTGGACTGTTTAAATAACTTAGTCATTCGGAAAGAATAACCTAGCTATTTTGGAAGTCAAAACATGCAAAGTGAAACACAATAATAATCGAATCCAATATGGTCTCAGATTCCTTTTGAATATAAATAGAACCACCTTTTATTTATCACCATATTGATTACACATTATTCATTATATAATGTTTCAAACAATCAACTTAAGACTTGAATAAAAAACAACAGTCGTCCCATGCTCCTAGCATGTACACTTTGTTTTTCTAAACAATAGTTATGCCATACTCCAAGTATGCACACTATGTTTGTCTATGATCCTTACATTGTGATGTAGATCAATTGAACATGATTCCAATGATACTCATTTCACAATCCCAAAATCCTTATTGTAAATGTGAGAAGCCCCGATTCCTATCATTTACCAAAAAAACTGTTAGATTTTAAACTTTTATGCAATGTTCCTCTTGTAATGATTATGCACAAAGTCACCAAAACCTTATCACCAGTCATTATAGAGTATTCCAAAGAAGGTCAACTTCTATGGAACGGAAGTCTCATATTCAAAGTACATTGCTTTGAACATCCTTCTTGCATTAAGGTTTTCTAATCTTACATAGATTGAATAACTTCCACCTATGGAGACATTTCCATAGTCCCATTTTGACTATCACTTCTGAACAAGAGTTACCTCTTTTTAGAAAATATCAATATGGTCCTGCCAAAATTAACACTATACTTCCAAATGTCCCTGAGCAACCAATCTTTGGCAAACCTCAGATTGTCCTCGACAATTTCTTAATCACTTTAGTCATATCCAGTTCTAGACTTTTTCCCTTCTCAATGCCTTAAGCATTTGGAAAATTTAGAGAAGATAAATATTATAGCACATGCAATCGATCCTATATCTGAAGCATATGGGACACGATTCATGATGTTTGACATAAAGACATGATACTAGACCAGTCTTTTGCTACAATATTTTTTATTTGCCTTGTTTTCAAAATTTAACTATGAAGAGGGATGCCGTAATCATAATCGAATTTTGAAAACGCAATATATATAGAATTTCTTCAAGTTGAACCATTCCAACATAAAATTCATATATATGTCCTTGACTAAAGATGATTAAAATCTCAATCTAAGCTTTAGAGTTGAAATGAAGTATAATTTCCTCTCCCTTAATTATAGCAAAACAACTTTTCAACCCCTGCAACTTCACGAATTGAAACTTTGTTTTCTATAATTAACATTGCTAACTTGCAACACCAAACGTTATAATCATGCTCCCACTAACATGATGATTATTAGCATAACACTTATGCTCCCACTAGCTCTGACATATTTCCAGAAATTTGCTGGACTTCTGAAATTTAGATTCATACACCCTTTCATAGATAGCTCACATGTGTGTCTAAACAATTTTCAGAACTATGAAAAGGGATGCCGTAATCATAGTCTCAATGCTTAGGCATTTGCCATTTCTCACAAGTCCATGTTAGTGTGCCGGTTAACCACACGCGCTCCATTAACGACTTTTGAAAATGCAAATAACACAATTGATATCTACGTAAAATCTACTTAGTGAAAGCGTTTCCTCACCATCATTTTCATGAATCGTAGAGAAACCTTATGACACTTAGATTTTATAGTGTATGAGTTCCTATCCATGTGAATTTTTCAAAACCATAATCACAAGATAAGGTTAGTGACAAATTCAGCCTTACATGAATTAAACTTGTTCAATCTTAGTTTCTTGTCACCTTGGTAGCACAAGGCCCACCAATGCTTACAAGTTGAACTCTGATAACTCACATGCAAATTCAACTTATTTGAAGTAGGTACAGAAATAAGAATTATATCAAGACGATAGGTTGCAAACCTTAAGTTGTGTGCTAGTGATAAATTATAGGTTTTACTCTTGATTAAATCTTGAAACTCTTTCAGGATCTTTAAGGCTCCCACTGTCCCCTTGACATATAAGTTTCCCCAGTCAAGAACCATTCCTTGACAAAACAAATATTCACGGGACAATGCGGATTCTTATCAAGACTAACACTTCACACAATTGGTCTTAGTTGGTCTTTGTCTCATCCAAGACATCACAACTTACCAATCTCAAATGTACAAGAGTAGAAAACATTTTACTCTTACATTTGACTAGTGTTAATAAATCTTCCTTTATGTCACTCAAAGTTACAATCTTGGAGTATGACTCTAAGAATTGTTTTGGAACGAAGTATGACTCATCTTCTTAGCCATAACAATGCACTAAGACGTCCTTAGAGTATGAATTTGTGATATGGTTTCATAATCATTAAGATGATCATGAAATATGATACTAAAGTACTCTCCCATCCTGTCAGATTTGAGAAACTTTTATCTTTCTACCTAATTTGATTCTTCTCATTTGTTTTGTCATACATTGTAACCTTTCCAATGTTACAGAATTATACTTAACCTTATAAGTATAATCATATTTACTAATCTTTAGTAAATCATGACAAATCAATCTTTGTGGTGGACCTTGACCAGCGCACACCCAGTGTACCTAATTCCTTAGTCCTTCAATTGACTCACATCTACATGTGATCAAAGAATTAGTCTTAATTTTCAAAGATGAAAAATTCTCATTCATCATACAATACAACTTGTATGATTCCAAGTTTCTGTCCAATTGAAACTTGGGTGATGAAAAACTTTCTTTATTTGGTAAATTCAGACACTACCACAAATGAAAGAATCAAATCCACTTTCCAATATTGCTATTACTAGAAACATATAAGCAACAATTTTCCACAGATGCCATTGTAAGGATATTTTTAAAATAAATAAAATTAAAACCCCTTTTTTTTCTTTTATTTTAAAACTTTGAGGAAAAACTTATCCTTACAATCCATATGAAAACCTTGTTGTTATCTATTCATAAGCAATATATTATAACTCTTAAGCAACAGCTCAAAATTTTGATTGTCGAACCATGTGATCGAAACCCACCTACGCAATCAGAATCAACATATACT
Organism: Lactuca sativa; assembly: GCF_002870075.4. NCBI lineage: Eukaryota > Viridiplantae > Streptophyta > Magnoliopsida > Asterales > Asteraceae > Lactuca > Lactuca sativa. The sequence continues at coordinate 194,161,093 of NC_056629.2, forward strand.
TATTTTAAGCTTCCTATCTTTTCTTTGATTCTTAAAACATCAACATGTGACCCATTCACATTATGTAATAAGAATCTCCAAATAGAAACTTAATAGAGTTAGATAGTGGACTTTACCCGAAGTAGAGTCAAACCTCTTGACTTGATCAACCTTATGACGTTTCAGGTGAATAGGGCAGCTTCGCAACCAATGCCCCTTCCTTTGGAAACAAAACACATGGACCCTTTGGTAATGGCACATGGGACTATCTCAGACTTAGCCTTTCTCTTTACTATTTGGTCAACCGAGTTGACTATAGCTGATCCCTTTCCACTGGGAAGAGAAATGCTTTTCTAGATATCCAATGCTACCATTGTCAATGTCCATTTAAGACTTGGGAAATTGTTCTTTTAATCAAATTTACTTTACTGGTGTTCCAAATCATTGCTGATTCCACAACACCAAGCAAATAGATAACATCATTAAGGGTCATGTCATAGTCCGTCTTATAGTAGTCCCAAAGCGACTCACTATGTTACTAAGAAAGTGATTGAACACCCAACTTTCACCGGACTTTGACACCCAACTCTCCCGGCTTGTCAATATGTGACTTTATCTCCAAGATGTGAGCACACATAGACCATGCTTGCCAATAGGGATTGAGTGACTTTAAACTTTTCAAGAACTTGTGGGTGAGGGAGAATAATTGGAGGAGGTGGAGGAAGTGAAGCATGATGTTGAGGGACACCATCTTCAAGAGATTTGGGAAGATCATAGTTGTCTGAACCAGACATCTATAATGGGACAAAATCAAGTTAGTTGATTCAAAATCCTTAATATAACACCCAATATGAAATATTAAGGCTAGGACCCAACACAATATTTTATAATTTGGAAGAGGGATGCCGTAATCCAAGCTATAAAATATTTGAAGGTAGGCGAATGACGATTCACCAATTTCCACCATGAAAAACGAAATAATTTATTAGGTTTTAATTGGATTTGAAATTCCTAGATCTTTTGAGATTCATTGAACTTTTCAATGGCATGTTTCAATCTCGAGTGTGCCCTCTCAAATTTTGTGACTGGGATGCCGAGGATCACAAAACAAGGTGTGAATAACCATACCAATTCACTTGGTACCCTTAATATTATCACCCAATCAATGTTCCGGTTAACCACACACGCTCCATTGATCTATGACAAACATTAAGTCACCCTTCGTGATCCTTACTAGTCCAAGTTAGTGTGCCGGTTAACCACACACGCTCCACCAACGACTTGGTAAGGTACAAAGTGTGAATTCCATGGGCTAGCACCAAATTCACATTTTTCCTAAAGTAACTAAGATTGGGAATTAAAAAAAAACATTTAGTTACTTTATAATAATCATTATACTTTTAATGAGAATTTAAAGTCATTGTCCTACTCGTTCGGCTAACGACCCTCCACCGATCAAGCAAGCGGTGGGTGAGAGTGGACACCCATTAAGTTGCCATTTTATAGGCAACAACCTTATATCCAACTTATAGACCGGCTTCGTGAATGAGGCCTACTAACGGTAGAACGACTTATTCTTATACATATATATAATAATTAACCATTAATGTTATAAATATTATAAGGGTTGAATTTTAACTATTAAAACTCTAACGGTTGGAATTAAAGTTTATTAAAGTGTGTGAAACTTTACAAATTCCAAAACTTGAGGGCAAGTTTTGAACAATTCATAAACTTTTCATTTCATAACTTATGAATTAAAGGTTCATAAAATGAAGACTCTTCATTTTCATGTAACTTATGTGTTTAAATGTGTGTGTTAAAGAAAAGTGACCTTTGGATATCCATAACTTGAGGACAAATTATGGACTCCATTAAAACACATAAATGATCAAGAATTAATTCTAAACAATTTAGCAAATAATTCCTATCATCTTCTAAATTCATAAGAACATGAACATGATCATCAAAATTTCAAGAATTATATGAACACATAAAAATCATGGAATTTTGATATATGCTATTGTAAATGGATTAGAACAACCATTACACCAACTAAAACAAGTTTTAAAACACCAAAACAGTTTAGGGTAATGTTTCTAGTCCATTTCCAGCAGCAAAAGTCGAAATTCTGCATTCTGATCATTCTACTCGCCGAGTGCACGAACCTACTCGACGAGTAGGATGAATTTTGCCTTGTACTCGACGAGTCCCCCCATGGACTCGGCGAGTCCATCAGCCAGACAGCAACAATTTCAACTTTTTTCACTATTTTGCATCAAGTATCAAACAAGCAAGCCTAGGCTCTGATACCACTGTTGGATTTTGAGCAATCTAACACTTCCTAAGTGTGCATGCAACCCTAATAAACCTTGGATCTATGTTTGTCTAAATACATGCAAAATAATAATTTTTCCAAGGTTCATAACCTATCTAACATGGCATGAGGTACTTTTAAACATAAAAGAATTAGATGAGATTACATACCTTTTGATGATGAGTTTGATTCCTAAGGAGTTTGAGGGCCAAGCACCAATAGTGTGAATGCCTCAAATGGAATCACAAATCACCACAAACTCTTGGAAAACTTTGAGAGAGTGTATACACACATAGAAATCGGCCACACCTAAGTCTCACACAACTAGTGCCACTAGTGGCTATTTCATGCAACATAAGCATGCTTATATAGTGTACATGATTAGGGTGAAACCCTAATAACCCATGACCTTTCCTTTTCCAAGGATCCATGGGTTAAAAGCTCCATGGATCATCCATGGACTTCCATACAAGCCTAGCCCATTAACAAATGAGTGTTAGCCCACACTATATAAAACCAATAGCCCACAATCTAATTAGTCTTCCTTTTAATCTCTAAATTAACTCATAATTAATTTAAGACTAAGACTAATTAAATAACATGACTTCATATTAATATATTATAACTTACAATATATTAATAAACATATGTGTATAACTCTCATAAAATTATCCATAAATAGTTTGGATGAAATGCAACCCAAATGGACCATGTCGGGTCGGGTCAAGTATATACCAAATAAGTTATGGACTTAGACACCTTATCCAACAGTTCTTAGCCATTTTAGTGCCATTTCTAGCTTGACGAAGGAGAAAAGAAGAGGAAACGAGTAATCTATTGGTGGATTGGGCAAAGGAGCAACATTATCATCACCTCTTCTTACGGTTGGACCTTTGTAAGTATTAAAGATCCAAACTTTATTGCATATCATTGGTAGATCTATATTTTTTTCCACTTTTCTTCATGTTAAGCATGCTTGAGTGAGTTAAATCCATAAAGTTAGCAACCTTTTGCACTCTAAGAGTACCTTTATTATCATATTTTTTAGTTTTGAAAGTTAGTGAGGTTTAAGAGGCATGCATGAGAATTAGAAGCATATTTCTTCACTTTTGACCTTGAATGGGTTGGATCATGCATGGTGCAAGCATGGACATAAAGGAGACATTCTTATGGACTTTAGGAGTGCCCTTTAACTCCGGGATGAAATGGATTCAAGGACTTAATGGAATAACGACTTAAAGTGGTGACTTTTAGCTTCAGACCGTGCTTATGACGTGAGACATAAGATCTCACAATGTGAGATTTGAATAACTCTCATTCGCTTATTAGATCCTTGGAGCTCACGACGTAAGAGTGGGTGCTCACATCATGATGTCATCTTAGGTGACTTCTTTGTCTGAGTTCCCTAGGTTAGGACGATTCGAGTTGGAGTCAGACCGAGTGGACTATCACGACATGACAAAGGTTTGGTCACGACTTGAGGATGGATATTTGACATTAAGGGTTGTTGACTTTGTCCAGGATTTTGTCTAACTTTAGCCTAAGGGTATTTGTGATATTTTGGAATGTGTTTTAGAATTGGTCTCTATTGATGGATAAGTGATGGGTAGAGCGGAGATTTGAAGCCGATACATTATCACCTATTGTTCAGACTAAGAGGTGAGTTTCTCACTGTTCTTGAGGGTCGAAGGCACTAATGTTGGTCCCTTTAGTTATGTATATTGGGATATAGAATAATGATATAAGTAGTGATCTGTAAATTTGTCTGCTAGTCTGTTAACTGGTTATATGATTATCTGTTGTTGGATATATTTTATTTGTTATGTATATGTCGAATGCTATAACTCACTCGCTACAGCTCTGATCTTGACCCACATACTAGGGTACGCCCCACATACTAGGGTTTTCCCCTAAACCCTAACCCTTCTGAATGCTATAACTCACTCGCTACAGCTCCGATCTCGACCATCCATATATCCATAGAAAGGTATCGAGACGCTCAACACTATTATCAATTCATACTTGCAATCAGATATCCTGAATCTAAAATCCATTTCTCATAAAGCCCGATCGAAAAATTATCGAAGTACTGGTTTTGCTCCAAGTCATAACCGAATACCCAAAACATCGGATATAGCATCCACCTCCAAATGAGCCCAATAACTGACTTCTTCAAGGATTCTAATCCTGCTAATACCCAAACCCTTTTCACCATTTCAGAATGAAAATGTATTGAAAACAAGATGTTACAAGTTTCCCACACTTCAATTAGATTTTGCCCTAGAAATCGCTCGTTGCTAACACTCAGATCATCCCAAACAACCCGAGAAGCGCAATAGAAAAATCAGAACGTAACATGACCTACCCAACAAAAACCTCCAACCCAAAGAAGAATGAACCTCAATACTCTTTCCTTTAAATGTTCCTTCCTTCTCTGAGTACCAGGTCAGCTCTCGACCTAAAAGTTGAACCTTTAAGGTTACCCTAGCACATCCGTCCATACGACTTCACAGTCGTTCTATCAAACTGCGCTGTCTTAGGCAATCTCACTAGACTCACAATTACCAAGTTTGCTTTACCCCGAGCAGTTACTACCACTGATTTGAAGTCACACCTCACCTCTGACCTCTGTCATCTACTACTTGCTATGTCATGTGTTTCGTGGTTCTCCTCAAACCAGCAAACTGATCTACCCGGTCTAAAACATTAGATGGGAAACATCCCCACTCACAATGAAATCCATCTAAAAACCCCAGAATCCCAACCTGCTTATCCTCCACATAGATAGAGCCCAAACTCAACACAAGAGTCTGGTCCGACAAAGAATTGGAACCACTCGTACCCAGTCTGATACTCAAATCATGACCCATGTTCCACAAATCTACACATGCATTACACCTCGATCCTTCCGATTTGCGACAACCCCTCCCTAACTCAAAATATATCGGTTTCCGACCATCGTTGAGATCCCGTTCTCTCCCCTGGTCCAACAACCAGGTTCCCACATACTTAATTGGAAAGGCTACCCAGGCCTAAGAACCCCTCTACGTCACACTCTGGCTAGTGAATGCTGCGGCGCCCTGCAGTCTTACAACACTCTCTTACTGACTACTTAGTGCAATGGCTCCTCATAGTCTCACGATACTCTCTCTATCACTGAATCGTGAATGCTACGACTCTTCGTAGTCTTACAATAGCCTCTCACTGACCTGTGTATGCTACGGCTCTCTATAGTCTTACAGTACTCTCCTACTTACTCGTATATGCTACGACTCCCCGCGGTCATACGATACTCTCCCTCACTGCCTCATCAATGCTATGACTCTCCGTAGTCTTACAACACTCTCTTACTCACCATCAACTCATCCCACAGTTTTTCCCTAACTCTCCTAAGTGATTACTTGTGACATCCCCATTTTCACGGCCAAAAAAGACCGATGTTGTTTATGCTTTATAAAAAGCAGAGTACTTCATTTTATAAAAATGTTGCGGAATTTGTTCCCAGAAAAACATGGTAAATACGTTATTAAAACATTTTCGAAGAAACGTATTTATTTCATTTTAAAACGTTTGGGATGTCATCGTTAATACAGAAACATAAGCATAAACAGAACTTACAATTATTTACACTAGTGATCTACATCTCTTTAAATCTCTCAGTGTAATGTCACTTCATATCAACACCTGTGATATAAATAAACTGAGTGGGTCAGGTTGGGAAACCTGGTGAGTACATAGGGTTTTCAACCCACAATAATATAATTATTATGTTTAAACAATCAAACAATCAACCCAATTACCCATCCCCATTATCTTCTTTATTCTTAAGGATCTACCCTAAGAATCAGCTATTTCTCATTCATTCATTCCTAAGGATCATCCTAAGGAAACAACATGAAGTCCATTGTTGCCAATGACACATTGGTCAAGCGCAGCTGCTAATATTGTCACTTAGGCTCAGCTGCCAGAATTAGGACATTTTCTATGAGGCGCTTCTGCCGGTATTGACCTTTAAACACTACTGTCATGGTCATAAGGCTCCCTATTAGGCGCAGCTGCCGATACTATCCTTAGACGGCAGCTGCTAGGACGTTTACCGTAGATCTAAATCATCTACGGGTTGTGGCGCAGCTGCCAGTGCTCATCTATAGGGTACTAGGTCCACTGCTGTCAATGTATACCTATAGGGCACTAGGTCCGTACTACTAATGTTCCTCTATTTCAGCTTTTATCCATCATCATTCATCTACCCATGTTTTACCCAACATATCTTGTAGATATAAAATACTTTATACAGTTTACATCATTTAAAACATGTATAAAAATCTTTCACCAGCATAGACAGCAAGTATTTAGACAATATGCACACATAGCACGTAAATTTATAATAAAATACTTCATATCTATGTGTAAGATGAAAGTAACTATGCACTCACTTGAAAGGTGGTGAGTCGGCACTCGGACAGCACTTCGTTACTCTTAAAACAATTATCCCTTGACGAAACCTAGTATCATTACCACTAGAGTTTAGTCTAACGCTTGACGAGACTAATTTAATAGTCTAGCTATTATTACTATTATATAAGCGTTAAATAACACTCAATATAACTCATAATAATAGCCTAAATAATTATTTTAAGGTCCTAACAATGTTACTATAATTAAATAAAATCTATATTAAATATACTATAGGCGTAGCTCACTTACAGCGGGTTTTTATTAAAAACCAGGCTTCGCTGGAGCAGCGTTTCCGAGCCGAAAGCTTTTCTTCTCGGAGCCGTCGGGCACTCCGGGGCTTTCTTCTCGTGATAGGGAGGTTCCGTAGACTTGGGAGGGGTTTAGGGAGGCTAGAGAGAAGTTAGAGAGAGAAAGAGAGGCTTATGGTGTGAAGAAAATATGAGGAGTTCACCCTTGTATTTATAGGAGTTTTATAGTAAAGTAGTCTCTAAGCTTCGTCCGTAACTTTTGCATACGAGCTCTGTTTTTGTCTGTCTTTTTACCGTTGAGTTCCTATTAATGAGATCTTCAACTTTCATTTAGACCTCGTTGGCTAATTCTCATTCTATCTCGGATTTACAAAACTGTATCGAATTCGCCGCGCTCGAAAAGTAGGGACTAAGCTTCGTCCATAACTTTCGCATACGAGCTCCATTTTTGTCTGTCTTTTTACCGTTGAGTTCCTATTAATGAGATCTTCAACTCTCATTTAGACCTCGTTGGCTAATTCTCATTCTATCTCGTATTTACGAAACTGTATCGAATTCGCCGCGCTCGAAAAGTAGGGACTAAGCTTCGTCCATAACTTTCGCATACGAGCTCCATTTTTGTCTGTCTTTTTACCGTTGAGTTCCTATTAATGAGATCTTCAACTCTCATTTAGACCTCGTTGGCTAATTCTCATTCTATCTCGTATTTACGAAACTGTATCGAATTCGCCGCGCTCGAAAAGTAGGGACTAAGCTTCGTCCATAACTTTTGCATACGAGCTCTATTATCGACGTTCTTTATATCCACGCGTTGGTATTTACGAGTACTACAACTTTCATTTAGATCTCGTCGGCTAAAAATCGACCGATCTAAAATTCAGATTTCGGGCTGTGCACTGCTATGCTAAATCTTAGAAAAATCATAACTTCCTCATACTAAGTCAGATTTGGGCATTCTATTTATCGATGTTCTTAGTTTAACATATTCTATGACTTTCGTTTAGATCGCTAAGGCTAAATCTCGCTCTATCGTAAATTCACTATTTACGCTTCTCGGTATCGTGCCGGTTCCGTCGCGAAACTTCAACGGGTCATAACTTCTTCGTTATAACTCGGTTTTCGGCGTTCTTTATACGTACGAAAACCTTGTAACATACTCTACAACCTGATTAAGATTATTTATTCTAAATAATCTTTTGTCGAAAAGTCGTTTTCGACCCCTATTGCCTCTAATTTGACTAGCCCAGATTTGCGGGCGTTACATTACTCCCACCCGGATCCATTCACCCTCTTATCACCCAACAATCTCCTCATCAAGTCATCCCCGCACTGAGTTCACTAATTCATGCTTCACGGTCCAACATAGATAGGTGCACACACCTACCAAGATTATGCACCACTACTCTTGACAAAAATCCTCGTAGACTAAGCACTTTCCCTCAGTACAGTTCACCCCTTTCGATAATCCGCTTCTGGCGAGAATTAACTGATGGTCTCACATCTGGAAATATAGTCGCTTGATGTTCCACTTGCCGTCTGAACAACCCAAGTCTCATACTAATCCAACAATTTAGGGCATCATACTCGGATACCTCGATACACCATCACATAATCTCACGATGTCTTGTCACGGCCATTGATCTTCTACTCACACAACTCGAAACCTTGAAGTACTCCAACTCACAATTAGAAGCACGGAGGAATCCTCAATGACTGAGAACAGGTTGACGACAATCCAAAACCCCATCCTCTACTGATCAAAACCATGTGGAACTACTCATACTGACTCTAAAGTTTATTGACAACTCAACCACCGCTCTTCCTGCAGTACAGATAACAATCTATACGTCGAATTATCAATCTCTCAGCAATCGAATCTTGACCTCAGCGACCCAACCATCTCGAAACTCCAAAATTCACACACCCGAAGAAACACAAACCATAATCGAATTCTTGTCCAACAGCCACCTACCGTGAAGACACTCATTCTCCCCGGTAATATGTGTCATCTCGCTCTATACATTGCCTTGATTACCCCATGATCCCAGCCTCATATATTTGTACTGTAGATCCCCATAACCCAAACATTTATACCACGTCAGATTGAGGATCCTCCCCACAAAATACCCAGTTGTCCCCTACTTAGGGTTTGAACCATCATTCATTGACATACTAACGGACCACAATTCGGACTGGCTCACCAAATGTACCATTCCCAACTCATTGATTATACATGCAGTACTCGATGTCCTTCCGGATAATGACCAAATAACTCCAAATATCCCGAATCTCAGATGGAAACCTCGGAATCCTCCCAATGTGACTGCCTCTAGTCATCCCAAATCTCATACCGAAACTTCACCGTATATCTCGACTGTCCCGAATTTGTTACGACTCTCAACCTGAAAATAATGAACTATCACACACACCTCATCTCCGATTCCTCAGCCAGCATTCCATCATATCATAGAAGTAAGATACCTCACTCTCATAGTCGATATACAACATAAACAACAAGAGTCGCCGCCCCGATATACTCCTCTTGATTACCTGGAACTGCTGGTAAAATATGCCTTACTATACTCAACTAAGGCATATACTTGTCCTCACCCATCTCAATCCACTCTGATAACTCTCTCACGATATAAGAAATACCTCGCAGAAACCATACCACAAATACTCTAGCGAAAATATCACAACTGTATGCTATCCCACGGGGTTTACCTCTAAACTCTAAAACTGGAAGCTCGTCATCTCTTTCGCTAAACATGGGAAGCGGAAACAGTGTAATTCTCGTCACAAAAAGTGACATCTCATCCATTGGTCGATCACTCAACCCAGATTGCAATCCTCCATAAGGCATTATCTCCAGTTCTCCTTGAGTCCTACGACTCCAACTGGTAGCTTGCCAGTCAGACCGCTCAGGATCTAAATTCAAATTTTCCTCTCAAGGTACACTTTGTTGAAGCTCGAACGACATGGTCCTCTGGCCCTACAAACTACCATATCCACACTCATTTTGAACAACCACAGTAGGATAACTGATAAAGACGGAAGAATTATGTGGCATGAATCATGGTACCCGAACCATGTTATCTCCCCCTCCATCGGTGACTTATAACCTCTCAAATTCTCTTTGTTTCGAGTATGGTTCCTCTGCTTTTAGTAGTACAGGCCCATACTACCTTCCACATCTACCCATACTTTCCATACGGATCGTCCCAGATCTCTTAAGTAGTTGCTCAACCTTCTCGATCGACCAATCCCATTACACATGCTTGCTCCCCAGCAAATGCTAACCTCTAAACAGCACACTCCTCGGGCTAAAATTACTCCCTAGACTCTCGTAGTTTCTCACGCTTCTCTGCCATCAGCTGTTGGAGAATTCCTCATGATGCCAACCATTTACCTCATGAATATCGTCATATTAACTTTGTAGTTGACTCCCATCATTCAAGAGTCCCACAAAGCACAAATCAAGCAAGAATCGGGCATCGAATAACCTTCACTAGCACATAAAAACACTATGGCATACAACTCCACTTGCTCTATCAACAACTCAAAAGGCATCACCGAACTGAGGCAATTCCAACTCTCGTGAGTATCTAACTATTCTCTCAGTAGATTCCTCAAATGCACATCTAGGTATCTCTCCTAGATTACTCCACTACTCAAAGCTCTCTCTAAAAGATTTCTGCTAAGTACTCCTACTCAGCACATACATAGAGCAAATAGTAGATAATATCAATCAATAGCATCCCTAGGCTAAGCCATCACGGATCATGCAAATCTAGCTCTAAATTCGTGAAATACCTAGCTTATCCTCTAGCATGCAGTTCTAATATCTCATAAGTCGCTCATAATGTAAAAAAGTAATGGTATTTTGGGAAACGTTCGGGATCTGGGTGATTGTACACACTGCTCCATCTTGTTTTATCTTAAAAGCTCTTACTCGTTTTAGAAAATCATTTCTTTTTGGAAAATTTTCTCAAATGCTCAATTTGAGTCCAGACCTACCCGAGAGTACATCTGAATCCCTCAAACCAAGGCTCTGATACCAACTTGAAACACTGTACATTTTCAAATAAAATTTTCATTTTTAAAATCCCATAAACTCAATGTCACATTTCCCAAAACCACAAAATATATAATTTGTCAAAACACAAGTCAACAAATGTTTGATAAAATCCCAGAATCCTCAAAATCATGATCTCTAACTCGTGTGTACAATCAAGCCAACGCCTTCCCACGATCCTAAGAAGTACCTGAAACACATATCACACAACATGGTAAGCACGAAGCTTAGTGAGTTCCCCAATATACCACACACAAATAATTAGCCTCCCATGGCTATATCTCTATAATGACCCTCCGGTCCATGTGTCTCAGTGAGGACCCTTTGCTCTCACAACTCTGCTTGGATCCTCCGGTACTAACCAATAAAGCACTGAATAATATACAACATAAATCACAAAGACAAATGTTGAATATCACATAAACATATAAGACCCTCCGATCATACTGTATTACCACTCAGGTAAGTATAGTGAGATGAGTCACCTCAACTGCTACGCGAGAAACCCTACACTGTCGCCGCTGCTGCGCACTGAGTCCTATATTGGGCCAAAACAACCGAACAATATAATCAAAGACTATAAAAGGCTACACCCCAACACTATACACCATAGATGGCCCAACTAACCATGCCCACTACTGACCCAACTCATTGGGCCCTCCAAGGCCCAAGACAAAAAAGCTCCATTATTGGCCCAATTTTCCAAATTGGGCCCAAGCCCTTGCTTGGGACATACCCTAAAGCCCACTACTTAACTCCAATCCAAAACACCCTTTCTTAGATGGCTTGACCAGTCACCCAAAATCAGACCCAAGAAGACATCCCAAACCAAAGCCCAAATATGTAAACCCACTCAGACAGAGTACACAGGGCGTACTAAGTGGTACGCTGCGTGTACTCGCTTAATGGCTTGTACGCTGCGCATACTAGCTTGTACACCAAGCATACATCCCTCTTAAACCTACTTTTCCATTAAGCACTTAATGCTTTAAGCTATAAGTTCAAACTACATATCTGAGTCCCAAATAACGTTTAAACCCATAAAGTCACTGGCTTGGTGACTTTGCATGCCCCACAGAATCCCAAACTCCAAAAATGGCATTCTACTTCCATGAAAATGGTTTTAACTCTTGCATGAACCCATTAAAAATTCCAAGATCACAAATTTATGATTCCAGGTCCCAAATAACACTAAGAGGGGCAACTCTAAGCTCCAAAAATGATATGGACTGAAGGGACTTCATCAACAGGACCAAAAGAGTCCATAAACTCAATCCAAAAGAGATATAAGAAAATAAACACCAAGTTTGATACTTTATACCTCAAATGAGAGCCAAAGGATGATGAGTTTTTGGATCTAAAGGCTCTAGGTTCTTCAATGAATCTTCAAGAGTGAGCACCTACTTCAAAATCACCAAAACACTCTTCTAATGGTCTTCTAAGTTCCAATAGCACACAAGAAGGGTTAGGGTTTCGTGAAAGTTGTCCTAAGGTGATAGGGAGGATGATCTTTAAGGCATTATGTTCTTTATATAGTGTCCATCCCTAAAATTAGAGTTTTTCATTCTGACCCATGTACGCCCGACGTACGAGGCCGTGCACCCCGACTCAAACCTCGCACCTAGGTTGTGTGTTCTTCCCAGGTACGCCTCGTGTAGACCTTTTCTCCTTGGTACGACCTACGTATCACTCGGTACGCACCACGTACAAGGGTTTTCCCCTAAACCATAACTCTTCCGAATTCCATAACTCACTCGATACAGCTCCGATCTCGACCATCCATATATCCATAGAAAGGCATCAAGACGCTTAACATTATTATCAATTCATACTTGAATCTAAAATCCATTTCCTATAAAGCCCGATCGACAAATTATCGAAATACTCTTTTTGCTCCAAGTCAAAACCGAATACCCAAAACATCCAATATAGCATCCACCTCTAAATGAGCCCAATAACTAACTTCTTCGAGGATTCTAACCCTGCTAATACCCAAACCTTGTTCACCCTTTCGAAATGAAAATGTCTTCAAAATAGGATGTTACAGAGATCTTATGTACTAGACTATTAATCAATAGAGTGTGCATTGAAAATTTGATATTCTGTTCTTAATTCATTATAATTGTTTTACGTTAATCATTAGATTGGGATTCCACACCAATTCTAGTGATTTTGTTTGATACCTTAGATCGGGTTTTACATGTGCTTGTAGAAATATTTGTTGTGGCATTTTTAATGCTCTTGATTCATTTTCAACATGGAGTCTGTGAGGTGATCTGGTTCGGGATCTGGAGTTGATGGCAATATAGGGCGGGGTTTACTATTGATTGGATTCAAGAAATGATTACCATTGAGGTTTCGAAGATATTGCCGGAAGAATTGTCTAGTATCGTGGATCGGATTAATGTCAAGTTAATTTTCATGCTCGAGAAACGAACTCTAGCTTTGCAGACTGCGAGAGGTACTAAAAGGTACTGGTGGTGATATTGATGAGGTGACACGAGTAGCAAAGAGTAGGAGGGCTCTTTTAGAGAAGCACGAGGAGACTAAGGCTTCTAACATAGGTACCTGAAGCCAAGGGAGTTATGATATCTACAGGAAGTGTGAGGGAACCCACGGGTTTGCTTGTCACAAGTTTAAATGCTATAAGTGTGGAGAGAGAGGTCATATCTTTCACGACTGCAAGAAGGATCAGATGTGTTTCCACTGTCACCAGTCGAGTCATCTCAAACCTGACTATCCTATGTGGGTAGCAGAGGGAGTGCAAGCCCATATGTTCGCCATCCTGGGGGAGGTCAAGGTTGACGCTCAAGGAATCATAGGTATGAAATTCTGATCCTCGGTTTAAATTTTGAATGGATAGCCATTCGTGGAGTAGCTTGTTGAAATCATTATGCTAGTATCTATTGGACGTAATGGGTCAGGGTTACGTCTTGGAAATTTTTGGGGTGCCTATCGAATTGATTTGATTCCTATTCCTATGGGGGACGTATGCATTATAATAGGATTGGATTGGCTAAGCAGATTTTGTGCTATGATAGATTGTGAGGGTCAGTGAGTGACAGTTCGACCCCCAAGTGGGGGAGAACTGGTTATCTATGGAGAGGGTAACAAGATTTAGTTATCTTGCCTATGTGGTTGATACACAGGTTGTGGAGCAGACATTGGTTTTGGATGTTCCAGTTGTCAAGGAGTTTATTGATGTGTTTCCGGAGGAGTTACCTGGTGTGCCTCCCGAGAAGCAGCTTGAGTTCAAGATTGACCTAGTGCCAGGTGTGCCTCCTATTTCTAGGGCGCCGCATCATTTTGCATCGCATGAGATGTAGGAGTTGTCCTCTTAGCTTCAGGAGTAGTTGGGCAAATAGTTTATGCGACCGAGCAGTTCGTCGTAGGGAGCACCGATATTGTACTTAAAGAAGAAGGATGGTTCATACCAGATGTGAACTGAGTACTAGGAGTTGAACAAGTTGATGGTGAAGAATCTTTATCCCCTTCCATGGATTGATGACCTCTTTTATCAGTTGCAAGGTGCATCTTGGTACTCCACAATCGATATGAGGTCGGGGTATCATCAGGTGAAGCTTAGAGAGAAAGACATGGAGAAGACCGCGTTTCAAACTCGTTATGGTCATTACAAGTCCGTGGTGATGCCATTTGGGCTCACTAATGCGCCTGTAGTGTTTATGGACTTGATGAATCGGGTATGCAGGTCAATGCTTGATTGATCATTTATTCTTTTTATTGGTGAAATCTTGGTATATTCCAAGACTAGAGAGCAGCACATGGAGCACCTTCAAGAGATTTTGGGAGTGTATGTGAGTTTTGGTTATGAGAGGTCCAGTTCTTGGGGCATCTCATTAACAGAAACAGAATTTTTGTTGATCCGGCCAAGATTCAGGTTGTGATGCAGTGGGAGATTCCGAAATCTCTTAGAAACCAGGAGTTTCTTAGGATTAGCATGATATTATCGGATATTTATCCAGGATTTTTCCAAGATTGTTGTATCCCTCACTCAACTGATGAGGAAGGGCATGGATTTCCAATGGGTCCCTAAGCAGGAGATGACATTTGAGACACTACGCCAGAGGCTATGTGAGGCACCGGTGTTGACCCTTTTGAAGGGTGTTGAGTATTTAGATGCATTTTTTGATTCATCCAACACTGGTTTGGGGGTGGTTCTCATACAGAGGTGGCGATTGATTGCATATGCTTCTCGGCAGCTGGAGCTGCATGAGGCATGATATCCTACTCATGACCAGAAGCTGGGGGCAGTGGTATTTGTCCTCAAGATTTGGAGACATTATATATATATATATATATATATATATATATATATATATATATATATATATATATATATATATATATATGGGGTCCGTTATACCGTTTAGACATATCATAAGAGTTTACGATATCTTATGGACCAGCCGAACCAGAACATGAGGCAACGCAGGTGCCTTTACATGGTCAAGGATTATGATTGCAAGATCCTTTACCACCCTGGTAAAGCGAATGTGGTCGTGGATGCTTTGAGCCGCAATTCGACTAGATCTTCAGCTGGGGATATATGTACGAGGATATCCATTGACTCTCCACTTTTGGATTTGATCAGAGGGTTACAGGCAGAAAGAGTCAAGAAAGGAAAAGTGGAAACAGGAGATGATCAGGGGCGAGATCGATATATTTGTCACCAATAGTCGGGGATTATTGACCCGGTGTGGTCGGATATGGGTCCCGGTTTCAGGTGGGATCAGACCGATAGTTTTGGACATGGCTCATAAGTCTCGCTTTTCGATACACCAGGCAGCCACCAAGATGTATCGAGATTTGAGACCAAGTTATTGGTAGGCGTGTATGAAGAGGGAGATAGCATGGTACGTTGAGAGGTACTTGACCTATAGGATGGTCAAGGAGAGCATTGGTGGTTGCATGGCAAGCTGCAGCCTTTGGAGGTTCTCAGGTGGAAGTGGGAATAGATCACCATGGATTTTATCACCAAGCTACTGACTATTTCCAAGGGTTTTGATGCTATGTGGTTCATCGCGGATCAGTTGACCAAGAATGCCCACTTTTTGGCCATTCGAGAGAGCTCGTCGGCTGAAAAATTGGCTGATGTCTATGTTACGGAGATTTTTTCTCGTTATTGGGTTCTGGTTTCCATTGTATCCGATGGAGATGTTCGGTTCACTTCCTGATTATGGCAGAAGTTTCACGAGGAACTGGGTATGAGGCTACATTTCAACATTGCTAATCATCTGCAGACCGACGACCAGAGTGAGCGGACCATCTAAACACTTAAGGATATGTTATGTTCTTGCGTCATAGATTTTTGTGAGAGTTAGGATTCCTACCTACCTCTTGTGGAGTTTTCCTACAACAACAGTTATCACTCGAGCATTGGTGCATCGCCCATCGACCTTATGTATGCTTGGAGATGTCATGCCCTATTTTTTTTTTTGGGGGGGGGGGGGGGGGGAGGTTGGTCACAACGTCATGGGGAGGACTGAAGTAGTCCTCCATACCACATAGCTCATCTAGAAGATCATGCATATATTGTAGACAACTCAAAGTCAGTAGAAGAGCTATGTCGGTCGACGTCGATCAGAGTTAGAATTCAAGGTCGGCAACATGGTACTACCGAAGGTCTCAACATGGAATGGTGTGATACACTTCAGGAAGAAGGGAGAAATTGGGACCATGGTATATTGGACCGTTTCATGTGATCGCCATGGTAGGTAGGGTGGCCTACCGATTGGATTTGTCAAGTGAGCTCAGCCAGATCCACAACACTTCCATGTTTTGCAGTTACGGAACTGCATGTGGGATGAGAAGGTAGTGGTCCCTTTGAATGACATTCAGGTCAATAAGGTACTAAATTGTGTTGAGAGGTCGGTAGCGGTGGTGGAGATAAAGATGAAGGTCTTACGCAACAAGGAGATACCTTTGGTAAAGGTTCAGTGGCAACATCGGAAGGGTTTCGAATGGACATGGGAGCCCAAATCAGAGATACAAAAGCATTACCCAGAGTTGTTCAGAGTAGTGCACTTCGAGGACGAAGTGTGATTCAAGTCGGGGAGAATTGTAACACTCAGGACAGGTGCATATTGTTATTATTATTATTATGAAGTTCAAAGTTTTCAATTTTCTCCCTTCTCACAACGTGAATAATGCATACTCACGTCATGAGGAGTAATTTTGTTCTGCACATCATTTTGAGGCTCATGATGTGAGCAATCCAATGCTCATGATGTGAGAGAGTTTGAGGACCAAAAAACCCTAATTTTTTTTGTATTTAAAGGAAATAGGGGAATAGGGTTGTTCAGCCTCCGCCTCCCTCACATTGTAAGCCCCATAGAACCCTAAGGTTTGTCGTCCTTGAAGTTCTTAGCCATTTTGGTACCATTTCTAGCTTGAAGAAGGAGAAAAGAAGAGGAAAGGTGTAATCTATTGGTGGATTGGGCAAAGTAGCAACCTTATCATCACCTCTTCTTACTGTTGGACCTTTGTAAGTATCAAAGATCCAAACTTTATTGCATATCATTGGTAGATCTAGGATTTTGTCCACTTTCCTTTATGTTAAGGATGCTTGAGTGAGTTAAATCCATAATGTTCCCAACTTTATGGATTTTAAGAGTTCCTTGATCATCATATTGTTCAGATATGAAAGTTGGTGACATTTAAGAGGCATGCATGAGAATCAGAAGCATATTTCTTTACTTTTGACCTAGAATGGGTTGGATCATGCATGGTGCAAGCATGGGCATAAAGGAGACATTTTTATGGACTTTAGGAGTCCCCTATAACTTCTAGATGAATTGGATTTGAGGGCTTAATGGAATAAGCACTCAAATTGGTGACTTTTAGCTTCCGAAGGTGCTCACGATGTGAGACATAAGATCTCACAACATGAGATTTGAATAGCTCTCATTTGCTGTTAAGATCCTTGGAGATCACGATGTAAGAGTGGGTGCTCACGTCATGATCTCATCTTAGGTGAATTATTTGACTGAGCTGGCTAGGTTGGGACGAGTCAAGTTGGAGTCGGACCGAATGGACTATCACGACATGATCAAGGTCTGGTCACGATGTGAGGATGGATATTTGACATTAAGGGTTGTTGACTTTGTCCAGGATTTTGTCTAAATTGGGCCTAAGGGTATTTTCGATATTCTGGATTGTGATTAAGAATTGGCACTGTTGATGTATAAGTGACATGTAGAGTGGAGATTAAAAGTCAAGACCTTATCAGTTGTTGTTCAGACTAAGAGGTGAGTTCCTCACTATTCTTGTGGGTCAAAGGCACCAATGTCGGCCCCTTTAGTTATGTATCCTAGTATATAGGATGATGCTATATAGTAGTGATCTGTAAATCTTTCTGCTAGTTTTTCAACTGGCTATATGATTATATATTGTTGGATATATGTTATTTGTTATGTATATGTCAACATGGTATGGTGGGGTTGAGACTGTATTGCTTTGTGCTATAAGTCAATAGACTGGGGCATTCTAACCGAAAGGTTTTAGGCCTGGGCATTCCACCCAGAAGGTAGTAGGCCGGGATAATCCAACCAGGAGATATGGACCCGTTATATATTCGGAAAGCCAACTAAAAGGTTATGGGAAGGTGCATTCCAACCGAAAGTTTGTTGGTAATCCAACCAGGAGGTTGTGGACCCATTATGTGTTTGATTATATGTTTGTGTGGTGGTACTTCGGGGGAACCCACTAAGCCTTGACTTATAGTTTTTAGTTTATGGTTTCAGGTACTCCAGAGGATCGTGGAAGGGAGAAGGCGTGATCATACACAACTCCTTGTTTTGTCACTGGATCTTAGGAAACCTCGAAATTGAAATAATACTTTTGAAACAATGACTATTTTTGTAAACAATGATGACGAATGGTTGATTTTAGAAAATTTTAATTAATTGGGATTTTTTATTGCAGAATTGTTGATAAGTATAATGATATAACAAAAGAAGAGAAAAAGGCTTCAAAATGACTTGAGAGCAAAGTGAGATAAATGTTTCGCACTTGAACCTAGCATGTTAAGAATCGTAAACTCGCTCAAAACAAAGAATGAGATTTAGTAACGTCTTAAGGAACTTTATGCAGGTGATGCTAATTAAATGCACTCTCTGTAGACTTCACTACTTTCAAAGTTTGGATCTTTTAGACGGAAGCCTGTAGAGTAAATTGATAAAGTCGCAGAGAGGATTAATCACTTGCTAAGTAGATTAATGAAATACAATTTGAAAAGAGAACTGATGAAACGTCCCAAAATTTATAAACAAAATTTCACTTTTGTATTAATAAAACCATCAACCAACATGTTTATAAAAGCCATAAAGTAACTTAAAGTATGTTAACAATCATCCAGAAATACACCAGAGTCAAATAAGGTGGGAATCATGGTGTGTGTGATGCGATCATCTCTAGCTCTTCCCCTTCGAACCGGAAGTACCTTAAACATAAAATGAAAATCGTAAGCATAAAGTTTAGTGAATTTCCCCCAAAATACCACGTACCAAGCATACATAGGGCCCTGCCCGACCTCTATCAGGCCCCTCTTGGTACAGATCTATCAGTAACATGTGATGGTCCCCGCCTAACACACTTACCAAGCCCCGCTTGGCATCAGGCCCCACCTGTCGTACATATCAACACATACAATACATGCAACAGTCACATAAACAACTAGCATTCTAATATCAATAATCTATGGGCCGACATTGTTGCCTTTCACCCGCTCAATACACAATGAGAAGACTCACCTCAATCAATTGATAAATAAATAACACTCGGGCTTCTGAATTACAAAATGCCCACACTAAATCACAAGTAATAAATCCCTAATTAGCAATCAGGCCATTAACCGAGACTGAGAGTCCAAATCTTCATATAAAGGGTAAAAGACCCTTTTTCCTTTCCTACCCTAGGCCCAACAACCCACGACCCAAGCCTAAAAGTCCTAAAGTCCATGAAATGGTATAATAATGCTTCTAGTGAGTAAGCCCCACGTACCACCTAGTTACGCCCCGCGTACTAGATTGTGTCAAAAGAGTCGAGAACCAGATGCGTACGTTCAGTGTACGATTGCGTATACCCAAAGTACACTCCAGTTAAACAAAATGCCATCAAACACTTAATGATTAAGTATAAACGTCCAAATTGCATTTCCAGGTCTAGGGGAATAAGTTACTAACTTGGTGCTTTTGCATGGCTCAATGAGACACAAACACTAGATTTAGCATCTTACATTCACCAAATGGGCATTAACCCTTGCATGGTTGATCTACAACCATCACGGTGCAAAGTTTATGGACTAGGGACCACAAAATCATCAAGAGGATCAACCCAAAATGTCTAAAGTGACATTTACTCATTAGAAGTCATTCATGGAACCAAAATATGCCCAAAATTTCACTAGATTTAGATCTAAGCATAGGATAACCAAGATCAAGACTTTATACATCAATAAAGGTGGGAAGTGTGAGTAAACTTTGGATCTATAAGCTGCAACATGATCAAGGCTCCTTTACCAAGCTTCTTCTTATTCAATGTTCACCAAACACCCACCACAACACACATACGAGGATCAAATCTCTCTAAATGAGTTAGGATTTTGAAATGAGGCTGAAAAGGGGAAATAGAGGTTGGTAATGAGAGAACCTTAGGGCATAAGGTTGTTTAAATAGGGTAAAAACCCTAAAAATTAGTGTTTAAGATTCTGCCACGTACGCCCAACGTACCTACATACGCCAAGCGTACTCATGCAAGATCAAAATTACAAAAATTCCATTTAGGACCAACTTGCAAAAAATTCTAATACTATGGGAATAAATGGAATACATAGAAATCAAGATGTTACAATTCTCCTCCAATTGAATTAGACTTTGTCCTCGAAGTCTCCTGCGGCACATAACTCTAGATAATGCTCCCTCATCTCGTCCTTAGGCTCCCACATCCACTCTGAACCCTTTCGGTGCTGCCACTGCACCTTCACAAGATCCACAACCTTGTTTCGCAGAATCTTTGTCCTCCTATCAGGGATTGCCGATGGTCTCTCAATATAATTCAGGTGATCATCCACATGAATGTACTCCAATGGGACCACAATGGAATCGTTAACCAATAATTTCTTCAACTGAGAAGTACGAAATGTGCTGTGAATCTAACTAACTTCCTCCAGTAGATCCAAACGAATAGTAACCCTGCCCACCAGAGCTAAAACCCTGAAAGGACTAATGTTCTTGGGGTCCAACTTACCCTGCTTCCTGAATCGGACGACACCTTTCCAAGGCGACACCTTTAAGAGTACTATGTCCCCAACTTGGAACTCTAAGTTTTATCAGCGTCTATCGGTGTAGCACTTTTGTCCACTCTACGTTGTCTGAAGTCTGTCGTGAACTTGTTGAATTAGTTCTATCGTCTTGAGCTCCACCTCTGTACTTCCCATAACCCATTGACCGACCTCACCCCAACATATTGGGTCCTACAATTCCTCTCATAGAGCATCTCAAAAGGAGGTTGATCAATACTAGCATGATAAGTATTGCTATACGAAAACTTAGCCAAAGGGAGATACGTATCCCAACTCCCACTAAAATCTAGTGACCATCAGTCTATTGGTGGAAACCCGTGCTAAAATGTAGACGAGTACCCAACTCCTCATGAAATATCTTCTAGAACCTGGAAGTAAACAAAACTTCCATATCTTAAACTGGCACCGGATGTCATCCCAAAACCTCCTAGACGTAGATATTTGCCAGCTTCTCCACAGAGATACTCTCTTATATCAGAAAAGAATGTGTGATCTTGGTGAATCAATCCATGATGACCCATATAGAATCCTTTCCGTGCATCGACCGTGGTAACTTCATAATGAAATGATTCGTGATATTTCCTCATTTCCAAATGGGAAGAACTAATAGCTCCATCTTGTCGGGAAGTCACTGGTGCTTGGCCTTGACTTTCCTATAAGTCAAACACCTCTCCACGTACTAGGCTACATCCCTCTTCATACAGGGCCACCAATAATCAGGCCGAAGATCCCTATACATTTTCTATGCTCTAGGATGAATAGAGAACCTCGAATTCTGCGCCTCCACAATGAAAACCTGATCTGCACCACCCCTATATGGAACCCACACTCTCAGATGAAGAGTCAGTAATCCGTGGTTGTCATAATGAAAAGAAGCAACCTGACCCACTATATGCTCCCTCTTTTAGTGTTCCTCCTTCATAGCCTCAACCTATTCTTCCTGAATCTAATCTAGAAGAGGAGTAATCACAATCATCCTTAGACATGCATACCTGATTAGATCGGTAGCCACCATGCGATTGAGAGTGTTGGCCACCACAATGGCCTTCCTTGGGTGGGGGAGGATCTCACAATCGTAATCCTTCACCACATACAACCACCTATGATGCCTTATATTCAGATTTAGCTAGTCCATCAAATACCTCAGACTCTTGTGATTTGTGTAAATGGTCTAACGGACCCAAAAGAGGTAATGTTGCTTAATATTGAGGGAGAAAACCACGGCCCCAACTCCAAATCATGTGTAGGGTAATTCACGTAACGAGGCTTCTACTGCCTCGAAGCGTATGCAATAACATGACCTCGTTGCATCAACACTGCACCCAGACACATGATTGACATATCATAGTACCCCACGAAGTCCTTAACACACTCCGATAGGGTCTGAATCGGTGCCTCACACAACATGTTTCTCAGAGTCTCAAAATTTGCTTACTGCTCAGGCGCCCAACGAAAAGTGAAGGTCTTCTTTGTCAACAGGGTCAAAGGAAACCCTATCTTGGAGAAATCCTGAATGAATCTCCGATAGTAACCCACCAATCAAAGGAAATTCTGAATACCTACTACCTCATCACTACCTCACCTTGGCTGGATCGACCACAATACTGTTCTAGTTGACAAGGTGTCCAAAGAACTGCACTTCTCACAACTAAAACTCACACATGTAGAAATTCACATACAACTTCTACCTTATTAAAGTTTGCAACACCTCTCTCATATGATCCTCATGTTGTTCCAGATTCTTGGAATAGACTAGGATATCATCAATAAACACAATCACAAACCGGTCCAACATAGGTCCGCATACACGATTCATGAGATCCATGAATGCAGCTAGAACATTGGTGAGCCCGAAGGGCATCACCACCAAAGCGAAATTACCATAAGGAGTTCGGAAGGCTATCTTTTGCATACCCTCCGTTCTAACACTCTTTTAGTGATAACCTGAACGCAAATCAATCCTGCAGAGCCAAGATGCGCCCTGAATATGGTCAAAAAAATCGACCATTCATGGGAGTGAATAATGGTTCTTCACCATTAGCTTATTCAGCTCCCGGTAGTCGATACACATCCGATGCGACCCATCCGTCTTCTTCGTAAACAAAATCGGTGCTCGCCAGGGTGAACTACTTGGCCGAATGAACCCTTTGTCCAACGATTCCTGCAACTGGATAGACAACTCCTGTATCTCTGAAGGTGCTAATCGATAAGGTGTTTTTGCTATCGGAGTCGCACCTGGAACCAAGTCAATCTGAAACTCCACCTGCCTCTCCGGAGACACTCCAACAAAATCCTCCGGGTATTCCCAAACAATCGGTACATCGCCTACAGTCACCTTACCCATCTCTGGGTATCCATCTCATAAGCCACAAATCCGGAACAACCCTACTGAAGATAATGCATGTCCCTTGTTGCCGAACAGAGAGTCAGTCCACGTTGGACACCCTTTCCTTAAATCACCAACTCTCCACCACTTGGGGTCCGAAGATGTAACAACTGATGATCGCAATCAATCATTTCCCCATTGGGGCAACCAATCCATCCCCACAATAACCTTGCTCTCGTATAGGGGAATGGGAACCAAATCGATGGTGTACCGCTCACTTAAAATCTTCAAGGTGCATTCCCAATGAATCATTGATACTCATATAGGACAATCATTGCCAATTTCAACCTCTAATGGATAATCCAGCTCTCCTGGAGCATCGAAAAACCTCTTGCTAAGTGCAAGAGATACAAAGGATCGGATAGCCCCCAAAACAAATAAAACCAGAGCGGAGATATCGTTCACAAGGAACGACCCTAAAAGTAAACAATATATATATATATATATATATATATATATATATATATATATATATATATATATATATATATATATATAAGCATGATAAGCAACATAAATAAAGATATAAGAAGAAGACACACACCCGTAACCACATTAGGTGGTGCACAATCCTTCTCGGATGCCAACTGAAATGCTTTCCTCCTAATGGTTGGTTCCTCTGCCTTGTCTCGGCGGCCATCAAAGATCCTCAAAGTCGCCATCTCAGGAGCTAATACTGGTCCTAAGGCTGCTAAACTTGGGTAGTTGGCCTTCTGATTTCAATGAAAGCAAATCAGATCAGATACTTGGATGCTGGTGGTGGCAGTGCAATCCCTGCTGAAGGGACCTGTCCTGCCGCACTTCAAGCAGCCAGAACCGCACGTCCTATAGACTGCTGGGTTTTAGGCATAAGAACAGTCCTATGTGCTCATACAAACCCTAATGCTTGGATCTAGGTTTCTCTATTGTACATGCTTTGAATCCGAGACT